>NC_044909.1:5103660-5413361 GCF_001633185.2 Quercus lobata | reverse complement strand
TGATCATCTGATGGATAGATGTGTCTTCTTCATCACATCATGTTAGTGGAGCCATATTACAATGCAAGGAGGAAATCAATCTTCCCTTGCTTTAATGTTATTCTAATAAATTTGAAGCCTAAGGACTATGAGAAATCCCCAGGGTGAATATGGGCATGGTAATTTCTGGAAACCCATGTCCTATATATGTTGCACAGAATAAAAAGAAGTATAATGAGTTAGCCCCATGCATAATAGTCATAAATACCTAGAGCGAAAAGAAGGCCATTGCTATGTTAATTTAGCTGCTATGAGCAATTTATTGCATCTTATTCAAATATTTCACTCCAAATTTTTTGAAAAGCAGCCAAGAAAACCTCTGGCAATGGCCCCCCTATGGCATTTGTGAAGCATACATATATTTCGAAACAAGGTTTACACAATCCTCCTCTAACCCTGGCTAAAGAAAAGCAGCAGAAGATAACAATTAGTTTAATTATCATAATTGTGGAAGAAAGACTTACCATATACTGAAATGACGGCATTAGGAAGGAAAAACATGAGGACTACAAGTAAAATCCAGAGCACCATCTTCACAATCCATCCACCATGGTGCCAAGCATCACGTTTGTCATTTTGGTCCTTTACACCGATCATTATAAGAGCAAAAATTGCAAAAAACAAGAAATTCCCCATGCTCACACGAAGAACTGCTTGTATTTGATACCAGTCCTTTGTGTGAGTTTCAGAAGTGTTTATCCCTGTTAACACAAATGTCCAGGACAAAAGTTGCAAATTTAAAATATACATTTTTTCTCCGTTGAGCTCATGAGCCAAATCTCAAATTCAAAAATAAATCTCAACTAGTAACTCATTAGTGTTATCAGGTATCAGGAAAATTCATTTTGGCCACCAAATGCATATATTGCCAAATCTACATCCAACCTTACTAGGCCCTGAAAATTCTTCAACTTACTAACTTATCAGCCAAATTCTCCAAATTTCCACAGGATTTCCAAATTATTTGGATGAAATAATTCAGAATATCTAAATCATTAAATTTTCAGCCATTTATTAAACAAATTAATATCAACCGGTTGCTGCCCAAATGAGAATTCAGCCTAGTAGTTTAGAATCTTTAGATTAGTCTAAACTATGCACATAATTAAGCATGCTTCAATAAATAACTAAAAGCAAAACAAACCCAAGATAGGAAGTTTAGAAATAAATGCAAGAGAACTAGAAAAAGGAAGTCCCTGTTAGAATTTTAGTTAAAATGATTAAATTCACCATTTTCCAACCGCTTAAAATTTTGGAACATTTGGTAATTTATCATCATATCAATGCAAGTTATCCAAAGTTCGAAGCTTGTTTTATCATTAATTTCACTATTTCCGACTCAACAGCCCCCATCAAATGAACAATTAATCCCCAATATACAAGAACACATCAACCAAGCAAAGCAACAACAACCAACCCCAACTGACAAAAACCCAATTGGAAAACGTTGGAAACAGAGCAAACCCAGTTCACATATTCCACAAATTCACACAAAGAAACGAAAAAAAAAGCTAAAAAAAAAAAAATTGAAACTGACATGGGATTTTCTCCAACAGAGGAGCTGCAACTTCACGGAGAACCCAAGAAAGGATTAAGAATCCACCAAAGAGACCACAGTAAGCAAGTCTAGCAGAGCGCTTGGTGATCCCAGAGGCCACACAGTTGCAGAGACCACATGTCGAAGTTGCACAGCAACTAGCTAGGCACGACATGATCTCCAACTCTCTCTTTCTTTCTTTGTTTCTCGAAAACTCTTTGGTGGCCTTATTTATTTTACCTTCGTAACTATTAATATAGGACGATTGACTGGTAGATAAGGTTGGAGTTTTTGCCCTTTTTTTTTTTTTTTTTTTTTTAATTTTAATTTTTTTAAAATTTTTGAGTTTTTAGTTAGTTTTACCGTTCGATCTGATCCAACTTAAATGTACACCCGGTCCATGTTAAGGGAACAAAAAGGTAAAAAGTTTTCTCCTACTTTTCCAGACTGTCGTTTTTCTGTATTGAAGAAGTCAACTTAATTAGCATCTTTCCATGGATTTCTCTCTTTTGCTAATCCGGAATTTTAAGATTACTTGAAATGACACGACTTACCACAGTTGTCCAGGTGACCGACTGTGAGTTGCAGGAAAAAAAATAAGAAAGTAACGTAAGATAATTGTAATAAAAATTGTGATATTTTATGTGCTCTTAGAACTACTTTACTAATCTTCACCTTTGTTTTTTTTTGAAATCTTTGAAATGAAATGATTTTTATGAAAATGTCAAAAGAAAACACTTTTTATAGTTTTTTTTTTTTGATGAATAAAGGTTATATAAGAAACTGAATTTCAACTTTTTTTTTTTTTTTGGGTAGAAAAACGATTGCATTAAGAACTAAGGAACAAAAGAAGTTTCAGTACACATCCTGGTTTTTGAAGGATTTTTTTTTTAATTATTATATAAAAGTTGTTTTTAAATATATGAAACTTTTTTTTATAACGACTTTCAACTTTTGAAAAAGTTTCATATATTTAAAAACAACTTTTATAAGAAAAAAATCTTGTGTGAGACAAAGGAAATATATATTGATGATGCCGAAAATAGTATCACCAGTGAGTCACACGTTCCTCGTACGATCAAACGGCACCTGCACAACGAAAAGGAAGAACCTAGCAGAGAGTACCGGTGTGGTACCGGCCAAACACCCTCCGAAGGTCAAGTTAGAACTATTCTCACTGCTCTAGAGTGCTAGAGAGGGTAAATTATGCGTACCTTAGTTTGTGAGGATGCTTGGGCTTTTATACTAGTAGAAGGTTGACCTCTTTACCTTGGAGTAGAAGTCCTTTCCTTATAGGAGTCCTTTTGAGCGTATTTTACGGGATCTTTTCCTTATGGGGATCCTTTAAATATTATCTAGCGTGGAAAGCAAGTAAACTTGTGCCCGGTCCGTCAGCCTCAATTTTCCTCCGTCACCTTTGTTATACCGTCAGCATTTGAGTCGTCAACCACGGAGTCAGCTGATACTATGACCGTCAGCATAAGCACCGTCTGCTACGCCCAAAGAAAAAGTATTAAACCGTCGGCTTTATGTCCGTGTGGTTTAAGCTCTCCTTTTATCCTCATCATATATATATATATATTACTTTTTAAATATTATTACTGATTAAAAAATTTTGCATGTCAATCTACTTTAAGTAAATATAAAAATGTTTTATTTAAAAAAAATTGTGCAAATAATTAAGGAGAGCAAAAAGAGTATGTAAAGATCTTATGAGTATTATCCCAAGTTCACCGCACGGTAAGAGGTAAATGTTTGCTTTAGAATACATTTATGACATGAATTACATATTTTAATTGTGAATTGTAGTTAGTTCAACTGGTAATTCTCTTGTTATTGAATAATAGATCTGGGTTTTAAACCTGTCTCTTCTTTTTACTAGTCTAGTAATGTTGTTAATTGCGTTTAGTTTAAGTTGTATTGGTTTCTAAAGTCAATTAGGATTAAAAGAGTACTACTGTTTTAATAATTGTTGTCAATGAAGAATAGTTCGACTAACTCTTTTTTTTTTAACTAATCTTAATGTTGTTAATTGCATTTAGTTTAAGTAGTATTGGTTTCTAAAGTCAATTTGGATTAAAAGAGTCCAATATTATACACCTTATAATCTGTAAATTTGTTTGGGTTTGTTTGTTTGTGCAATTGATAGAAATTAAGAAAAAACCTCAAGAAGAGGAAAAATATATATTCAAGACTTAGAGAAGTAATGTTCAGTAATCCAGTTCTATTACCGTTCATCAATCATGACCTATCTTAAATACTTGATATGACATTATTCTGATATCTTTTTAGCACGATTTCATTGAATAGTTATTAGATTTGGGGTAAGCAATTCATCTCATATATTTTATACATGATTTCAAGATAGTTTCTTTGCTGCTAGCTCTACTCTTGGTTGGATTGTCAAAAATGGTGCTAATCTTACCTCCCCAGTGGAGCTCTTATACGTGAAGCTATCACGTATAAGAGCTCCGTTGATGCATTCTGGCAATTCATTAGGAATGAATGTCTTAAATCTCTCTTCAAGGAAGCTGGTGCAATTATTCTTCATGGAGCCATTGTTTAAAAAACGACGTATTCAACAAAAAGAAAGAAGAAGAAGAAAAAAAAAGCCCAAGATATTTTTAAATCTTATTTTCAATAGCTTTATGGTATATCACACGGGTTTTTGACGAATACCGATTAAATTTTGTTATGGCAAAGCCTTCACGGTTGTATTTTTTGCTTTCTCTCGAGGCCATTTTTCTGTATTTTGAATGATAAACGGTTAATGTTTTATTTAATATGTACAAAAATATACCAATGATTACTTGTGCATCAGGCATATGCATTATCTCTTTTAAGTACAATAAGCAATGTCTTGCGTAGATGCACCCGAGTGTGCCTAAATGTAACACAGGCTTCACTTACCCAAGTAAAATTGAATGGTAGAAGCAAGAATATTAAATTTAAATAAAAGGGAATTGTTTCTAATTTGTGTTTGTAACAGGTTCCTTTGCTTTTGTCAAGATCAACTGAACCAAAATAGGCTTGGATCTGAAGCAATTACACTCCCCAAGCAAGATTTACTGAACAATGCTGAATTCATAGACTAATAGATTTTTGGAAGAGAAGCTTATATATTTCCAATTTTCAACACTGGAACCATTATTTTGTTAATGTCTTGGCCTAGTGATTGATGGCTGCAGGGTTGGTAGATGACTCGTAATATAATAAAAATCTTTCCTGGGCGTGACATGTGAAATGAGCCTTGGAAAGAAATTAAGACAAGTTTGATAAGAAAAAGGTATACAACAGTGGTAAATGGTCAATGGATTAGTAAATTTTTTTATTTTTTATTTATTTAATGACTTAGTAAAAAAAAATTGAGATCATGGTTTTAGGCTCCGTCTCAGCCTTGGTGCTATGAGCCAATCTGTTTGATTCTTAAAACTCAGAATTGAATGTTTGACAATGGATTCTACATATGTGCTATATGGGATAAGGGAATCCCGCAGTTTTTTTAACATGGCAAAATAAATAGTATGTCCAAGGAATAATAAAATCAAAAGCAAACAGAAAACAGTAGAATTGCAATCAAACAATATGTTGTGTAGAACTAAAATCAAAGAAACTGCGAAGACTGTGTGTGAGAGAGTAGAGGTCAGATAAAGAAACGCTTTCATTAGTGCAAGGAAATGTGTAAACTACATTCTTTTGCCAAAATTTTAAAAATAAATGTGAAACGAAATATAATCATATGATATTTCAAGATATAATTATATAAGTTGTAATCACCATCATCTTGGTGATATACCAAGAACAACAACAATGACTGCTAGCCAGGGATGCAGAAATGCACAAATACATTCCAGAAGAGACGACCACCCAACATCCTGATCACATGATCTATGAAAGAAATGTTGGACACCATTTTTTCCTGCTTTGCTTTTTTATTTTTTTGGGCTAAAACCTCCTTTGCTTTTCAAGATGCAAGAAATGGGTTGCAAAGTTGAGTTTATAAGGGGTAGCAAGGGTGAGAATATTTATGATTTGCAACTTTCAAATATTAGGATTCATATAATCACAATTTCATATGCATAGCTTACTATTATGCATGCTATGATTATGTTTCCATACAAAGCAAACGTAGGGAATACACAAACTTTGTTATTCACATTGCCTCTCTATATATTGTAAGCACAACACTGTCTAGATAAATTACTAAAAATGGTTGGTTAAAAATATGATCTTCACATCT
Source organism: Quercus lobata (assembly GCF_001633185.2). NCBI lineage: Eukaryota > Viridiplantae > Streptophyta > Magnoliopsida > Fagales > Fagaceae > Quercus > Quercus lobata. The sequence continues at coordinate 5,407,545 of NC_044909.1, read as the reverse complement.
TCTATTAAATAGCTTTCCATTAAATGATAAATATAACAAATCAAAAACTTATATGATTAGTTGGCTTTTTTATATTGGAAAATCGTTCACAAATATGTGTACAGGTTCCTTTGTATACATCATTGTCATTGATTTCTCATGTAAAACATTTTCCATTTCAAGCAAAACCCATAAGCAAGTAATGAAAACTTTTAACTTCATGTGCCTAGACAAAATTTGACTTCAAGAGAGTAAAGTGTGGACGTATGTAGGTTTTTACGTGAGAATTAAAGAAGTATTTTTACTAAGTTTTGCCCCTATTTAAACGTAGGCTGTAGTGTATTTTAGAACCAATAAAATGTCCATTCTAAAGAGGGAAAACCCCCTTAAATTATAGTACAGATAATTGCAGAAGAAAATTCTACAATTTCCTCTAGTTATGCCATTTTTCATATTGAACATTCCATTTAGACCTGAACCAACATGTTCATTCATACTCAACTTGCAAAGTTTAAAACAACTTCCCTGTGACACTGCCTCAAACACCCATAAATGACTTAAAATTTAAAAGGGAATTTATCTATAACCCATCCAACCAAATACTCATCCAACTGAAAAGCTACCAACACCGCACCCCCAAAGAAAACTCTAATCAGTAATCCCAACAGAAGCACCCATTTTGTCACAACAAAACAACATCATAATTTCTTTTCCAAATGGACAGAAATGTACCGAATTGGACTGAATGGTTCGAAGTGAACTAAAAGGACACAAATTGCATATCATTTCCCAAGCCTTTACGAGGCAGGCTCTTGTATCTTTGCCTGTGGTGGTGCTCTTCATTGTAGGAGAAAGACTCGCTTAGTGGAGTTCTTGACTTTTGCCTGTAACTAGCATCCTCTTCATCATTGGAGGAGATGTCAGAACTGGAAGGGGTTCGTTTTCGTTGTGCATGGCGTAGCTTCCTCTTTAAATTGTCAATCTCCCTTTAAATGGCTTTTTCATTTTGCTCTTGAGAGACATGACTCCCAACCCGAGAATGACTTTTACCAACATGGGTGGTGTGTGCACTACCTTCTCGATCTCGCTTGCATTCAAGGTTAAGGAAGTCATCTTGTTGCCTAGAACCCATGGATTCTTCTCGATGAGGACCTGATCCTACCATAGTTAGACGTCGAACTCACTATCACACTAGATCTTCCCACAGACGGCACCAATTGTAAGGACACGATTTACAATCAAACACAAATAAGAGGATTTGATATTAATGGACTTTCAGTCCGAGGAGATCACCCTTGTATAAATTGATCACAATTGGATACAAAGACAATTTAGATTGCTGTAGTGTTTTCTCTCTATTTTTCCAATCATTTTCTCATGGAAGGTCTCTCACATTATATAGCTCCCTTAGGATCATCTTGATCCTACACTTATTGATCGTCTGAGCCCTTACTTGAGTACCTGTCCTATTAGACACCCTTTTTGGCTTTCTGTGAGTTGTGGTAGCCAAGTCAGCACTGTTTAGAGGTCTTCTCCACATAAATGTAGCTAGAAAAGTAGTTACAGTGCATTTAATGTGATGGTAGCAGCTTTTCCTTAGATATTTTTGAGTTTCCTTCCTTCTCATATGTTCATGAAGCACGTCTCTATCATTGGAGCTTTTTGGAGGGTCATTTTAATTGCTGGAATAGATACTTGAGCTGTATTCATCATATCCAAGGAGGAGTTCCTCCTCGAACCACCTTTCATTCGTTCCTTACTTATGAGACTTTAAATTGGAACCCCTAATAACTATTTGTTCCTCCTCGGACCTTTCAATGTTCTCAGACAAAACTCAAGGCCCAATATATGATCTTGGGCCCTTATCCCTACAATATTTTTTTTAATTTATTTTTCAAACAAATAAAAATGATAAACTTTAGAGATAAACAGTAACTGTAATTTCTTTTTTGAAGCGTGAGGGAAAAAAATCCTAGATTTTAGAAGTTTTCTTTTCAAATTCAAAATTGAATTTGTTATTTGATATTTATGACCTTATTTCTAAATGAAGTTACCCTTCATTAATAAGAATATTTTTGAACTACATAAAAGTTCAACTAAAAAATGAGAATCCTCTTATATATGGTATAGAATATATATATATTAAAAAAAAATTAAATGTATAATTTTTCTCAAATTACATGTCATATACTCAATAATTTGTAAGCCACATCAATGTTTTCTTTAATAATTTGATTAAAATTTTCATGGTGAAAAGAGGAATGAAAATTTATAGATTATTATATTTACACAAATGACAAAACTTAGGTACAGTACCTTAGGTGCTATTCCTTAGGTTTCCTTCTTAAAATTCTGTCACGTTGCTACTTAACTAAAAAATACACTTCCATCCCATGAGAAAAAATCTACATGGCAGAATTTTAAAAAAGAAACCTAAGGAACAGCACTTAAGTATTGTACCTAAGTCTTGCTCTTTAGACAAAATACTTAAGCTGAAATTATAACCTATTATAGTAAAAATATCTTTATGATATTCCCAGATTGTCGTTTGTTTGGTATTGAAGAAGTCAACCTAGCATCTTTCCATGGACTTCTCTCTTTTGCTAATCCAGAATTTTAAAAACACATGAAATGATACAACTGTACACATGTTAGATTGTGACTTGTGAGTGGTGGAAAAAAGCAATGAGTCTACGTGAAAGTGACAGATAGTTAATCATAGTTTGACATGTAAGATTGTTATAACAAAAGTTGTGACATTTTATGTGATTCTAGAATTACTTTACTAATTCCCACAGTTGTTTGAAATGTCATTATGAAAATATAAAAAGTAAATATATATATATTTTTTAATTTTTTGATGAATAAAGGTTATATAAGAAACTGAATTTCAACTTTTGAAAAAGTTTCATATATTTAAAAACAACCTTCAGAAAGAAAAAAAAAAATTTGTGTGAGACAAAGGAAATATATAATTTTCTTTTTACTTTTTAAATATTATTACTAATTAAAAAAATTCGCATGTCAATCTAAATTAAGTAAATATAAAAATGTTTTATTTTAAATAAAATTGTGCAAGTAATTAAGGAGAACAAGAAGGGTATGTAAAGATCTTATAAATATTATCCAAAGTTCACTACACTGTAAGAGATAAATGTTAACTTTAGAATGCATTCATGACATGAATTACATGTTTTAATAGTGGATTCTAATTAACTCAACGGGTAAGTCTCTTCTCATTGAATAAGAGATCTGAAATTTAAATCTGCCTATACCAAAGACCCATTAATGTTTTAGCTTAATGATAATGTTAGGTTCTAAAGACTTAGGTATTTATGTATTTAGAACTCTAATATGTATTGTTGGCAAACCATGATCAAAACAATGTGTTTAGAAGTGTTTTAGTCTTGCTCAAAGTTGTGCATTTATGTAAAGTTGGAATCGAGCTAATGCAGAAAAGTTTTATGCATTTTGGCCTGGCTCGATTGATCGAAGCTTAGGCTTGATCGATCAAAGCTCGGGCGGAATGTTTTTTCTGTAGATTTTCCAACTCAGCCCTAGTTGTTTTAAAATGTTTTAAGGTTTTCTAATTTGTCATAAGTATAAAAGGCAAACCCTACCCACGTTTTAGTGTTGCTCATATTGTGGTTTATGTAAATCTCTTGTGATCTAGAGGAGTTTTCCTTTACACAAACTTAGGGTTTTCAAGGAAAAGATTTATCTACACCTTGATGATCAACTCGGTTGTTGTCATTGAAGTTTAAAGAAAACATAAGCGGGTGTGCTTGTATCTGGTGATGAATCCAAGAAAGAAGGAGTCCGTGGATTCGGAGTTTGCACGTGGTCGTGTCAGTAAGTTCTACTGGTTGGTAGTAATAAGAAGTCAAGCGTAGGAGCTTGTAAGTCTTATTGTATGAACTTCGATTCTTTCAAGATAGTGGATTCAAGTTTACCTTGAGGATAGCTAGGTCAAATTCTCCCTAGGTTTTTATCAGTTTGGTTTCCTAGGTGATCATATCTTGTGTTATTTATCTTTCCGCTGCTTTGGATGATATGATCTTTGTGATTGTGATGACTTAGATTTATTAAATTGGACTAAGTAACAACTTGGCTAATTACCTAGATTAAATCAATTGTGTTTTAAGGGGTCTAAAAACCATCAAGTGGTATCAGAGCGGGTTGCTCTTTTGTTGTTGATCTTTTTATCACTGAGCTGATCCTTGACCCCTGTTGTCATGGAACACGGACACTCTCTAGTTATTCCTCCTCACTTTGATGGGAATAATTATGCTTATTGGAAAGTAAGGATGAAAGCATTTCTGAAATCTATTGATGAGAGAGTGTGAAACTCCGTTAAATACGGATGGGAGAAATCCATTACTCCTGTTAGTGAGTGGAAAACTTCTCAAAAAGAAGTAGTTTCGTTTAATAGCAAGACTATGAATGCTATCTTTAACACTGTTTCTATGGAGGAATTTAAGAGAATCTCTAATGTTGAGGTTGCTCATACTGCTTGGAATATCCTCCAGACTGTGCATGAAGGCACAAAGACTATCAAAATAAATAAATTGCAGCAATTGACTTATAAATTTGAAAGCATTAGGATGTTTGATGATGAATCTTTTGATGAATTCTATGCTAAATTGAATGATATTGTTAATTCTGCTTTTAACTTGGGTGAAATCTATGATCAACCTAAAATTGTTAGGAAGATACTTAGATATTTAACTGAAGACTTTAGACCCAAGGTGACTGCCATTACTGAAAGCAAGGATGTGGACTCCATCCCTATTGATGAACTTGTAGGATCTCTTCAATCTTATGAGTTGGATCTACCCAAAACTACCAAATCCAAATCAATGGCTCTTAAGTTAGTTGATGATGTTGAAGGTGACGGATTTAATGATAAGCTCTCTGCTACAGAGATTGCTTACCTTGCCAAAAATTTTAGAAACTTTCTCAGAAATAGTAACAGAAAGGCAAGAGGCACGAACACTGCTGAACCTAGAAACTTTAGGAAGTATGATCCCACTAAGGTTAACAATAATGATAAACCTATAGAAAAAGTAGGTCGATCTTCTAATAATTCTTTGGGTTCTTAGTGTTTTGGATGTCAAGGGTATGGTTACATGAAATCTGAATGTCCTACCTATTTGAAGTCTAAGGGTAAGGCTATGGCTGTAACCCTTAGTGATGGTGAAGTTTCAGATAATGAGTCTGATTGTGATGAGGATGAAAATTTCATTACTTTCACTGCTACTGCTGTAGTCAATGAGAGCATAACTGTTGAAGAGAACCCTTCTGATGGGGAACTCTCTGAGGATGCAGATCTTCAAGAGGCCTATAATAAACTTTACAAAGTTGCTGCAAAGGATGCTATGAATGTTGAACTTAGCTTGAAGAAAATTGAATCTCTTGAGCTTGATAAGAAGAATTTGCTTGTAAAACTGTTTGATACTACTGAACTTTTGAACAATGTGAAAACTGAGAATATGCTTTTGCTTGATAAAGTTAAATCTTTGGAACTTGATTTATCTGTTGCTAGATCTGCTAGTTCTAAACTTGATCAAATGTTGAGTGTTCAAAAATCTCCTTCTGACAAATCTGGATTAGGTTATGTTGAAAGCATCTCTGTGTCTGCTCCCCATTCCACAAACTTTGTCCCTTCATCTTCTTCTGAACCTTCTGTGAGTAAGATAGTGAGTGAAATTGTCAAACCCCCTGTGAGTGAGGTTGTCAAACCCATAGAAGTTTCATAATCTAGGAAGATTAGGGTTGATCTGAAAGAGTCTAAGTCTAAGAAGCTTACCCTATCTAAGGACAAGACACATGATAAGCCTGCATGAGTTTGTCACTTTTGTGGAAAGTCTAGACACATACGTCCTAACTGTTACAAGCTGCAAGTTGTAAAGAGAGCAAACAAACCAAAAGTACCTGTACCTCAAGCACAAGATCCTATGGTATTTATTGGTGAATTGATAGAGGTTTTAAACCTTTATTCCAATCCTGGAGTTGGTAATCATTCACATGTGAATAAGAACTCCAATGCTCATGGTGCATCTAAAAGGTTTTGGATGCAAAAGACTTAAACTAACTGAGTCATTCTGACATGGTCCTTGTGCTTCATTACTCTACCCTTTGTGACTTTTGTTCTTTGGTTTTGTTTTTTTGTTTTCTAGGATTTGTATTGCATAACATTCATGCATTTCATTCTAGGTGTTTTTTTAATATATAAAAAAAAAAGGAAGAAAAAGGAAGCAAATTATGTTTTGTACTATTCTTCTTGGTTTTTAAAGAACAAGGTTGGTCAATTTATTTTCACATAACATGTCATTTGTACCTTATTTAGCTTTGATGAGCTTACTTATTGCACTTTACTAGTTGAAACTTTGTAGTGCATGTTGTGTGGGAAAGATGTTTATGGTTTTTGATTACTCTGTCTTAATCTTGAAGTCACATGTTTTTGATTGTCGGACTTGAACTTTTAGAGAAAGGCATAAATAACCATCTCACCACTGTTCACTAGCCAATTATGAACACCTTAGTGCATATCATAAGATTTTGTGCTCGAGAAAGTGTAGCACATGCACGAAAAAAACATAAGGTGAAGCCTCGGTTTAAATTGCTTAATACTTAAAATTGGTGTGTACTATTAGGCTTGATGCCAAAATCACATGACTTAAAATTGGTGTGTATATTATGAGGTATAAATTCAAGAAACTTACATGATTGCGAGCTTATGATTTAGGAGATGTGGGAGTTATATGATGTAACTCTTTAGGTGATAGTTTCTTTTAAATTTTTTGTGATGAATTTTGTAGACTTTGTGATTGATTACTATTCACATATCACCTCACATATATCTCAAGCTTTTACTAGTTGCACACACTACACGAGTTACTCTTTGCTAAACTTTGTACATATTATTGTGTGTGTTTATGGTCTGACCAACCAAGTTTTGCAAATACTTTGACTTCTGTGCAAAATTAATTTTTTGCTTGAAAATTTATGGAGAATGCAAGAAATTTTATTTTTGGGAAATTTGGGCTTAAAGTTCTTGTTTTTGAAAATCACATCATCACATATTCATGCATTTTGTTCTCAAATTTCAATGCTTTGAGTTGATTTTGAATTTTTTTCAAAAAACTGTGTTTTTCCTCAAATTTAGTGAGCCTCTGTCCATTTCGATCGATCCATTCTATTTTTCAATCAATCGAAATTGTTTAAATATGTTTGAGAAAGCCTCTGACTGTTTCGATCGATCGAAACTGATTTTCGATCGATCGAACTTTTAAAATTTTTTTTTGTTAAAGTCTCTGCCAGTTTTGATCGATTGAGACTGTTTTTCGATCGATCAAAACTCGTGAATCAAGTTTTTTTTAGAAGTCAGATAGGACTGTTTCAAACTTTCTTTTTCAAACTTTCCTCTCTCTCTCCGACTTGGCTAGGCTCCACTAAGGATTTTTTGTCATTTTCCTCTGAAATATTTGCAAGGTCTTTGTCTCCCAAGGCCGGTAAGACCCTTATACCCTTCCTTTTGCATTTATTTTCATGTTTTCATGCATAAACTCATGCATTTTAAGGAATTTTTGGAACTATTCATTTTTGGGATTTTTGTTGAATCAATCCTCCTTTTCTGAAATTGATCATTGGGTTTTGCTTCTATATTGTTATATTCATGATATATGTTGGTTAATTTGATCAATTTGGGGATTTGTACAAAATTGAAAATTCCAGGGTTTGTAATTGATCCGAATTGGGGATTTTGTTCAAATTGGGTTAAATTGATGAAATTGGCTTGTTCAATTGATGTAATTGGTCATTATTTTCTGAAATCTATCTTGTAAGATGATCAATTAGTCAATATCTTTCAAATTGATCAAGTGGTTTTTCATATTTTGGGGTTTTTGTGTTAATACCTCTATGTTCAAGCCAATTTTGTGAATTTGAACTTCTTTGGACTTAATTGCACTGCATTAGGACATGCATCATGCCATTTAAATTGTTCATGTATCATATAGATTTTGTTCTATATTTTTTATGTGCTAACTTGTAGTCTGCCCTTGGTATTTTTTTTGTTTTTGTTTTTTTTGTTCCTTTGTTTTGTGTTTTGGTCCTTATCCTAGCACCATGCCTAGGAAAACTAGAGCCCATAGGACCCCTTCCACTTCCTCTGAGTCTCCCTCTAGGAGTGAGGTGTTTAGGAATTATAAGAGTAGAGAGGCTTTTGAGACTTTGAATCGTAAGCATAAGATTTGGGCTGAGCGTGCTGTGGTTTTAGATGAGATTGATCCGGCCATTAGGGCTAACTTTGAGTCTAGAGGTTGGTTGTCTTTCTTAGAGATAGATCATCCACCCCCGACCACCCTAATTAGAGAGTTCTTCTCGAACCTCTCTTGCCACGTCTATGATTCCAACACCCTTGTTAGGAGTTGGATACGAGGTGTTGAGTTCACCATTACCCCTTGGGTAGTGGCTGAGGCTCTTGGGGTTCCGGTTGTTCGGGAGCCTGACTATCCCTATGATGAGTCGCCCTCCTTAGATGTTGTCATGTCATACATCACTGGGTCATCTATCTAGTGGGGTTCTGATCCTTGGATCAGGTCCGCTGAGCTTACCGAGACTGCCTATCTTTTCTTTAGGATAGCGTGTCATTCGTTGTGGCCTATTTCTCATTTCCACACCATTCCTCTAGAGCGATGTGTGTTTTTGTATGCTTTTGTTTCTAGTGCGTCGATCAGTTTCCCTTATCTGTTCCTTCGTTCTTTGAACGAGGTTCATAGGAGTTCTGCCGTAGGGCATGCGCTTATTCATCCTATTTTCATTCATAGGATTTTGCTCTTTTTAGGTCTAGATGGTTTCCCGTCTGGTGAGCCTGTTCATGTCGTTGCTCCCATAGGTGCCACCTTTCTTAGACAGAGGGCTGCTCACATGCGAGCTGTTCCTTCGCGTCCTAGGGGTGCGTCATCTAATGCTGTTCCCCCTCCTCCCTCTTCTACAGGTGCTAATGATACTGAGACGTCTGGTGCTGCTGCTGCTGGTACTGATGTTCCTCCACCGACTACTTCGAATGATTCAGACATTCGACGTACGTTGGATCATGTCTTGATCGTTCAGGTGGCTCATGGACAGATTTTGGTGGACGTGCTTGATGAGATTTGTGCCTTGCGTGCGGAGTTGGCACAGTTTAGACCACCTCCCTTTTGATGATGGAGTTTGTTTGCCCTTTGGCATTCTGTCACAAAAATAGGGAGTATTTGTAGAGTTTTTTGTTTTCAGGGGCAGAGTATTTCTTTGGTTGGAGCTTGTGGAGTTTAGATTGTATCTAGGTGCTTCACATTGTATTTTACCTTTTTAGCTCTTGTCATGTTTTTGATGGGTTATTCTTGTTAGGGAGAGTGTTGTTTTTTTTGGTTCCTTATATGTTTCTTGTTTCAAACTTTTATTGATTTATATTTATGAGTTATTCATTGATATATGTCTTTATTGTGTGTTGTTTGAAATCAAGAATTTAATTTGTTTACTTGTATTTTTTCCACACATGCGGTTATGCATTTTGTTTAGTATTTCAAGAAATATACAGGTTGATTCAATTGAGCTGTTGTCTACACTTGCAACTGATGGATAGTAGTTAGGATTGAATTTATTTTATGAGCATTATTTGTGTAAAGGGCTTTTATTTTGTAAACTTTGAGCTTCTAGTTGTGTTTTGTCATGGATTGCCAAAGAGGGAGTTTGTTAGGTTCTAAAGACTTAGGTATTTATGTATTTAGAACTCTAATATGTATTGTTGGCAAACCATGATCAAAACAATGTGTTTAGAAGTGGTTTAGTCTTGCTCAAAGTTGTGCATTTATGTAAAGTTGGAATCGAGCTAATGCAGAAAATTTTTATGCATTTCGGCCTGGCTCGATCGATCGAAGCTTAGGCTCGATCGATCGAGGCTTGGGCAGAATGTTTTTTTCTGCAGATTTTCCAACTCAGCCCTAGTTGTTGTTTTAAAACGTTTTAGGGTTTTCTAATTTGTCCTAAGTATAAAAGGCAAACCCTAGCCATGTTTTAGTGTTGCTCATATTGCGGTTTGTGTAAATCTCTTGTGAGATCTAGAGGAACTTTCCTTTACACAAATTTAGGGTTTTCAAGGAGAAGATTTATCTACACCTTGATGATCAACTCGGTTGCTACCATTGAAGTTTAAAGAAAACACAAGCGTGTGTGATTGTATCTGGTGGTGAATCCAAGAAAGAAGGAGACCGTGGATTCGGAGTTTGCACGTGGTCGTGTCAGTAAGTTCTACTGGTTGGTAACAATAAGAAGTCGAGCGTGGAGGCTTGTAAGTCTTATTGTATGAACTTCGATTTTTTCAAGATAGTGGATTCAAGTTTACCTTGAGGATAGCTAGGTCAAATCCTCCCCAAGTTTTTACCGGTTTGGTTTCCTAGGTGATCATATCTTGTATTATTTATCTTTCCGTTGCTTTGCATGATATGATCTTTGTGATTGTGATAACCTAGATTTATTAAATTGGACTAAGTAACAACTTGGCTAATTACCTATGTTAAATCAATTGTGTTTTAAGGGATCTAAAAACCATCAGATAAGAGCAATCATCATAAAGTCCTTACTATAAATTCTATAAAGTCCTTACTATAAATTCTATCATATCTATATATATATATATATATATATATATATATAATACATACTTTAATTATTGTTGTCAATGAAGACTAGTCCAACTAACCCTCTTTTTCTTCTTTTTACCAGTCCATTAATGTTGTTAATTGCGTTTAATTAGTATTGGTTTCTAAAAGTCAATTTGAATTAAAAGATTACTATTACTTTAATAATTGTTTACAATAAAGAATAGTCCAACTAACCCTCTTTTTCTTCTTTTTACTAGTCTTAATGTTGTTAATTGCGTTTAGTTTAAGTAGCATTGGTATAGAAATTAAGCCAATTTGGATTAAATCATATACACCTTATAATTTGTAAATTTGTTTGGGTTTGTTTGCTTGTGCAATTGATAGAAATTAAGAAAAAACGTCAAGAAGAGGAAAAATATTTATTCAAGACTTAGAGAAGTAATGTTCAGTAATCCAATTCTATTACCATTGATCAATCATGATCTATCTTAAATACTTGATATGACATTATTCTGATATCTTTTTAGCACAAATTCATTGAATAGTTATTAGATTTGTGGTAAGCATAAAGCAATTCATCTCATATATTTTATACATCATCCAGAGAAGAATGATGATGACATATGATATGGTGAAGCTGTCAAGTATAAGAGCTCCGTTGGTGCATTCTATCAATTCCTTAGGAATGAATGTCTTAAATCTCTTTTCAAGGAAGCGGGTGCAATTATTCTCCATGGATGGAGCCATTGTTTACTCACTTGAATAATTTAGAAGATCTTTTCTCCTAAGAAATTGATGCCTTCTTGAAATTGGTTGCATGTAGTTTGATTGTAGTATTTAATGATTGAAACAAGTCTCTGATATACAAAAATATCTCAAACTACAACGAAGAAAAACGAAAGGACATATTCAACAAAAAGAAAGAAGAAGAAAAAAAAAAAGCCCAAAATATTTTTAAATCTTATTTTCAATAGCTTTCTCATACATCACACAAGTTTTTGACTAGCACCGATTGAAATTTGTTACAGCAAAGCCCTTCACGGTTCTATTTTTTGTTTTTGGAATTTTCTATGTTTTGACGATGATGAATGGTTAAGGTTTTATTTAATGTGTGCAAAAGGATTTTTAATAACCAATGATTACTTGTGCATCAAGCATTATTTCTTTTAAATACAATAAGCAATGTCTTCCTTAGATGCACCCGAGTGTGTCTAAATTTAACACAGGCTTCACTTGCCCAAGTAAATTTGAATGGTAGAAGCAAGAATATTAAATTTGAATAAAAGGGAATTGTCTTGTAATAGGTTCCTTTCATTTTAAAGTTCAGATTTGGCCTGCTAATCTTTTGTCAAGATCAACTGAACCAAAGTAGGCTTGGATCTGAAGCAATTACACTCCCCAAGCAAGATTTACTGAACAATGCTGAATTCATAGACTAATAGATTTTTGGAAGAGAAGCTTATATGTTTCCAATTTTCAACACTAGAGCCATTATTTTGTTAATGTCTTGGCCTAGTGATTGATGGCTGGGTTGGTAGATGACTTGTAATTTAATAAAAATCCTTCCAGGGCGTGACATATGAAATGAGCCTAGAAAGAAACTAAGACAAGTTTGATAGGAAAAAGATATTGTCACAATGGGATTGCAAGAGGCAAATCTTTAGTAATAACAGTGGTAATGGTCAATGGATTGGTTTTCTATTTATTTATTTATAATAATTTAGTAAAAAAATTGAGATCATCGTGGTTTTAGGCTCAGTCTCAGCCTTGGTGCTGTAAAGCAAACTCTGAGCGTACGAGCTTTGGCAATCTGTTTGATTCTTAAAATTCAGAATTGAATGTTTGACAATGGATTCTACATTTGTGCTATATGGGATAAGGGAGTCCTACAGTTTTTTTACCATGGAAAAATAAATATTGTGTTCAAGGAATAATAAAAGCAAAGAGAAAACAGTAAAATTGCAATCAAACAATATGTTGTGTAGAATTAAAATCAAAGAAACTGCGAAGACTGTGTGAGAGAGAGTAGAGTACCGTATTAGTTCAGGATAAAGAAACACTATTATTAGTTCAAGGAAATGTGTAAACTACATTCTTTGCCAAAAATTTAAAAAAAAAAAATTTCGAAATGAAATTTTATTATATGATATTTTAAGATAAATTATACGTAGTAATCACCATCATCCTGGTGATATACCAAGAACAACAACGACTGCTAGCCAGGGATGCAAAAATCCTTGCGCACAAATACATGATCTATGAAAGAAATGTTGAACACCATTTTTTTCCTTCTATGCTTTTTTTTTTTGGTGGTTAAAACCTCCTTTGCTTTTCAAGATGCAAGAAATGGGTTGCAAAGTTGGGTTTATATAGTCTGTAGCAAATGTGACTCGTGAGAATATTTAAGATTTGTTAGCTTTCAAATATTAGGATTCATGGAATCACAATTTTATATGCACCACATAATGTTATGCTATGATTATCTTTCCATACTGAGCAAACGTAGGGAATACACAAACTTTGTTATTCACATTGTCTCTCTATATATTGTAATTAAGCACAACATGGTCTAGATATATTACTAAAAATGGTTGGTTTAAAAACATGATCTTCACATTTTCTGTTAAATAGCTTTCCATTAAATAGCAAATATAACAAATCTAAAACTTAAATGCTTAGTTGGCTTTTTTATATTAGAAAATCGTTCACAATTATATGTCTACAGGTTCCTTTGTATACATCATTGTCATTGAATTCTCATGTAAAACATTTTCCACTTCAAGCAAAACCCATGTACAAGTTATGAAAACTTTTAAGTTCATGCGCGGAGCCAAGATTTGACTTCAGATAAAGTGTGTATATATGTAGGTTTATACACATTATGGACAAGAACAACGAACACATATCTATTACCATATATACTTGTAGAAGACAATTTCATAATTCCCTCTCGTTATGTCTCATATCGTACATATTCATTCAGCCCCAAACCAACATATTCATTCATACACAAATTGCAACGTTTAAAACAACCCTTCAACACTGCCTCAAACACCCATATATGACTTTCGGTCTAATACTCCTATTACCCATACATTTGTTCCCACAATAAACTCCTATTATAATATAAATACTTACTATTAAAAATTAAATTATAATCAAACAAATTTTCTTTTCTTAAAATTTAACAAGAAATTACCTATAACCCATCCAACCAAATACCCGTCCAATTGAAAAGCTACCAACGCTGCACCCCCAAAGAAAACTCTAATCCCAAATCCATCACAACAAAACAACGTCATAATTCCCTTTCTAAAGGGACTGAAGTGGACTAAAATGGACCAAAATGGACTGAAGTGGAATAAAATGAACCAAAACAGCATGAAGTGGACTGAATTGGATTGAATGGACCAAAATGATTGAATTGGACCAAATTTGATCGAAGTGGAATGAAATTGACTGAATGGACCAAAGTAAATCCAAATGAACTGAGGTGGACCCAAATGGACTTATATATTTTGGTGTTATTTTTTAATGTCTCTACTTTGGATTGATATATTTTGGTGTTATTTATTTATTTATTTATTTATTTCCCTATCACAAGTCCTCTCTCTCCCTCTTATAGTTTTGGTTTGATTTTTCTTTGAGTTAATCATTTGTTAGTTCGGAAGTGAAAATTGATTTTATATCAAAACAAAATTTACATGGCTATGTATTTGAATGTGCCTATCAATTGTAATTATGTGATAAGTTTTGATTATCATGTTAATCTCCTTAAGAGAATGAGAAATTTGAATAAGAAATTTGAAACTTAGAAATTTTAATTATACTGAAAGAAATTAGGAAAATATAATTAATAATAACAATAGTTAGAAGAATATGAACCACTTCAAAAAAGAATAATATCAATCAAAAACTTCAAAAATAATAAAATTACATATTTTTGAAAATAGAGAAATATAAATTATTTAATTTTTTTTAATTTTTAAAGAGAACAAATAATCTACAATAAAATTTAGAAAATAAAAAATACATTATGATACATCTCAAAATAATTATATCAAACTAGTCTCTGAGCATGCGCTCATGCGCGTGCTTAGAGGCTCTTCTATTATTTTGGGAAATAGTTAATAATTTGCATCTATTATAAATTAGAATTACTACATTTTTCAATCACAAAAATACCTAGGGGTGTGATGAGTGTTATGCGTTCGTGGATGAAATATTTTTTTCATCACACCCCTAGGTATTTTATGATTAGAAAATGTAGTAATTCCAAATTATAATGGATTCAAAAAATGTAACACAGATTAGCATCATGTCTAAATTATGCAATTATATTTCAATGCAATAACCATTATCAAAAGAAAAACAAAATAAGAAAGAGGGATGAGAAATCCCCAAAACACTTGCGATGAGTAAAGGACAAAACTTTTGAATACCTTTCAGAAAATTATTTAATAAAATTTGGAAAACTTGATAAGAATCAAAGAAATTGTGATGTTTGTCAGATCAATAAAACAGTTAAACATTGATATGATCCAAAGAGAAAATAAAAACAAAAATAAAGTACCCAATAACTGAAATCAATGAAAGAATAGGGAAAAAAAATTGCTAGTGGAAGAAACAAAAAACTTACCAACGACTTTGTTGGGTTTGGAGGCAGACTGGGATCAATGAAGAGAGAGAGAGAGAGAGAGAGAGAGAGAGAGAGAGAGAGAGAGAGAGAGAGAGTGTGTGTGTGTGTGTGTGTGTGTGTTTGTTTTAATTTTTTAATAATACTTTTTTTAGAATTTAATTTATAAGTGGATAAAGTAATTTGAAAACCAATTGGAGAGTGGTTCTATTTTGTAGGTAATGTTTTAGTGGGAGTTATTTTGAGAGAATTGGAGAACTGAAGAAGAAGCAATTTGAGTTTGAAAATCAACGTGAGTGTACTGGGAGTAGACATGGCAAAACGGGTCACACCCGTTTGACCCGACCCGTTTGACCCGTAACCCGATTGACCCGTTTAAAATGACCCGTTTTGACCCCCGGCCTGATTGACCCGACCCGACCCCGACCCGTCCGTTTTGCCACGTCTACCAACATTGAGTAGATTGAGATTGAGGTGTAATTTTTATAAAAAATTTACTTATTCTTTTTTACTTAATATGTTATGTACGCCATTATAGTTTGTCATTTTTTACTTGCCACCTTCATTTTCTCTTCCTACTTTAAATAGATTGAAGATTATACCAAAATTAGTTTCTAGAAAGCTGGAACAAGAGTTGCACCAAATTTAGGTATCAATTCAAGTGTTTAGTAGTAATTGGTAACAATATCATTAGTGAGAATCTAATCACAATTAAGGAACTCATAAACAATTGACAGATTGCATCTATTTCCAAAAAAAAAAAAAAAAATGTTTGAAAAATACGGGTCAACTCGACCCGACTCAACCCACGACCCGTTTGACCCGCAACCCAATTGACCCGTTTTGACCCGCGACCCGGTTGACCCACAAACCCGGTTGACCCGACTCGAACCCAACCCGACCCGCCCGTTTTGCCATGTCTAACTGGGAGTGTGTTCCTATTTTGTAGATACTGTTTTAAGTGGAAGTTAAAAAAGCATTTTTACCAAATTTTGCCCCTACTTAAACATAGGCTATAGGGGTATTTTGGAACCAAAAAAAAAAAAAAAATCTGGTCCAAACAGGACAACTTCTTAAATAGTAGTATAGATAATAGGATACAGATATAACTTGCTAGCGAGGCCCTCTTTATCATGGTTTGGGCTTTCTTCTTTACATTGTTTAAACCTAAAAAAGCATGTTAGAGTTCTCTTCGTGGCCAAATGGGCCTCAAGATACTAACAACAGACTTCGGACCCAATATGGAGCTATGAGCACAATAGTTAATTATCCAAGAGTATATTATTTTTTCAGAAATTAGTTAGGATTGTTTTAATCACACCACTTTTGCCCATTACTTATAAACCAATAAGTACACTATGCAGGAAAAAAAAAAATTACATTGTTATCTTTATATGGTATAATTTAGAGAATTCTTCATATCTTATATTTTTATTTTTATTTTTTAAAATGTAAAAGTTAATTATATAAGAGTATATAATTTTTTCTCAAATTACATGCCATATACTCAATAATTTATAAGCCACGTAAAGGTTTTCTTTAATAATTTGATAAAAATTTTCATGGTGAAAAGAGGAATGAAAGTTTTTAGATTATTATATTTACACAAAATACTTATGCCGAATTTATAACTTATTATTGTAAAAATATCTTTATGATAGGTTTCTTTCTCTTGACTTTCTTTGTACTATCTGTTTTATATAGTATATTTGATGGGGAGACTAATATCTCTTTTATAGGTAGAGAGAGAACTGGTTTATTGTTCATTTTTAAGCCTCCATTTGCCCTTCAAATTAAGAGAGTTAGAAAACCATTCCTCAATTATCCAATAGTTTGTGACATGTAGTTAACTCTTTATTAGACCTTTAACATACACGTAGGTTATCAAATGGAACATTATGTTATTAAATGAGACACTAAATAGTTAATTTTAGTCATAAAATTAAATAAATTCACAAAACTAAACTAGAATAAAAAGTTAATTTAGTCTTAAAATTCTTTCTCTCTCTCTCTCTCTCTCTCCACATATAAATATAAATCATATTTGACATACATTTTAAAAGGGTTAAAATTTAATTTGTTTAGGTATTGTCTATAAATATAGTTAAGCCAACAAAAATATAAAAATTTAAATATTTAAGGGGGTTAAATGTTATAGGACAAAGTTTAGCTACAAAATTGGTTGTATCTTAAGGCTACAACCTTAACCAATATCTTTCTATTAGAGATGAATTTTGACAAATCATATCATATATTTTATACATGATTTCAAGGTTCTAGCTCTACTCTTGGTTGGATTGTCACAAATGGTGCTACTCTTACCTCCCCAATTGATATCATCCAAAGAAGAATGATGATGACATATGACATGGTGAAGCTGTCAAGTATAAGAGCTCTGTTTATACATTCTGTCAATTCCTTAAGAATGAATGTCTCAAATCTCATTTCAAGGAAGCTGGTGCAATTATTCTCCATGGAGCCATTGTTTACTCACTTGAATAACTTGGAAGACTTTTTCTCCTAAGAAATTAATGCCCTCTTGAAATTGGTTGCATGTAGTTTGATAGTAGTATTTAATGATTGAAACAAGTCTCTAACATACAAAAACATCTGAAACTACAATGAAGAAAAAAAAAAAATTATATTTAACAAAAAGAAAGAAGAAAAAAAAGTACAAGATATTTTTAAATCTTATTTTCTATAGCTTTCTCCTACATCAAACAATTTTTTGACTATTACCGATAAAAATTTGTTATAGCAAAGCCTTCACGGTTGTATTTTTTGTTTTCTCTCACGGCCTTTTTCTGTGTTTCGAAGATGATGAATGGTTAAGGTTTTATTTAATGTGTACAAAAGTATTTTTAAAATACCAATGATTAATTGTGAATCAGGCATATGAATTATCTCTTTTAAGTACAGTAAGCGATGTCTTACTCGGTTGCACTCGAGTGTGCCTAAATGTAACACAGGCTTCACTTCCCAAGTAAAATTGAATGGTAGAAGCAAGAATATTAAATTTAAATAAAAGAGAATTGTTTCTAATTTGTGCTTGTAACAGGTTCCTTTCATTTTAAAGTTCGGATTTGGCCTGCTAATCTTTTGTCAAGATCAACTGAACCAAAGTAGGCTTGGATCTGAAGCAATTACACTCCCCAAACAGGATTTATTGAACAATGCTGAATTCACAGACTAACAGATTTTTGGAAGAGAAGCTTATATATTTCCAATTTTCAACACTGCACTGGAACCATTATTTTGTTAATGTCTTGGCCTAGTGATTGATGGCTGGGTTGGTGAAATGAAATCACTGAAATAAGTGGCAGAGTCAAGAATTTTGAGTTGGGGGGCCGAATTATTCTATCAAGATAAATTCAAATCACAAATACACTCCCCTAAAAAAATCCACATAACATGTGTGTATGAAAATATAAATTTTAATTTTCTTATTCTAAAGTAAGTTATATACATATACACAAAATGATCAACTTTAATATCTATATATACACACCTAGACACAAGATCTTCTTTATAAGAGAAACTTATAATCTTCTTAAATTCTAATAAGTATACAAACATTGTATAATTGGGTATACAACATACAAATATATAGAACCAAAAAGAAAAAGAAAAAAGAATCTAGTATCTTTCATCAAAGTCATGCTCAACAATAATACTTCATGTAATAAACTTCATCAATTATTATTTATATAGAAAAATTATTCATAATTTCCTTTTTAATATAAAATTTTTTTTGCAAAAATTCATCCATGTTTGACAAATCAAAATCATAATATTATAATTGAAGTCTCAATGAGGGTTTTTTTTTTTTTTTTTTTTTTTTTTTCGTGATAAAATCTTGAGAATAAGAAATTTTAACCAAATTGCATATATTATCAATGTTGAATGATTTGAACGTATTAATATAGTTTGAAATTGAGCTAAAAATTAGGGGTTCCATACTTCCACTATTTACTCACAAAACTTACTGCCAAATTATTTCATTTTATTGTAATTATACGTATGTCAACTCTAAACTCCCCCAAGCATAAATGAGCCTTAGAAAGAAACTAAGACTAGTTTGATAAGAAAAAGGTATTGTCACAATTATGGGAGTGCAAGGGGCAAAACGTTAGCAACAACAGTGGTAAATGGTCAATGGATTGGTAAAAAAAATTCATTTATTTTTATTCAATGGCTTAGTAAAAAAATTGAGATCATGGTTTTAAGCTCAGTCTCAGCCTTGGTGTTATAAAGTAAACTCTGAGCGTACGAGTTTTGGCAATCTGTTTGATTCTTAAAACTCAGAATTGAATGTTTGACAATGGATTCTACATTTGTGCTATATGGGATAAGTGAATCCTACAGTTCTTTTAACATGGCAAAATAAATAGTATGTCCAAGTAATAATAAAAGCAAATCTCCTTATTTCTTCACCGCGGATTCTCGCGTCATTTTCTTGAAAAGATATTAGATCACCGTGGGACACTTTCAAATGAGTAATGCTTACCATTCCATTATTCACACAAAGCCTTCGATGACTTAGCAAAGAGAAAATAGTAGAATGGCAATCAAACAATATGTTGTGTGGAACTAAAATCAAACAAACTGCGAAGACTGTGTGTGAGAGAGAGTAGAGATCAAGATAAAGCAATACTTTTATTAGTGCAAGGAAATGTGTAAACTACATTCTTTTGCCAAAATTTAAAAAATAAAAAACATATGAAATGAAATTTAATCATATGATATTTCAAGATACATTATTTGTAGTACCAATCACCATGAGCTTGGTGATATACCAAGAACAACAACAATTGACTGCTAGCAAGGGATGCAAAAATCCTTGCGCACAAATACTTCCCAAAAGAGACGACCACCCAACATTTTGATCACATGATCTATGAAAGAAATGTTGAACACCATATTTTTCCTGTTTTTTTTTTTTTTTTGGGTTAAAACCTACTTAGCTTTTCAAGATGCAAGAAAATGGGTTGCAAAGTTGAGTTTATATAGCGGTAGCAAAGGTGAGAATATTTATGATTTACAACTTTCAAATATTAGGATTCATATAATCACAATTTCATATGCATAGCTTACTATTATGCATGCTATGATTATGTTTCCATACCAAGCAAACGTAGGGAATACACAAAGTACTTTGTTATTCACATTGCCTCTCCATATATTGTAAGCACAACATTGTCTAGATAAAATTACTAAAAATAGTTGGTTAAAAACATGATCTTCACATTTTCTATTAAATAGCTTTCCATTAAATAGAAAGTATAACAAATCTAAAACGTATATGCTTAGTTGGCTTTTTTATATTAGAAAATCGTTCACAAATATGTGTACAGGTTCCTTTGTATACATATTTGACTCAAAAAAAAAAAAAAAAAAAAAAAGTTCCTCTGTATACATCATTGTCATTGAATTCTCATGTTAAACATTTTCCATTTCAAACAAAACCTATGTACAAGTAATGAAAACTTTTAAGTTCATGGGCGAAACCAAGATTTGACTTTAGGTGAAGTGTGTACATATGTAGGTTTATACACATTATGGACAAGAACAACGAACACATATTTATTACCATATATACTTGTAGAAGACAATTCCACAATTCCCTCTCGTTATGTCTCATAGCGAACATATTCATTCAACCCCAAACCAACATATTCATTCATACACAAATTGCAACGTTTAAAACAACTATCCTTCAACACTAGGGGCGGCTTGATGCATTTAGGGGACTAAGGCGAAAATTGATTATCTTGATTTAGATGCAAAATTACTACTAATTAACATGAACTATGTAGAATTATATATATATATATATATATATATATTTATAGAAATTTAGACATAAACAATTTGACAAAACTTTTCACATTTGTTGATGTGCAGATTGATAGTGGTAATTTTTCAACTTCAATGTACTAACTCAACTCTTATTATTATTTTGTTCCTTAAAAAAAAAAAAAAAACTCTTATTATTATTTTATTTTTTAGAAGTGCAACATTCACAATATTTTTCACAACAAATCCTAAGTTTTAAGTTACTTCTTGTTTTCTATTTGAAAACACCACTATAATTATTTTTTTTCATCAATAGCAGGCTATAACAATATGCTAGTCAACATTTGTTGTAAAAGTGTTGTGAAAAATATTGTGAATTTAGCATTTTTCTCACTTTTTTGTTTGTTTTTCATTTAATAAAAAAATATTATTTTATTTATTAATTATATATAACCCTATTGGTTAAAATTTGGGGGCCTTTTTTTTTACTTAGGGCCTTAGGCGACCGCATCTATTGCTCCAATATTTAGCTGGCCCTGTTCGACATCGCTTCAAACACCCATATATGACTTTTGGTCTAATACTCCTATTACCCATACATTTGTTCCCACAATAAACTCCAATTATATATAAATATTTACTATTACAAATTAAATTGTAATCAAACAAATTTCCATCTTAAAATTTAACAAGGAAATTACCTATAAACCATCCAACCAAATACCCGTCCAATTGAAAAGCAACCAACGCTGCACCCCTAAAGAAAACTCTAATCCCAACTCCATCACAATAAAACGACGTCATAATTCCCTTTCCAAAGGAACTGGAGTGGACTCAAATGGACCAAAGTGGAATAAAATGGACCAAAACAACTGAAGTGGACCAAATTGGATTGAATGGACCAAAAGAATTGAATTGGACCAAATTGGACCAAAGTAAATCCAAATGAACTGAGGTGAACCCAAATGGACTGATATGTTTTGGTGTTATTTTTTAATGTCTCTACTTTGGATTGATATATTTTGGTGCTATTTTTTTTATTTCCCTATCGCAAGTCCTTTCTCTCCCTCTTATAGTTTTGGTTTGATTTTTGTTTGAGTTAATCATTTGTTAGTTCAGAAGTGAAAATTTATTTTATATCAAAACAAAATTTACATGGCTATGTATTTGAATGTGCCTATCAATTATTTTAGTAATATCAATTGTAATTAGGCATTAAGTTTTAATTATTATGTTAATCTCTTTAAGAAAATGAGAAATTTGAATAATAAATTTGAAACTTGGAAATTTTAATTATACCTGTAGGGGCACGATTTTAGTGGCCCAATCCTTGTTGGTCAAGTCTTGGTCCAAAAGGTCCCACACAATGAATTTTTGTAGAGTATAGGCTAAAGAACTTGGTTTCAATTAACTTAAACGGTTTGTTGCATGGGCCCAGGGAATACAGAAACAAGACAAAAGGAGATAGCAGTGAAGAGAGATCCTTCTCAAACGATAAGGTCTCAAACTTGATTAATGGGCACAAATTTATGCAAATAAAATTTCTCTACTGTGTTCTCTCCTCCCCTTTTTTCCTTCTTTTCGTCCCCTTCTCTTGGGGGACTTTTACATATTATATAAACCCTCTCCTATCATCTGGGTTTTACATTTGTTGATCATCCAAACTCCTACTTGAGCACCTGTCCCATCAGGCACCCTTATCAGTTCTTTGTGAGTTGCAGTGGCCAAGGTAGCACTGTTCAGGGGTCTTCTCTTCATTAATGCGGCCAGGAGAGTAGTTGTGGTGCATTTAATGTGGTGGTGACAGCCTTTACTGAGATATTTTGGGTTTCCTTTCTTTTTACGTACTTGGAGAGAGGACTATGGTAGCTGGAACGCACCTTTGACCCGAATTTTGGAATGTCCGAGGAGGAATTACTCCTCGGACATGTTTTCTTTACCCCAGTGGGCCTAAGGATTCTGGGCCACGATGTCTCCTCGGACGGACTGGTCCTCGGACGGACCTAGGGCCCAGCCAACCTATTGTTCTAGGCCGGTCCCCACAATACCAAAATAAATTAGGAAAATATAACGAATAATAAAAATAGTTAGAACAATATGAACCACTTCAAAAAAGAATAATATCAATAAAAAACTTCAAAAAATAATAAAATTATATATTTTTGAAAATAGAGAAATATAAATTATTTTAAAAAATTATTTAATTTTTAAGGAGAACAAATAATCTACAATAAAATTTAGAAAATTAAGAATGTATTATAATCTATATTATTATTTAAGCGGTTTCTCCTATTTGAATTCCTCATTTTTTAGTTCAAAAAAGTCCCTACACTCCTTTGTTTAAGTAGAGACAAAACTAAAGAACAATCCGGTAAAAATGCAACTTTAACTTCTACTAAAACATTACCTAAAATATAGGACTACTCTTTTATTAATTTTTAAATTGCTTTATTCACTTATACATAACCCTACTATTGCAGTAGCTTTTATAGCTTATCATTTAAAAGTACTCGCATCGGCTTCTACAAAATGGTATAAGGGGCAAATGTTGCCAAACTAGCCTTAAAATAGTTTGCATCACCCACATTGCCAAATCCGCGTATTAGGTAATCTAGGGAAAATCTTAATGAAGATTGAAAATTGAACTCAAGATGTTTAGATTTACAGTTTATCCCCAAGCCCCAACCAATAGTTAAATTATTAATTTGGTATTTGATTTATTAGGCAAATTTCAATTTAATCTCTTAATTATTGATCATGTAACTTTCGAATTTAAGTCAATTGGTTAAATAAGAGATTTAGGATTCTTGTATATTATAATACATCTCAAAATAATTATATCGGAGGATACAAATATAACTTGCTAGCGTGGCCCCCCCTTATCACGGTTTGGGTTTTCTTCTTTACATTGTTTGAACCTAAAATAGCATGTTAGACTTCTCTTCGTGGCCCAATGGGCCTCAAGATACTAACAACAGACTTCGGACCCAATATGGAGCTATGAGCACAATAGCTAATTATACAAGAGTATATAATTTTTTCAGTATATAATTTTTTCAGAAATTAGTTAGGACTGTTTTAATCACACCACTTTTGCCCATTACTTATAAACCAATGTACACTACTATGAAAGCTTAAGGAAAAAAAAAAAAAACTATTTTCTTTATATATATGGTATAATTTAGAGAATTCTTCATGTAGAGTCAGTTTTTAAGGCCCAAGCCCAGCAAGTAGGTTACTCTGGCCCAAAGAACCCTATACAATGAATTTGTAGAGAGCGGGTTACAGAACTAGGACTCAACGAAGTGAATGTTAATTAACTTTAAGCCATGCAGCGGTTGAACGTCAGAATATCTCCTTTATTTCCACTAGATGTTCGGTCCGAGGAAATGTTTGGGTGCACCTATGTTCCTTATTAAAGGATATAGTCTTACTCTCTTTCTTTTGGCTTTTTCCGATCCCTTCTTCATGGGGATGCCCTTTTCTTATATAGACTCCTTAAAGTAATAAGAGCCCTACACTTGTTGATTATCTGGACCTTCACTTGAGTGCCTATCTCATCGGACATCCACCATACCTTTCTGTGAGTTGCAGTGGCCAAGGTAACTGTTTGCCTGTCCTCTCCACATTAATGCAGCCAGAAAAGTAGTTTCCTTGCATTTAATGCGGTAGTTGGGGTCTCCCCCTAAACATCCTATGCTCTCCTTCTTCTCGCTGCTTTGTGAGGCTCATCCTTACTACCAATATTTGTTTGGAATGACTCCTTATTATGGATAGGGTGCATGTTGGGCCCATATTTGGCACGTCCGAGGAGACATTCCTCATCAGACGTCTCTTTTAAATAAGTTTGGACTTATTAGGGTTGGGCTGGAAGTTGTTTTGGCGACCCATTTTCTCCTTGGTTGTAGCTGGACTCTGTATAGGGCCCAAGACCCGTTGTTTGACTTGGGAATTTTACCCTTACAATAGCCCCTCAAAATTTCAGTTCTTTCCCTCTTATCCGAGGAGAAAAGACGGGATTTTGACACTCACAGGGTCATTTATTGTGGATTCCGGCTTCACCCGTGCGGAGGTATGCTCCCCACGTGCCTCATTACTGCTAAAAGCGTTTTGCAACCCACGAGGCGCTAATTATTGCGCTTAGCGGCTTCATATCCTTTCAATCCAACGATGGGGCGCCAGATCAACGACTGATATTTTCTCCATTTCTTTGGGTGGGAGTAAGTCCGTTCAGCTTCTCCCGGGTATATAAGATTTTTAAAGGAACTTACTCCCATTTTTGGAAAAGCACTCGAGCACTCAGAGCACTCCAGCACCTTCTCTTTCAAAGCGTTCAAACCTCCGCAGACATTCCCTTGAAGATTCCCAGCGACTTCCTCACCCGTAAGTGCCCATTTCCTTTCCGTTGCCTTTCCCGACGTTTTTCCTTAAGTAAATCGTCTTCGCGTCACCTAGGATTAGGGGGATGGGTAAGCTTGAAAAAATGGTAGATTCTCCGACCGGTATGGAAAGCTTCAGGGCTAAGTACCGTATTTTGCCGGAAGTAGGTCTAGAGTATTGCTCTTTGGAGGAAATCTTGATCAAGAGAAGGACAGGGCAGGTCGCCATTCCAATGATAGCCTTTGTGGAAGGAGGAATGACCATCCCTATGGGGAGGATAACTAGGGATTATTTGCATGGTCATAGGTTGGCCCCTCACCAATGCATCGCGAACATGTTCCGAATCCTGGGGTGCATAGACGTCTTGAACGATCAGATAAATCTCGGCCTTTCATGGCACGACGTGGTTCATCTATATGAATGCCATAGCCTCGGCGAGTCATATTACCTGAAATCCAGGTCCGAAGAGGTGAGGTTGATATCCTACCTTCCCAAGTCCAACAAAGGCTTGAAGGACGACCTTTTGATCGTCTCCGGACCATGGCATGACGGTATTCACTACCCGATCAGGGCAGGAACACCAGGTGGGGCACCATAGAATTAGATCCCTTGGAGGGGACCTTAGTCTTGATCTTTCTTTTCTTTGTTTCAATTTTGGTTCTGCTTATTTGCCTCCTTGGACTAACATAACCCTTTCTTTGGGCTTCGCAGACAAGGGGCGTACGACTCCTCGGCTAAGTTTGGTCAACGTCCCAGCACTCAATTTCCTTTTGAGGTCTGAAATTTACGTGAGTGCGGACGGGCAACTGCGGGCTGCACCTCTGATCTTGGACTACGAGCCCCTTTCGCGTGCTCTAGTGGACGCTGGTCAAGCCATCAGGGCTGGTAGTCCGCGATTAGCACGCATTGATGTCTCCATACCAGGATTTCTTGCTTCGAGAGATTTACCTCCCGTTCAGTTGCCTGCTTAGCATGCTCTTCTCGCAGCAGTTGTCCCAGGGGAAGAAGCTGGTTCCTCGCATTCGTCATTGGAAGATCAGATAGACCAGTTCCACTTCGCCGAGGAGGGAGAGGTGTTGGCTAGGCCAGTAGAGCTCTCGGACTCCGATTCAAACTTAGACCGCGCCTCGGTAGCCCCCAATCTTGGTTTGGTAATTGCACAAGTTGATACCAGCCAAGAGATCGAGAAAGAAGGAATGGATCTGAAACCAAGGTCTGGTCTTAGGGGCCTCCTTTCCAACAGAAACAAGGGGCAGTCCTCCAAAGATGCCCCAAAGGAACAGCCTACCTCCAAGGCTCCTCCTCCTCTTCCTCCCCCATTGAATGTAGCACTACAGCCTATGCCCAATTTGAGGAGAAAAAGGCCTGTGGAAGAATTGGAGGAGGGCGAGGTTGGCCATGAAAAGGCCAAGCACCAGAAGAAGGCCAAAGAGCCCAAGGAGAAGAGGACCAGGTCCGTTGACAGCCGAGACGAGGCGGCTATTCGGAGGGAACAGCGAACCTGGTCGCCAAGGCTTGAGTTGGATGGCGCTCCGATTTCTTGGGATGCAACTCTATGGGAGTCCCAGTGAGGACAGGCGTCATTCCTGGCTGAGGTCCTACAACAGCCTCTCCTCTTGCCTTGCAATATGGAGGGTCTCCGGGCTACTCGGCAACCAGACCTTTTCATATCGCTGAAGAGAGACATGGCTATGGTAAGTAAGACTTCTCTTATCTAGCTTTCTTGTTCCGTATCTGTTTATTCGTCATTTTCCTTTAACTAGGCCTCTATTTTTTGGCGTAGGTCACTCAACAAATTTTTGTTGCCGAGGAGTGGGCCAAGAAGGCTCGCGAGGACCTGCACAGTGAGGCCCAATCTTGCCTCGCTGCTGAAAAGGTTGCCGGCGCCCTTAGGCAGGAAAGGGATCGCTTGAGCAGCGATGTGAAGGAGGCGCAAAGGGGTCGCGCGAGTGCCGAGGTCGGATTGAAAAACGCTACCAAGCAAGCTGAGGATCTGCGCCAACAGCTCCAGCAGTCCGAGGCAGAACTCGCGATAGAGAAGTAGACGGTCTCAGATCTCAAGGCCGAGCTTGCAAAGGTCAAGGAGGCGGCCCGCGTGGCCAGGGAGTCGGCTGAGAAAGCAGTGGCGACCTCATATGATCGCGGAGTCAGGGACACAGAGGTTAGGCTGACCATATGCAGGGATTACATCACCATGTCTTGGGGTGTAGCCTTGGATCGAGCAGCAGTTCCAGCGGACTCCGATCTCCGGAAAGTTGAGAATATCTTTTTTCCGGAAGATATTCGTGAGATTCCGGGCGCGGTTGCCCCTGAAGAGCCTCTCTTAACGAAGGCCTTAGCCTCGGACTCCCCTATGCCTGAAGCTGAGGACGCGCAGCCGGCCGTGAAGAACAAGTCGCCTGAGGACAGTCTCTCAATCAGGAATGTTGTCGCACAGTCTAAGGAGGCTGTTCCGGGATCTCAGGCAGCAGATGATCAACCCGAGCCTACTCAAGGTTTAGACTTAGGAAAGTAGTGTAAGATTTTATCTGTAGCTGCCCTTTTTTTTGTTTTTTTTTTTTTTCTTTTACCCTTTATATTTTGTTCTGTTAATGTTTATAAAACAACGCTTTTGGATTTCAATGAAAGGTGTCGTTTTCCTTTAAATCTTGTTGTTCTACTTTCTTTTATGCTTTCATCATGAATGAATGTCTCTTCTACCACTAACTGTTGAAAACCAAGCATGAATGAATGAATATGTAAAAAATGATAGTCAATAATTAGATAAGACTGATTCGAGGTTAATTTCTCCCAAGCCTGTGGTCTGAGGGGCCAGGTAGGACTTAGGTTCTGTTTAACACTTAGTGAAAATGGTTTCTAGGTTAATTTCCCTCAAGCCTGTGGTCCGAGGAGCCAGACAGGACTTGGGTTCTGTTTAACACTTAGTGAAAATGGCTTCGAGGTTAATTTTCCCCAAGTCTGTGGTCCAAGGAGTCAGACAGGACTTGGGTTCTGTTTAACACTTAGTGAAAATGGCTTCGAGGTTAATTTCCCCCAAGCCTGTGGTCCGAGGAGTCAGGCAGGACTTGGGTTCTGTTTAACACTTAGTGAAAATGGCTTCGAGGTTAATTTCCCCCAAGTCTGTGGTCCGAGGAGCCAAGCAAGACTTGGGTTTTGTTTAACACTTAGCAAAAATGATTGAGCTGTTAATTTCCCCCAAGTCTGTGGTCCAAGGAGCTAGGCAAGACTTGGGTTCTGTTTAACACTTAGTGAAAATGACTTCGAGGTTAATTTCCCCCAAGTCTGTGGTCCGAGGAGTTAGGCAGGACTTGAGTTTTGTTTAACACTTAATCCAAGTAGCTGTACAGTAGTGTGGCGCCAAGAATTATGTTTTTCATTAATAACAGTACATTTTCAGGTTATTTACATTCCAAGGGCGTGACACCACACGTTCATCCAAATCTTCCAAAAATTAGGCTTCTATGCCGGCTATGGAGGTGATACGATATGGGCCTTCCCAATTTGGTTCGAGTTTTCCCCATGTAGGGTTTCTCGCAGTGCCTAGTACCTTCCTCAGTACCAGATCCCTTGGCACCAAGGGCCTTAGCTTCACCTTGGCATCGTAACTTTGCTTGAACTTTTGCTGATAGTGGGCAAGCTAGACCATTACGCTTTCCCTTCTTTCCTCGATGAGGTCCAAACTTTTTTCCAGAAGTCCGTTGTTGGCACTGGGGCAGAATGCAGTGGTCCTTTGTGTTAGGAAGTTTACCTTTAATGGAATGACAGCCTCGGCCCCGTAGGTCATAGAAAAGGGGGTTTCCCCTGTGGACCTGCGAGGTGTGGTGCGGTATGTCCACAAGACATGGGCCAACTCTTCAACCCACCTCCCTTTCGCGTCGTCCAGCCTCTTTTCAGCCCATTCACTATAGTTTTATTGATGGCTTCCGCCTGCCTATTACCCTGCGGGTAAGCCGGTGTAGAGTATCTGTTGGTAATTCCCAGCTTGCTGCAATATCTTCTGAAAGCCTTGCTGTCAAACTGGAGACCGTGGTCCGAGATTAGTGTGTGAGGGGTTCTAAATCTAGTGACGATATTTTTCCAAATAAATTTCTTGGCATCAACGTCCCTAATATTCGCCAGCGCCTCAGCTTTGACCCATTTCGTGAAATAATCCGTGCCGACGAGAATAAATCTCTTGTTCCCTGCTACTTTGGGAAATGGTCCCATGATGTCTAGGCCCCACTGTGCGAATGGCCAAGGGCTGGACAGCGGGTTAAGGTTTCCGCCAGGCTGGTGTATATTCGGGGCGAACCTTTGACACTAGTCGCATTTCTTCACATATTCCTGCGCCTCTTTCTGCATGCTCGGCCACCAATAGCCCTGCGTTATGGCCCTATGGGACAGGGACCTACCCCCCGTATGACTTCCACAAATTCTTTCGTGTAATTCCTCTAGGATGAGTTCAGCGGCATCTGGGTGCATACACAGCAAGTACGGCCCTGAGAACGAGTGCCTATACAGTTTGGAGTCCTCGGACAACCAGAATCGAGAGGCCTTCCTTCTAATCTTGTCTGCCTCGTGCTTATCATCTGGCAAGGTGTCGTGCTTCAAGAACAGCACTAGAGGATCCATCCAACTAGGTCCAGACCTAATATTGTGGACCCGTGTTCTGTTGGCCCTCTCCGTCGCTGGGCGGTAGAGATCTTCTACTAGAACAACCCGGGGAAGTGGCTGGGCCAAAGAGGTGGCGAGTGTTGCAAGAGAATCAGTATGGGTGTTCCCGCTCCTAGACACGTGCGCCAAATTGAAGTGACAAAAATGGGTTTGCAGGCGTTTAAGTTGGGCGAGGTACTCTTGCATTCTTTCATCCTTCGCCTCCAACTCCCCGTTTACTTGTCCGACGATGAGTCTTGAATCCAAGAACATGTTCACGGATTTTCCACCCAATTTCTAGATCATTGACATTCCTTCCAATAATGCCTCATACTCTGCTTCGTTATTCGTGGCCGAAAAACCAAGCCTTAACGATTTTTCGATGGTGATACCTTCGGGGGAGACCAGAACGAGCCCCATACCTGAGCCTCTTTGGTTGGCTGCGCCGTCGATGTGTGCTTTCCACCAACTGGGCTCTTGTTGAGTGATTGCGCTTATCAGTTTCCCGTTAGGGCTTAGTGATCCTTCCCCTCCTTCTAGTGTGGGCTCCACAAATTCGGTTACTAGATCTACGAGGACCTGACCCTTCACAGCAGTGCGGGGCATGTACCTAATGTTAAAGGCGCCCAGGATCGTTCCCCATTTTGCAATTCTGCCCGTGTAGTCGGCGCTTCAGAGAATGGACTTTAGTGGAAGCTGGGTTAGTACAACCACAATATGTGCCTGGAAATAGTGGGGGAGCTTTCGTGTGGCTTGTACGATTGCCAAGACGGCCTTTTCGAGGGGGTGGTAGCAGATCTCTGCCTCGTGCAGCGATTTGCTTACGTAGTAGATGGACCGTTAAGTGCCATTGTCTTCTCGGATTAGCACTAAGCTTACTACATGAAAGGCCACAACAATGTAGGCGAATAGCACCTCGTTGGCTTCAGGATTGGACATAATTGGTGGTCGGGCGAGGTACTCCTTAAGCTGTTGGAAAGCTAAAGCACACTCCTCGGTCCACTCGAAAACCTTCCACTTGTTTAAGAGGAGGAAGAAAGGTCTGCATCTGTTCGCTGAGCGGGAAATGAAACGATTTAAAGCGGCGATCATGTCGGTGAGCTTTTGGATCTCTTTGGGATTCCGAGGGGGCTGCAGGCTATGGATAGCTCTAATTTGGTCAGGGTTAACTTCGATGCCTCTGTGGGTTACCATGTAACCTAAGAATTTCCCTGATCCCACCCCAAATGAACACTTGGACGCGTTGAGTCGCAGCTTGTACTTTCTTAAAATTTGAAAGATGTCGCTGAGGTCTCTGACGTGGTTGGCCACTACTTTGCTTTTTACCAACATGTCGTCTATATAAACTTCAATGCTCTTACCCATCTACTGTTCAAACATCCTGGTCATCATCCTTTGGTAGGTCGATCCGGCATTCTTTAAGCCAAATGGCATCACCTTATAATGATAATTTCCGACGGGGGTGACAAAAGCAGTTTTTTCTTGGTCCTCAGCAACCAGGGGTATCTGATGGTAGCCCTGGAAGGTGTCCAAAAAACTCATTCAGAGGTGTCCGACGGTCGAATCCACCAATCGGTCTATCCGCAGCATGGGGAAGGGATCCTTCGGGCAACCCTTGTTTAGGTCCGTGAAATCTACACAGACCCACCATTTCCCATTCTTCTTTTTTACCATGACTGAGTTGGCTAATCATTCGGGGTAGAATACTTCCTTGATAGCCCCTGCTTTCTTCAATTTTATGACCTTCTCTCTCACGGCGTCTGCATGTTCTTTCGATGGTCGCCGAGGAGGCTGCTTCTTAGGTGTTACAGTCGAACTAACATTAAGGTGATGGCAAATGAAATTTGGGTCAACCCCGGGGGCCTCGTAGGCGTCCCAGGCGAATACGTCCACATTTTGTCTCAAAAAATCAATCAGTATCACCTTCTCTTGGGACCGTAACTCCGAGCCGACCTAAAAATACTTCTCTGGGTCTGATCCAACAAGTACTTTCTCTAGATCCTTGCAGCTCACCTCCATAGTGGGTCCTCCACTACCCGGGGCTCGGACTGGTGTCATTAATTGCTGTAAGCCGTTCTCGGCTGAGGTGGAGGCCTCACTGTTTGGTCGTCGTGAGATTGCTGACACGATGCATTGTCGGGCCATCACCTGATTCCCTATTATTTCTTTCACTCAACCTCCTGACGGATACTTCACTTTTTGGTGTAAGGTTGACGACACAGCCCCTAGTGCATGAAGCCACGGGCGGGCCACGATGGCTGTGTAGGGGGAGTACGCATCTACCACAATGAAGTTCACTTCCACCATGTCTGAGTCTGTTTGTACAGGCAGCCTAATCATGCCTTTAGGGGTGACTGTTTTTCCTTCAAAACTGACCAAAGGGGAGTCGTATGCTGACAGGTCCTCTGGCTTTAGGTTCAATCCTTTATACAAGTCGGGATACATTACTTTCACGGCGCTGCCTTGGTTAACTAGCACCATCTTCACGTCATAACCCCCAATTCTGAGCGTGACGATTGGGGCGTCGTCGTGGGGTTGAAGGGTTCCCAGTTTGTCCTCATCTGAGAATCCGATTAAGGGCGTGGGACTTGCTCGGGCCCTTTTAGATTCCCTGTCATCGGCTTCAGGCGGGAGCCTGCCCACTTACATTACTTTGAGAGGATTGGATCCGGTTTTTCCAAGTACGGCGAAAATGACATTTATTTTGCCAATGGGCGGCCTCAATGCGCTTTGCCTGATTTCGATGTTCGATTGTTCCTGCCATCTCACAGGGTGATGTAATAGATGTCTCAACTTCCCCTCTCGGACTAGCCGGTTCAAGTGGTTTTTCAGATTCCTACAATCATTGGTGAGGTGACCCGGCTCTTGGTGGTACGCGCAATACAGATTCTGGTTACGTTTCGAGGGGTCACCTGCCATCCTGCTTGGCCATTGAAAGAATGGTTCGCACTTCACCTTCTCTAGGATCTTGTGTAATGGTTCTCGGAACACAGCATGGACTGCTTGTGCCCCAGTGGATCTAGACTGTTCCGCGTAGTCTCTTTTCGGCCTGTTACTGCTGTTAAAGCGATCCAACCTGAAGTCCCTCCTCTCTTGAGGGACAACCTTCGCTTTACCCTTCCCCGTTTGTTGGTCCTCTTCGACCCTTTTGTACTTGTCAATTCTATCCATGAGTTGTCGCACACTAGTGACCGGCTTTCCAGTCAGGGATTTTCTTAAACCGTGCTCTGTCAGCAGGCCCCTTTTGAATGTGCTAATGGCGACGTCGTCGTAGTTTCCCTCTATCTCATTGTACATTTCCCAGTACCTGTCTGAATAGGCCTTCAGTGTCTCTCCTTCTCACATGGACAGGGATAGAAGGGAATCTAGGGGCTGAGGGACTCTGCTGCTAGTAATGAAGCGGGAGCCAAAGGCCTGTGTCAGCTGCTTAAAGGAATTTATGGAATTTGACTTAAGGCTATCAAACCATCTCATCGCCATAGGTCCCAAGTTAGACGGAAACACCTTGCACATCAACGCCTCGTCCTTGGAATGGACGGCTATCCTCTGATTAAATTGACTTACATGCTCTACTGGGTCTGTCCGACCATTGTATATGGCAAAGGTTGGTTGATGGAACCGTCGAGGAAGTTCTGCTTCCTCTATTCTGCGCGTGAAAGGCGACTGGGAGATGCGGTCCAGGGCCTTACTCATGGCATCGTTAGCCAGGCCTTGGTATGGCGGGCTCTTATGGCCGCATTTACGAGGCTGCTCTTCCTCATAGGAAAAAGTCTCGCTTGGTGGGGTTCTTGATCTTCGCCTGTATTCATCGTCCTCATCATTGCTGGTGTCCGAGCCGGGTGAAGGACGCTTTCGCTGCGCTCGGCGTAGCTTCTTCTTCAAGTCATCAATTTCTTCCTGTAAAGCCTTTCGATCGTTTCGCTTATGGGATGCATGGTCTTTCCCTTTCGAGCAACTTCTGTTCATGTGGGAGGTGTTCACACTGCCCTCTCGCTGCTTGTCTTGATCTTTCTCCCGTTCGAGATTCAAAAAGTTGTCCTGCTGTTGAGAATCTGCGCGTCCAGTTTGGCGTGGACCTGATCCTTCAATCTCTAATGGTTTCACTTGTCGAGACACAAGTTCTTCCCATAGACGGTGCCAATTGTAGAGTCAGTTAAGGCCCAAGCCCAGCAAGTAGGTGACTTTGGCCCAAAGAACCTTATACAATGAATTTGTAGAGAGCGGGTTACAGAACTAGGACTCAACGAAGTGAATGTTAATTAACTTTAAGCCATGCAGCGGTTGAACGTCAGAATATCTCCTTTATTTCCACTAGATGTTCGGTCCGAGGAAATGTTTGGGTGCACCTATGTTCCTGGTTAAAGGATATAGTCTTACTCTCTTTCTTCTGGCTTTTTCCGATCCCTTCTTCATGGGGATGCCCTTCTCTTATATAGACTCCTTAAAGTAATAAGAGCCCTACACTTGTTGATTATCTGGACCTTCACTTGAGTGCCTGTCCCATCGGACAACCACCCTACCTTTCTGTGAGTTGCAGTGGCCAAGGTAACACTGTTCGCCTGTTCTCTCCACATTAATGCGGCCAGAAAAGTAGTTTCCTTACATTTAATGCGGCAGTTGGGGTCTCCCCCTGAACATCCTATGCTCTCCTTCTTCTCCCTGCTTTGTGAGACTCATCCTTACTACCAATATTTGTTTGGAATGACTCCTCATTATGGATAGGGTGCATGTTGGGCTCATATTTGGCACGTCTGAGGAGACATTCCTCCTCGGACGTCTCTTTTAAATAAGTTTGGACTTATTAGGGTTGGGCTGGAAGTTGTTTTAGCGACCCATTTTCTCCTTGGTTGTAGTTGGACTCTGTATAGGGCCCAAGGCCTGTTGTTTGACTTGAGAATTTTACCCTTACACTTCATATCTTATATTTTTATTTTTATTTCTTAAAATGTAAAAGTTAATTATATAAGAGTATATAAATTTTTCTCAAATTAAATGTCATATACTCAATAATTTATATGCCATGTAAAAGTCTTCTTTAATAATTTGATAAAAATTTTCATTGTGAAAAGAGGAATGAGAGTTTATAGATTTTTATATTTATACAAAATACTTACGCTGAATTTATAACTATTATTGTAAAAAAAAAGAAAGAACATGTAGTTAACTCTTTATTAAACTTTTAACATACACGTAGGTTATCAAATGAAACATTATTTTATTAAATGAGACACTAATAGTTAATTTTGGTCATAGAATTAAATAAATTAACTAAACTAAACTAAATTAAAAAATTAATTTAGTCTTAAAATTCTCTCTCTCTCTCTCTCTCTCTCTCTCTCCACATATAAATATAAATCATATTTAAGGGTTAAAATTTAATTTGTTTAGTTATTGCCTATAAATATATATAGTTAAGCTAACAAAAATATAAATATTTAAATATTTGAGGGGGTTAAATGTTATATATCCTAAAGTAAAAATATTTTTTTGCTAATTATCCTAAAGTAAATATAACTATACTGCAGGGAATAAAATAATATTTAAATGATGGTCCATGGCTCCTATGATATTTATTCACTGCCAATACTGGTAATCTCTCTCTCTCTCTCTCACATCGAACTCTTTCCACGATGTTTCTTAAAGGGAATTTTGATTATGGTGTGTCTCAGTTAGTCACATCTTGAACTACACAGATCAACTACTTCCACTCATTATTGTACTTCCAAATTAAGACCCAACAATACCCAACAAAAGAAATGACCCCCCCCCCACTGCTTGGTTTTTTTTTTATTCAATTTTCTCACATTTCAGCTTGTTAAAGCACAACATTCTAATGGTCCAAGTTGTTTGCACTCTTCTCCAATTACTTTCCATGTTATAGACTCAGACTCAGACTCAGACTCACTAGCTAAGGCCAAAACCCAATCCCTTTCCATCAAGTTTGACACCAATATTAGCTGGATATCAGAACATTAACCCATAGGTCCACATAGATTTATGTGCTATTTAGAGATCTTATCTTCATGCTTTTGCTTTAAGATAAGGTTTGAGAGCCTCTCCTTGCCATTCTTTTACTTGGCAATTAAACATGATACGACACGCAGGAAGGCGACATACACTATCAATCTTCTTGAGATAATTGTCACTTCTATTATAAGCTTTTCTGTAGTCTTTTACAAATTGATATATATGCCTAATGAATTATCATGTCACATTTATAACATCATGATTCCTCATTTCCACTTTATCAATATCATCCACAAAAGTTCCTCAAAAAAAAAAATATCATCCACAAAATTCGTTCATTCAAATATATATATATATATATATATATATATCATCCACAAAATTCCATTTTCTACTAAAAACTTTGTAATAAAATAAGATTACTATATAGTCATGATTTAGTGAAGCAAATTTAGAGCTCATATGATGTTCTTGATAAATTTTGATGGGTTAGTATCTTGGAGAAAGTAAACGTAATTTTTTAAATGAAAGTGTTACTCAAATTCTATCTTCTTTTGAAAGTTTGAGTGTCTCTTCCATTGTGAGTGTGTGTGGAGGGAGTATGATTGTCCATCAAGAGTGACAATTATCAGTGAGATGGTGTCATTTCTTATACTCCCATCATACCAAAGAAAATCTTGATTATTGGAGTATTCGAATGAAAGCATTACTCATATCCCAAAATTAATAGGAGTTGTAGGAGAAATGTTATGTCAAGCCACAAGATTAAGTATATCTAACTTAAAATCAAAACAGAAGTATGTCTTGTAAGAAAAATAGTATGAAGGGAATAAGAAATTGACTCCTAATGTGTTTACTTGAACATGATATTAAAGTGGTGAGAATTTTTGAGTCCCACATAAGAAATGATAGAGAATATGAGTTTATATGCTCATGGGTTAGACATTGGGTTGAGTTTTAGGCATGTGTGGACTAGGTCTTCTTGTCTAAATAATAATAATAATAATATATTTTATTATTTTATTTTTGAGTCAGTAAACCTGTATACAGCAGTTATTTTTGAAACAATGTGTCTATTTAGTAACGTATATATGCATAGTTCCTCATTCATGAAAAACAACTTTTGAGAAACATCCCGGAGAGAATATTTTTGTGCATTCATTTGAGTTAAAGAGAGAGAAAGAGACAGAGTACTTTGCAGAGCACGGATCTTGTGTGTTTCTTCTTTGTGCTGTAGATCATTTTATCTTAGGAGGTAGACGTTTGTGAGTCTCAAAGCACCACAGATTGTGAGTGGTGAAATCTGCTTTAAGAAGATTTTGTCAAACACAAGACTTGATCTGAATCATTCATTCTTCATGCATTTGATCTGTGAGTTTTTAATTATTTGCAGATTTCTTCTTATATATCTAGCATATTTTTATTGTTTTTGCCTATTACATCTATTTGTATTATTGCTTATAATTATATCTATATGTAGTTCCTTTTTGCATAATCACAAAAGCAAATTGTTGAAATATATTCAACATGTCTTACAAAAGTTTTGAAAGAAATTATCTAAGAAATTCTTACATTGATCTATTGTCAAAAAAGAATGGAAATTGCCAAACAAGACCTAACACTAGCTCTTACAAAGACCCTGAATTTTCACGATCGAAGTAATTAAGAACATTGAAATGAAATATAATTATTTTAAAGAAATTTTTTTTTAAAAGAAAGTAAAAGTTGAGTTCGTAAGGTCATATGCTTAGGTTATAGATATACGCAAGTACAACACACCTCAAAAACTATGAGACATGCTTGGAATGACAAATAAATCAAGCTTAAGTGTTTAAGAAATAAACATCTTTTTTTTTTTTTTTAAAATGAAGTTTATTTATAAGATGAGTTAGTACTTAGAATTTGGAATTACATAAAGTAAATAGGAGAAGTTTATAACACTTAATTGATGAGGTTATCTTAGCAAAAAAAAAGTTTATTGATGAGGTTATAGTTGCATCATGCATACATGTAGAGTATATATAAAATATAGGACAAAGTTTAGCTACAAAATTGGTTGTAGCCTTAGGCTACAAACTTACTTAATATCTTTTTATTAGATGTGAATTTTGACAAATCCACCATTGGATTACATCTTCTTCTTATATTCTCCATACTTGCAAAATTTCAAGAAAATTAAAGATTAATAGCTATGTCATCAATACATTTTTTAAATTGCAAGTTTTTGTAATTTAAAATTATGCACAAAATATAAGCTTATAGATCATATAGTAAATGATATCCGATTGACACAATATTTAACATGTATATTAAGGGCGTAAAGAACATGCAATTCAACGGTTAGATTTTCAAAATATGTTGTATTATTTATTTTATTGAGTAAGTTTGTAGCCTTAAGCTACAACCAATTTTGTAGCTAAACTTTGTCCTAAAATATA
Organism: Quercus lobata; assembly: GCF_001633185.2. Classification (NCBI taxonomy): domain Eukaryota; kingdom Viridiplantae; phylum Streptophyta; class Magnoliopsida; order Fagales; family Fagaceae; genus Quercus; species Quercus lobata. The sequence goes on along the minus strand of NC_044909.1, from coordinate 5,369,071 downwards.
TATATAACTCATGCATGCAATCATCCCATTAATGTACAAAATAATTCCCTTCTTCTTCTTATTCTACTTTTATCTCCTTTTGAAAATGAATTCAAAGCGTCTCTTTCATTGTAAATGTGTGTGTGAGACTTGACGCTGGGGGGGGGGTGGGTGTTTGTGAGGCACGCAAGCTAGCTTTCAACACAGTACTCCTAATAAGTCTCAGAAAGGCACCTTTTAATTTCTGTCATTGCTTTAAGGAAAAAGACAATGCTATCCAGAAAAGGATAATGAATTGTGGGGCATGTCACCCTTGAAGATAAGATTCAGGTGATGTACTTTGAAACTGCCTTAACGTTTAACAAAGGTCGACAATTGTCAATGGCCGGCATGATTTAAGTTTGAGTTCAGATAGGGAAAGATCACGTGGCATGCATGCAATATGAAGGCACAAGGGGACCCTAACTATGACGTGTTCTTGAAGTGTGTACTTGTATGTCCAATCTCATGACTTGTAGAATCCTATGCCACATCGGATTTTTTTATCTCAATAAATTCAGACCTTGTCTTAGAAAGGCTTAGTGCGATATCAGAGACTAATGGAAAACATGGGCAAGAGATTTGCCAAGTGGAAGAGAATGGTGAGACAGCAAAAGGGGAAGCTCTATATTATGAGGGTTTGCATCTCTATGCTTCTTGGTTGGCACAAATACTCCAAGGCAACGTACATGGGTTCTAATTAAGGAGCATTTAGCTTTGGTTTAGTTTAGTTTAGTTTTTCTAGTATGTGATTGAGTTTAGTTTGCTGTATTTTTGTTACTAAGATATGTACATTCTCTCTATAATACAAATGAAATGTTCACCATAATTATTACATGAATGAATACAATCCATTCCTTGCATTTAGATTTTAGTGTGTTGTTTAGTGCATGCATGTCCAGATGTATTGGGTTTCTACTTCCTTCTAGAACTAGGAGTGTTTTTTTTTTTTTTTTTTTGGGTGGATATCTTCCTTCTAGAAGTCATTATTATTATATACCCTTTGTTTTCATTCTAATAATATTGCTTAATTTATCCAAGAAAAAATATATTTATCATCCATCCGTGTTTCCCTGCCTATCCACGCTCAAGTTTGCTATTAAGCTGCTTTCTTTATTTTTACACTACTAATTGGCCTACAGATGAATACAATATTAAATTTTCATCATATAAACTTGGATGTTTCTGGCCAAAAAAAAAACCTTGGATGTTTGGTGAAATTCTGATTAATTGCAAGTTTCAAATCTAAACTAATTGGTATAGATGTTTGGTGAAATTCTGATTAATTACAAGTTTCAAACCTTAGATTTTCCTGACATAATTTTTGTCTTTTTTTGTAATTCATGTCATTTTTTCATTTTTGTAGGTACTATTCAAAATTTTTTTGACTTTTCCTAACAATTTTTTTTTTTTTTTTGTCTTTTCTGCACTTAACTAGCACCAGGCGTTGTTGGTTAACATTATTTTTTTTATTTTTTATTTTTTAATGACAGAAAGGGAAAAAGAGGTTTTAATTTGGAGGGGGATGGTTTTATTTAAGCCTTTAGAGAACGATTAATTGACTTGATTAGAATTCAAATATATGAGTCTCCTTGGCTTTATCAATCGAGTGAGAGAAAAACTGAACAAGTATAGTGTTATCCATGTTCACAGGACATAACCATAGCCATCAATCTCCAATAATATCTCCTTTGTGTGGGTTTTAGTTTACTTCATAAAGTGAAGACCCACCCCTCACATGAAACTAGGTTTACTGTGATTGATGGTAAGGCTTTTGTTTTTCTTTCCAAAGAGCTCATGATGATTCACCACCTCACTTATTGAAGATGACTCAAAATGAGTGTACGCACAAAAAATATGTACATGTGCAGTTCAATTTTCGTCCCAAAAAAAGATATAAAACTCTATATATACATGTGCAATGCAACAAAGATATTCTATGGAGTTCTAAAGACTTAGAGAGTTGTATCAGCAAATGAGAAACCTCGCACATTAATTATGTTACCCTTTTGTTTTTGTTATCTAGCTCTTGATGTAACACATTCATAACACCCCACTTAGCACGCATCCAAACACATCCGGGAATTCGGGCGGCACTGGTTTATTTTGCTGTACATCTGAACACATCTGAACACATTTGGACAAATAAAGCCTTAGAGAGACAGTGTCAGAGATGGAAACTTCAGATTAAACTAGGATAACTTATTACAAGTCCTTTTCCAGTTGAATTGGCAGAAGACAAGCTAATGGGCCTACCTTGTTATCTTTGTTTAAATGGGACCCTGATATGTTTACCCAATTAGGGGCCAACACTTGTTACCATCTCTGACCTTTCTTCTTAGCCCCCTTTCTTTATAAGCCTATGCTTTCATAGGCTTTTTAGATCAACAAAAATTTCAGCACCACCACCATATACCATTACAGTCTTGTACATGATCATGGCTAGTCATTGGAATTCAGTGCGACTCCCAAAGCTCAGGTCTTGGCAAAGGTGTTCAAGGCACATCCGAGAGCAGAGAACAAGGCTTTATATCATATGGAAGTGCACTGTGATTCTTCTAAGTTGGGATGAGCAACGTTGATGAATGTTGTAACTTGGTAATGATTTTTCCCAAGTCCAGTGAGGTTAGTTTTGTGCAACACCTTTTTTGTATGAGCAAATCAGTAAACCATGTACATTCGAGTCCTGTGGTGTGTCGATGAAGATGAACTCCTCGTTTCAGAGAGTACGGATGACCACACATTGTGTACAAGCTAAGGTCACTTATATGGCTGAAATTATGACAGGATCTTTACTGTTGATTAACATATGCAGAATAGTCTATTTTGATATTTTTTTTTTTTTTTTTTTTTTTTGCTTATTTTTTGACCTTCGATCAAACTGAGGACATTGTCACTATCCCAATCTCAATCTATCATCAACTGAGGCCTAGGAACATGTATCCTAGACCATGAATACTCACTCAACCAACCAGCTCGGAAGTTCTTGATGAAGTTATGAAGAGAAAAAAGATGTCCCTTCCCACCCTTCTTTCTTTCTGGGGCTTTTGCGAAAATAATATTCTGATTAATTTTTGTTCAGGCAAAGATTATAATTATTTTATAATTTACAAGCTCAATCATTGGTTTTCCAACTCAACCTTTTTGCCTGCCCATTCCAATAGGAGGAGAAAGTGCACTTTAGCCTAAACTTGTTGAAAAAATAAAAAGCTATTGTATGTTCATTATCCACTTACTGCGGAAAATATTTTATCTGGTTGCCTTCTCCTGATGTTTCCCCGAGTTCAAATGCCCCTTCCTATTGTAACTATCAAATAATAATAATGATAATAAAAAAAGAAGACAATAAAGGAGTGTTTGGTACACCATTTTTAATAATAATTTTCAATTTTTAAATAACATTACACGTATTTTCACATATTTTTTAATCAATACATATTTTCACACATGTTTTCGAATAACAAAATACGCGTTTTTAAGTGCATGTACCAGGTTTCCTTCTTCCCAACCTGCCTAGGTTTCTTGTTTCCTTCTTCCTCAACATGTCTGCTCTACCCTCTTTGCTTCCCTATATTCAGAATTTTTAGTAGATTGAGAGAGCAAGTAATTTATTTTATTTATTCACATAATTCAAAACAGCAGATTGAAGGTAAAACTCAATAATACAACCTCTTCAAACATTACGAGGGTTTTATTACCCTCTTAGTTTAAGAACCCTTTTCCCATACCGTTCTTCCCAAAATTAAGTTGAGCCTAAGCTCAAGAGGTTCAAAATCCTGATATCTCGTACATTCTGCGTGGAGTACAGATTTACATTCCCAATGTAGCGATAGTTTAGCAGAGAACCATGCGGCATCTTCTAAATAAAATTTCACATCTACAAAATATCGGTTGAGTTTATTGTTCTCCCTTCCTCTCCTCAACCAGCACCACCACCAACTGTTAGTTCTCTGTATGAAAATAAACACCCTTACTAACGATGACAGGGATCAATACACTCATTTCTTATTCCCAAAAGGTTCGCCAGAAGCTCCATGTGACTTTGTGGAATTTAAATCATCCTCGGCAGATTTCTTTGGGGTTTGCCCTTGCTTGATTTGGCCTCCCTGGGGTTATTACAGCAACAAGGAAAAAAACAAACAAACAAACAATAAGATTTAACTTCAAAGGGTATGCGGAAAAATAAGTTTTGCAAGCATAAAGTTGCAGGAAAAAAAAAAATTACTCCCGTAAAATTATATTTCTATTTTTTTTATACAAATATTTGAGAATGAAGTTAATGTACTTTTTGCACCAAGTGCACTGTTTGTTTCACCATTTGATGAATGTAAAGAGAATAAGTCTACTTAATCTAAGTTTCCGTTTAATTAGCCATTAACATCTTTTGTGACAGGTACATCACAAATTAATGCCCTTCAATGGGTGTCAAACGGGTGGGTTTGAGGTGGGCATAATTGGGTTGGGTACATAAAACCCATTTACCCATTTAACTAATTGCTTCTAACCCAAACTCAACCCAACCCAATTATTATGGGTAAACCCCAACCCACCCAATTATCAAAATTACCAAAATGCCCCTAAAGTGAAAATGACCAAAGTACACAAACACACTGTTTTCTGTTTGGCTGATGAGAAAATGTAAGAACACAAAGGAAACGAAAAATTCGACCTAAATTTCCATTAGTCAGGCCTAAGAATCATACTGCAACTGCATCTATTTTAATTTTATGAATGCCCAACTCCAAGGCTGTGACCTGGAGCGTTGAGTCTAACAGCCCTAGTTTTCAATGGAATGCCCAGCACCGCCAGCGCTCTGACCAGTTGTAGTGGGATGTCTGAAGTCATCAAAGCCACGATTTGGAGGAGGAGGCGGCTGAGATACACTCACAGTTGGTGGTGTAGGAGGAGACACGCTAGTAATCTCTTTGTTTGATTTGTAATCTCCATGAAACACACTGTCATGTATGATAGTTTCTGTTTCATAGATTTTAGTTTGAGTTTGGAGGGTTTTGGATTCATAACTCTTCTTCCCTTCAGGCTATACCTTCCCTCGATGGACTGAATTTGTTGGGAGAGAATGAAAAGATCGGATCTATGAGGTTGAGAAGAGCTTACGGAGAAAAGTCGGATCGAGAATGTGAGAACGCCGATCAGAGGAGGATGAAAAAGGCGAGAACATTTCCTTTCTTAAGGCGGTTCCGTTTGAGGTCTCTGAGGCCACCATTGACAGCCAAATCGAGCTCTGAGTTAAGTGCGAGAGAAAGAGAGGGGCTGGTTTTTTTATTTTTTTATTTTTTTATTTATTTATTTTTATGTTAAGGGCTAGGTTGAGTTTGAGTTTATTGTTTTTGGGTTAAATGGGGCTCAATGAGTTTTTAGTTAAAACCCAATAATTATTGGGTCTAATTGGGTTGATGCCCATTTAATCCAAATAATAATTGGGTGGGTTTGATTTTAATTAAAGTGGGTGGGTTTGGGCTTATTTTGTCACCCCTACTAAAAATCCAGGGCCCTCTGTCCTAAAACCATTATGGACAAAGATCAGAGACCCAGATAATTAGTTCTCTCCCTAGCCAACAGTCTACAAAAATACACTGAAGCTGGACGCATAAAATCGTAAAAAAAATTGTTTTTCAATTGCTTGTGCTCAAAACATGTGTTGTTGGAGGTTTTTATTATCCTTATTATATTCAATTATTCTCATAGAAACCTGAGTCTCAAGACTCTCGGCACTTAAATGTTGCTTAATTTATGTCTTCTTCTTCACATTGGGCAAAGCTTAAATATATTTTACTAAGCTAATAGATATGAAAGAAAATAATGGAAAATATATCAAAATTGATAATGAAAAAGGTTCTCTTACTGCTCCCTTATGGCCTGTTATCCTCCGAACTGATGGAGCTCGTGCCATTGATGAAGCAGCTGCAGCTGCAGCCACACGGATTCTGCAAAAAAGAATTCATAACAAGATCCATTGTCATTTTATTTTTCATTTTTGCAATACCGTACATTACTGCTTTTTTTTTTTTTTTTGGGCTTCAAACCGTACATTACTGCTATTGAATCTTTATCATTAATCCTACCTTTTATGCACATCAACATATTCGTCTGTCTCATCCACAATTTCCTCCTGCATAAATTGACGAAATCGTCATCATTAATCTACTGGCAACTGGAAAGACATGCAAACTAAAAGGAATATATAAATAAGGGGTTGCACTTTACCTGCAGAAGTTCTTCAAACACATCTTCCAGAGTGATGATACCAATAACTTCACCATCTTCAATATCCTCTGACAAATGAGGTATGCCATTAGCTGCAGTGTCATTACGCCTAAAAGATGGTGGCCTCCTCACATTGGTAGGCATTGAAGCCCTGTCAATCTCAACAGCAACACTGTCCGACTTTTCATCCTGCTTTAACAAAGGAGTAGTCAGTTGAGAGTCCTCGCCAGAAACTTTGTTCTCTTCAGATTTTTCTCCATCAATTGTTGGAGGAAGAGTCTTGCCTTTTCCCTTAGACTTCACCACAGCTGCCATATGACTGCTTCCCTTTTGGAATTCATTTAATATATCATACAGAGGCATATCTGCTGGAACCCTAAGGACGCATCCCACACATCAACAATTCATATCCACACTTCCGAAAAAAGAGAGAATAAGCACATCTTTAAGTGTATAAACATACCGTGGAATTCTGCGGATTGATACAGCACTGACAGGGGTCTCTGTTTCAGGTCGTACGGTGAGTAAACTCTTCACCTAATCCCAAAGGGAAAAGATAAAAGTGAGAGAAATAACCAGTAATAAATTAGCAAACATCTAAACCAGTACTATAATTCAAAAGTTTGTCAAAAGCTTAAAGTCCAACCCACCAGAAGAAGTCCAATTACATTCTTTGGATTCCCAGAATAGACAGGAACTCGACTATGACCCCGAGCAAGAATTTTCCCCATTGCTTCCCTGGGTTATTAAAATTATGAAAAGAAAAAACAAATATAAACAAAGGATAGATTGAATACTAGTATTCTAGAACTTCTACTAAGAATAGAGAAACTCATGTAATGGTGATGACCATGCAAAGCTTTATCACAAGATAAATGGAAAGTTTAACAAAAATAACAGAAACAAATTGTAGCCAATATTCTTGTGCTATGAAAAGAAACTTGCAATCTATTGCAAATGCACTCACGTATGTTAAGACCATAACAGATTGATTGGAATGACATAGAAGCATATACGAATACAAAAACTTAGTTAAGATATGCTTTGCATAACTAAAGTTTTAGATAACAACATAAAATAATTTGAGTTTGAATCATACTCATTTATCACAATTTTTTTTTTTTTTTTTAAATTCTTAATCAGATAGCAAAACAAGATCCCCATAAAAATAAATGTTGAATTGCACATATTTTTTGAAGCAGGAAATTGATTATAAAATAATGGATTTAATTCTTGGAAGAATGTGAAAACAGAAATTTTAAAGTATAACTCTTGGTATCTTGATGAGGAAGTTGGATCAGGAAGAAGAAAAAAATGATAATAATAATGGCATCAAAACTTAGTCAGGTGTAGAACTTACCAGTCCAACTTCGAATTGACATCCAAGGAAAAGGTTGACTCAATAGGTGTCATAGCCTCCTCAGCAGTCTGATTGAAAATAAAAATGACAACATGAAGAGTGACTTTGAGATACAAACTCCAGCTAATATCAAGGATCTAAATTTAGATAAGGCATTATATAGAAACATCAAACTATAGTGACCACTTTCAGAAACTCAAAATTTTAGCTTTTCCACCAAGTCACAAACTCAAAGGTAGTTGGTCAGTTTGAATCAAGAGAAGGGAATTTACAGGTGCAAATTTAAAAACAAATCAACATAAGAAGCAAGGTACTCTTAACCATCAGGAAGTTCTGCAAATGCACAATGACAAGAAAAACAATAAATAAACTAGCACACCAGTTTAAGTAACAATGTTTACCTTTTCAGTTAAATCTAGGGCTCCGCTAATAATTGTTGTCTCATCATGTGTAAGCTCCCCTCCCTTGCCAGCCTAAGCATAACAAGAATAACAAGCTATTACTCCTTGAAACATTTGGATAGTTTTAACAAGTGATAATTGCAATAGTTTATGCATATAACTCCAACAGCTTTACCTCTTGGCCGTGGATGGAGACAAGGGCTTTAAGCTGCGCCCGCCTAAATAATGCTTCATTATGTCCCAGAACCCAGTCCAGAATCTGGAACACATATATTTCTAGTGTTAAGGGCTAAATATATATCAACAGGACCAGAAATACAAAAAGGAGAAGATGAGTTTAGCCATAATATCAGTAAAGCAGTGCTTTGATATTGTATGGAATCTTATATATATTCTCCACTAATACTCTATTTTAGGATGTATATACACATGAAGCTAAAAAAACAATACTAAAGCTTCATTCCGCAACTCAATTTTACATATAAGAAAGATACAGAGGAAATAAGAAGACACTGCCTACAAGAGAGGTTTCTGAGAAGAATAATAAAAATAAGGAATGGAAACCTTCTTGGGAACCACCTCAAGGGTGCAACAAGAACTATGTGAATCTCTTATTCACAAAACATTCAAAATTTTGTCTTAGATTTTACCTTTCCAATGGGATAAGCTATTGGATAGCAAATTATCATTAAAACTCTCACAAGCCATACGAAATTGGCCCCTACAGCAAGCCCGTATCTTGTGCATATTGCTTGTGGAATGACCTGACAAATGAAATGATAACAGGATAATCATCAATCAAATGTAGTAGCTTCAAAAATATAAGCTAAACCAACAAAATCATGAAAGCGCGTAAAAGCAACATACCTCCCCGAAAGCAAGAACGAAAGTTACAGAGAGAAGAATTGCGACATACTGATTGAAAAGTTTATCCAGGTATATAGGAAGGGCCTGCAGATTGCAAATACCAAACCCAATAATAACTGTTAATTAAAACTAAGCATACTCTAACAAGGACTACAAACTCAATATAACAAAAATTTAAGGATAACAACACTAAGTGTGAGTTTGGATTAGCATTTTTTTTTTGGAAAAGTTGTTCTAAATATAACCATACTTTTGCAAACTTTTAGCCAATAAGCAAATAAACTTTCTGAAAAAGAACTAATCAAAATGCATGCTAAAGGGATATTCTACTATTCTCTGCACAACTTTTCCGAATTCACAAAGGGCTCAGGTTTCAAATCATCCACCAAACTCCAAAGCCACTTTAAAGAACACAAGCATTTGTTTTTTTAACCCAATTACTTCAATAGGCACAAGTACACAACACCACCAAAGCCTTTTACTTCTCACTTTAAAAATCTTTTACCTTTTTCTAATGTAGTTTTCTAAATAGGCACAACACCCTTAATTCAATAGTTACAACGGGAGAATTTGAACCCTAGACATTTCTATTGGAAACACAAGCCAATTGAGAGCAACAAACATAGGAAGCACGGACAATTCATTTAGGGGGCCGTACCCGTTTCATGTTCTAATTTTTTACAAATTGCTCGTGTCATACCCAGGCCGTGCTTTCTAGCTACAAACTCTTAGCTTATATAAAATTCTAAATTTCCTCATTAGAATCAAATACCCATTAATTTTCACAAATGTGCACAAATATATCACTACATAGCTATCACATTTAACACTTGAGAATCAAATTAACGAATTGAAAGAGACAGTTCAAATTCAAACAAAATTGATCAAGAAATAATATCAGAAAATATTGATTCCACTAAATAAAGAAAAACAAACCTCCATGGAAACCGCATTACACAAAAGCAAAGTGACAAGCAGCTGGTGTTGCTTTTGAACTACTGGAAGTATAGCAGCTACAACAACAACAACAACAAATCACACAAATTCAAAATTCAAATAACAATGAAAAACCGAACCGAAACGAAACGAAATGAAATTGGTAAATATCGGAATGAATCGGACCTGCTTGTTTCTTTTCGCTAATGGTGCCGCTACGCTGGAGGATCTCCAAATCGACGAGGCCGAGGGACATGAGGCCGAGAGTGAGCCCGGACATGATTCCGGCGAAGAGAACGAGGAAGCAAGAGATTCCGGCGTAGATGAACCACCACGCCGTTCCGAACGGTATGCCGCCAAGCCCCGCCGAGTCCGACTCCAGGTTCCGAGCCAGCATCCGAGTCGCAATCACGGCATTGATCGGGTGCATCGCGGCTCTCTGTCTGTCTGTCTGTCTGAAGTACAAGAAGTAGTGGTTGTTGTGTTTGATTTGTTGGACAAGAAGATGGACTTTGGAAATGAATGAAGTCTTATCGTTGGGTGGATAAGTCTAGGACCACGGAACAGAAATTTAATGGGTAAGTTGTGAAATAATTTATAATTTTAGAACTGTTATTTATTGAAAGAAATTATAAGATTTATATTATGCACAAGTGACATGGTCTACCATTCTACTAAAAAATTCATACTTGTTTAGAATTATTGAGTCAATAACTAATTTCTACTAGAGAACTGTATAATTTCTCCCTTATTATGGTGGAAATTTCTAGTATTATTATTTAAAATGATGTGAAAATTGTGATTTAAAAAGTGTCGTGAAAATACGTGTTAATAATATTCATAAAGCAAAAAATGTGTTTGGTACTATGTTTCAAATAACATATTTTGTGAAAAAACATAATTATGTGTTTGGCATGGGTGTGTGTTTTTTTTTAAGCTAACAAGTACAGTAAAAATATTATTATTTTATTTGAAGAGAGAGAAAGTTCCCATGTGTGGGCTAATCAAGTGGGACCAACAATTTTTAACATATTTACAAAAGTATCCGGTAGGAATAGTTTTCTAAATTCAATGTTTAAACACCTTAAAATGAGAAACGTAATTCAAATACTTCTAAAAAAAATCCCCTACCAAAAGTGTTTTTTTTTTTTTTGCCAAAGTTTTCAACATTTAAATATTGAAAACTATTGTTTGAATTCCCTTATCAAATAGCCCTAATGATACCATGTTTCAAATAACATGTTTCAATGTGTGAAAAAATATAATTAGCTTTTTTTTAAAAGCTAATCAAGTGGGCCCCATGATTTTCAACATATTTACAAAAGTGCCATTGAGCAACGTTGTTTGAAAATTGAAAACTGAATACTAGTAAGAGGAGTTTTCTAAATTCAGTGTTTAGGGCCTGTTTGGTATGTGATTCCAAACAACAGTTTTCAGTGTTTAAACACTAAAAACTGTGGTTCTAAAAAAAAAAAAAAAAAAAACAACCAATTTAGTAATGGTGTTTTTTAGGAGTATTTGAATTATGTTGCTTATTTTTTGATGTTCAATCAAGAGACTTGTATTTGTACCTATTCTCTCTAGTCTCCATGGTCAATCAAATGTACGGTCTAAATTAACCACTACCTTAAACTCTAGTTTAGTTTTACTTTAGTTAATTCTTGTAGTTTATTTATTCGCAATTAAATGAGTTGGCATAATCTAGATGATGTATACTCTCCACTTCACCTTGAAATTGAGAGAATCATTGTCCGAAGAGCAGGCGGTTGTTGTTTTGCCAAGAATCAACATTTACCGTGGATTGTATGTTTATATTGAACGCATATGCATCCATAATTATTTTTTGGTTAATCTACAAATTCACAAATTTTTTTTTTTTTTGAGAGACACAATTATTTTTTGGTTAATCTACAAATTCACTTTGTAGGCGTGTGTATGTAAGGAGGGTATTTTCGTAACAAAGGATATATAAGATAATCATCAGCTCCACCGGCATTAGAGAGGGGCAACCGCCCTCAATATGCCACAACCATTCTGAGAGCAAAACCTCATTCTTAAACTAATGAGAGTACAAATTCACATTAAATTATGGCTACTTTATATATATATATATATATATATATATAAAAGTTGTGGGGTACGTATTCCCAATTTTGAAAATTTACAATCATTTAAATTGCACCAATATTTGGAATTAAAGTATACTTTTGGCTATTTAAGTATGGAGCCATTTTTATTTGATCATTTACATTTCAAAACTTTCATTTTATTTTTAATCATTTATGTTTAATTCTGGTTTCATGTTGGCCATGTCATTTCTGTTAAGAATTTGACACCCATATTATGTTTTTCTGCTTACAACATTGAACTTCGTACATTCCAAGACATTTTAGAGTTAAACATAAAGGGTACGTATTCGATAGTCAAATTACTAATAAAAAAGGACAACATGACTAATATGAAAGTGAAATCAAATATGAACAAACAAAATGAAAAAAATTGAAAAGTAAAGGCAAAAATGCAAACAATCACAAACTTTAAGAACCACATGTATACTTAGTCAAAACTTGGATATATGCATCACCTGGTGGGGGAAGTTAATGGTGAAGTTAAAAATAGCTAAAATTGGACATACGCCACGCAAGTGTGTCAACTGTGAACGATTTGATAATCCTAGGAGCTATGAACAAGGTGGGAAAATGGTTTTACACACAAAAGAAATCAAACTAGAGTTTGTAATAGTTGATTAAAGTTGGCGATATGCAATAGTTTGTAAAACTCAATCAGAACTAGATGACATTGATAGTCATGGGCAATATGAGAAATTTGTAATTGTAGTTTAGTAAATTAATTAGGAGTATGCGCAAAAGGGTAATTAACTTTTTATTATTAATGATGATGTGACTTGAACCGTGACTGTTAAATTTAACAATCAATTAAACAATGGGGTGCAATTGGAATGATAACTATAAGTTTTCAAGATTTTTTTTTATGTAAAATGCATATATCCCCCAATTTAGAGGGTGACTATGCAATTTACCGTTTCTCTTTCTTTCTTTTTTAATTTATTTATTTTCTTTTCCTTTTTTAATTCTTGGTCGGTAAGACATCGAAATCATGATCTAGAATTTTTTTTTTTTTTTTTTTTTGAGGTGAGATCATGATGATCATGATCTAGAATCTGGACAAAAGGACAAGGAGAGTTAATTTAGTATGCAATTTCATTTTCGACAGCTATGATAATTTTTTTTTTTCTTTCTTGAAAGTCAGAATATAAAACATGGAGATTAATTTGATTCGTCGACAAAAGATTGTGCTATCAAGAAAGAAAAATATAAAAAGGTTGTGTGCATTCAACAATTCACATGCTGTAATATATTTTATACAGACCACTTGGTGTATATAATATATTTTACTATTTTGTACATTTTTAGTTAATTTATTTTACTATTTTACTTTTTTTTAGTGTATATAATATATATTATATTTTTTCTCAAAATATATATATATATATATATTGTGGGGCCCAATAATTTATGGGCCAGGCCCACTTGCTCATGGGGAATCTAAAGGCCCAAGCCGAAAAAGGTAATGGCCCGGAGATGCAGCCGAGGACAGTTTCGTCCTCGGCAGACCCAAAGCTTCATTGAGGGGAGGAATAAAAAAGAGATAAAGGAACAAATGTGGAAGGAGATCTAAAATATCTTGGGAGAGTTATCCTTACTACCCTTCCCAGATAAGACTCTGCACCTAACAGAGCCGTATTCTCCAACTTTATCAACCATCCCCAACAATTCTGGGATTAGACTGATGGGACAAATATCAGTCTTGTAAAGATTGACCCTACACGTGAACGAAGGACAGCTAACGCAGGCTAGTATAAAAGAAAAAGTAGGTGAATCTGGAGAGGAGGCCCATTCCACCTTCAAAAAAAAGGGGACTCCATGGAGGAAAACATCAGGAGAATACCTGCACATCACAGAAAAACCCACCGTCGGGTAATCGGGGTAAGACCTTAATGATCCTCGGATCAAGTCCGAGGAGTCCAACCCCATAGGATGCGACACTGTAGGGCTTAAATGTTCAAACCCTACTCCTCTTTCTATATGAATTCCTCTAAAAACAAGACCGGAACATCGCCCCGTGCCCAACGGTTAGTTTTTCAAGCCCACTCTCTACAAATCATATTGTGAGAGATCTTTCATGCGCGAGCCCAACATCATCATTGGGCCGCAAAAGAACTGTGTCCTTACAATTGGCGCTGTCTGTGGGAAAGGCTTGCGCGTTGGCGCGGGTGGCGGTGGAGTTGACTCTCTAGCAAGCAAAGGTTCGTGAGGTTTCCTACGTCTCCGGCAACACACAGCGATTGCTCTAACATAAACTTCTGCTAGGGGTTATGCCTTGCGGTGCCACTGGCAAGGGCAGCTCTAGGGGCTTTTGGCCACAAACCAGCTCTCCCTGCCCTGATCTAGGGGCTTACATTCGAAGCATAAACGAAAGTAAAAAAAAATCTTACAAGTTTTGGACAGAACCAAGGCCTTGCATGGTCCTCGGACTCAAGCCTATGGGGAAACCAAGTACAAAAGAAAAAATCACAAAAAGAAAAGGACAGAACCAAGGCCTTGCATGGTCCTCGGACCCAAGCCTATGGGGAAACCAACTATTTAAAAAAAAAAAAAAAAACTATGGCATATAAACCTCAAAATCCATTCGAAGAGAACTCCTCGTTAACAGTTGGGTTAATCCCTTAATTGCACGGATTCCCCGGTCTACCCTCGAATCCCTAGTACCAAAGGGGTTGATGCGACACGGTGCAATATATTACCCAAAAGCACAATCAAAGTCCCTCGCTACTCGGCTACCTTCTCGGACGAATTATTTAAAGTTTATCGTTCTCGGACATTGGTCTAGCATGCATCGCGCAGCACTCAGCAGTTATCTCGTTGTTGCAGAGAAGAAAAGTATGTATAAAGAAATAAACACATCTTTTATTAAGACAAAGGAACAGTACAGTGTACAATGAAAAGCTGAAAACAAGCTTACATTAAAGCTAACTGCGTAAGTAAAGAAAAATACAAGAGAGTGAAGATAAAGCCGAGGAGGTAGCACAGAGGAGAGGTTGGCTACTGCTTCGAGGCCTTATTCCTCCTCAATGCTTTTGCACGCCCATAACTCAGGCAGCAAAAGAACCCAACTTGAGCCTCACACCGCTGAAGGAAAGGTGCGGGGAGCCGGAAGCTGAGGAGCCTTCACCAAAAATTTGCCTGCGACAAGGCAGAGGTGCTGGTGGCGGAGAATCTTTCTTCTGACACACCAAAATTCTGGCATGAACAGAACCTGCTTCGGATTTTGACTAAAAGAGGGAGAAACACCCTTTCCCCTCTGTCGAACTGGAATATTCTCTTGAATTTATGCCTTCTTTGCCCGTACATCACTCTTTTGAGTCTCAAGAGGACACGGCACCTCTGTGGCGGAGAGAGTTCCTTTTCCCCAACCCTCGCTTCAAACATGATATACTAAGGGAGGAAGCTGAAGGACTTGTGCGTAGGTAAAGCAATTTTCTCTCCTATTTATTTAAAAAGATAAGGTGGTGGCATTTAATTCACGCAGCGTCCCAAGGAACGCTACAGACAAAATGTCTCTGGCTCGATTTCCAACGCCGTCTGCAACCCTGAGATTAAAGGAGTCTCGTGAAGGCGCACCTCAAACACTGGGACGCCAAAAAGTACCGCATGACCAAAGACTACGGGAATACCTCTTAATTTGTGGGCCCAGTAAATTCGCGGCCCAGGCCCGTTCAGCATAGGGGCCCAGGGACAGAACCAAGGCCTTGCATGGTCTTCGGACTCAAGCCTATGGGGAAACCAAGTACAAAAAATAAACCTTACAAGTTTTGGACAGAACCAAGGCCTTGCATGGTCCTCGGACTCAAGCCTATGGGGAAACCAAGTACAAAATAAGTTTTGGACAGAACCAAGGCCTTGCATGGTCCTCGGACTCAAGCCTATGGGGAAACCAAGTACAAAATAAGTTTTGGACAGAACCAGGGCCTTGCATGGTCCTCGGACTCAAGCCTATGGGGAAACCAAGTACAAAAAATAAACCTTACAAGTTTTGGACAGAACCAAGGCCTTGCATGGTCCTCGGACTCAAGCCTATGGGGAAACCAAGTACAAAATAAGTTTTGGACAGAACCAGGGCCTTGCATGATCCTCGGACTCAAGCCTATGGGGAAACCAAGTACAAAATAAAAATTACAAGTTTTGGACAGAACCAAGGCCTTGCATGGTCCTCGGACTCAAGTCTATGGGGAAACCAAGTAAAAAAAAGAAGAGAAAAATTACAAGTTTTGTACAGTACCAAGGCCTTACATGGTCCTCGGACTCAAACCTATGGGGAAACCAACTACTCGTATAGGGAAAGTCCTCGGCTCAAATACTGTAAATTGTTAAGGCCAATAAGAGTGTTAGGATGATGGCGGGACGCTCCGCTATTCGGTAGCCTAAGGGGGCTGTTCATTTTTGCGGGTGATATGTCTTCGAATATTTACTTCCTACACCACATAGAACATCCAGTTCTAATCTCGGCTTTGTTTCGGGCAAGTATCGCTATTTACAGGTACGAATTACTATGTCAAACAATTCTATTAAAGTTATGGTGACATCTTTTTATTAGCAAGTATTTTGGCTTTAGTTATCATTGATTCAAATGATATATTATTGTGCCGAGCAGCGCTTGCAAATTTGTAAAAACATAGACAGAACATGCGAAGTAAAATAACAACAACTTTTATTAATATGAAAAATCATTACAACGTACAAAGTGGGGCTCAAACAAGCCTATACAAAAGGTGAGCTGCCGAAGCAACACTAACATCCGCAGTACAGATAAGTAAACAGTCAGGTGTCTTTTAAACTCGTTTTCAAAGTCTCTCCAATCTCTGTCTCAGTATTGCTCATATCGAAAGAAGAACCTTCTTTGGAAAAAGATGAAGGAGAAGGAAGAAGAATTTGAAGGAGAAGGAAGAAGAGGATGGAGGAGATGAATGAGGAAGATGGAGGACATGAGTAAAGAAGGAGGAGAAGAAGAGAGAAGAGATGAAAAGAAAGAAAAAGGAGCAGAAGAGGGAGAAGTGAAAGCACCAGGAGGGATCTGGTGCTGGGAAGACTAAGAAAGGGAGGCGGAGGGGGCCACCAGTGAACGAAGAGAGGAAGAAGCAGAGACACTTAGTCCCTGCCTCGTTCCTGACTCCTAACACACTGGGGCCATATTAGGTATGCTCGTAAGAGAGCGGTTGGTTACGATGATGGGAACTCTCGACTCAGTCACGCCGAAAGTTTGACGTGATGAGCCCCTGCTTCGGATTTTGGCTGAAAGGAAGGGGGGACAAATCTTAAGTCTCCGCCATCCTTGCCCTGACCGAGCCATTTCGAGCTTCGTTAGGACAGGGCGTTTCTGGGAGGGGAATGGTTTTTTCATTGCTTACTGCTATGGCGAGTGTATTTCAGGTTAAGAAACAACCGGAGAGTAAAAGTAAACTCCGGAAGGAATCTAAGGGTTTCAAATCTTGGAGGGATTAAAGGGATTCATCTGTGGGAGAAACGATTCTTGTTTCTCCTCTTTATATAGGGGACGAAGAGGAGAATACTTAATGTGTGCAGATCCCCGAGGAAATCTGCAGACAAGAATACACCCGTTTCGTCCCCCCACGCCATCAATAACCGTCAAATCTAGGAGGTCTCGTGAAGAGAAGATATTAAAGACGCGTTTTGGATAACCAAACGGCATAGGCGCATCATGAAGAAATTAAGAGGAGCATCTTGTAGACCGGTACACTTTTTGGGCAGGTGAAGAGTCGCCAGCGTCAGTCAAAGGCTGAATTAAGTGAGTCACAATAAAGGCTTGGTATTACCAAAACCCCCCATTCCAACCAGGATGTTGGACAGCAGGGTTTTGAGGGGCTATTGTGGGGCCCAATAATTTATGGGCCAGGCCCATTTGCTCATGGGGAATCCAAAGGCCCAAGCCAATCCCCTTTTCTCACTCACTCTTTTTCATTTTATACTGTCTTTCACTTTTATCTCCACTTTCCACGTGCATTCTAGATGGTTGGTTTGGATACTTGTCCTATCAGCACTCCCCATAAGTCCTTATGTAGGAGCTTTAAGGTTGAAATCCACTGTTCAGGCATTACTTCCACATTAATGCGGCCAAAGAGTTAGCTACAGTACATTTAATATGGAGGCAGCAGTTTTCACCTAAGATATTTTGGGACTCCTCCTTATTTGATGTCTCTACAATGCTTGTCCGCTCCAACTAAATTTCTGGGATCGTCACTCTTGCTAATAAACCATCTCTTAGGACCTCGGCTTGTCTAGCCGAGGACGCCTTCATCCTCGACACACTTTCTTGAGCTATTATGACCAAATCCCACATTTTTATTTATTAATACAGTCTCCTCTGATGAAGACCTCTCCTTCTCTGACAGATCCTTGTTCTCGGCTTGAGCCACAGGCCCAATATACAGGTAGATAATGAACTTCTGGGCCCAAGGGCCCTACAATAGCTCCTCGAGATTCTTCTTTCTGGCTCCTCGAGAAGAAATGAGGATTTCGATGTCCCTATATTAGCTCTGTGCCCATTTTGCCCTTCCTCTGCTTATGAAAATACCTTTTTGACTACCCAAGACACACTCTTGGCGTTGTAGCATTCGAGACACGTCCTCATTAAATTCTTGTGGCTCCTTGTCCGCCACGTTCTACGGTATGATGCGAATCCTACGGTTAAGGGCTTCACTGGAAATTGAGCGGGAACTTTCCCGCTCTCTACTCTCTTCTTGGTATAAATATCGCTCAAATCAAACCTTCTTTTTTACTTTTAGCATTCACTTAGTTTTAACACACATACACTGAATTTGCCAATTTTCCCATTTCATTCGTGATCTCTACAAATATCTAAAGTCTGTTCGAGGAGACCCTCCTTATTTCTGTAAGTCTTCCTAAATCTCTACATTCTATTTTTCCATACGTTTTTCTGTTTTTCATACATTTCCCCTTCTTAGCCCTCTTTTCTCCATCAAATCTTTCAAGTTCCCTCCAAACCCTTATAGAAATGGGTAGATTTAAGTGTCTAGTATACTCTGAGGAGGGAATAGAAAACTTTAGGGCTCGTTATAGGATCCCCCCAGGAGTAGGCATTAGGTACTGTAGTGAGGGTCAATGGCACGAAGATAGGCAAGTTGGGGAGGTAGTAATCCCAATGATTGCCTTCATAGAGGGAGGGATAAAAATCCCTATGGGTGGAGTCACTATAGACTATCTTAGAGCTCATAGGTTGGCTCCCACTCAATGTGCCCCTAATATGTTTAGGATCTTAGGCTCCGTGGATGCCCTCAATGAAAAGATGGGTTTAGGTCTAACCCACCACAATGTTAATTGGGTATATAATCTTCACCGTCTAAAGGGGCAGGGATACTACTTGAAATCAAGGTATTCCGAGGTTAGGCTCATCCAATGCCTTCCCAAATCCAACAAGGGGCTGAACAAAGATTTCCTGATCTTGTCAGGGGAGTGGAGTGATGGTCTCCCCTGCCCGACAAGAAAGGGAGAACCAGGTGGGGTACTAGGTCTAGGGTACTTATTTATAAGTCCTTTCTTTTGGTTCGTTGTATTTTCATATCTGATAAAATTCTATTTTCCTGATGAATTTACAGACAAACGCACCGCTGAGCCGAATCTCAGCTTGGTCAACAAGGAAAGTTTAGATAAAATACTCCACGCCGAGGTCTTTGTACACGACGACGGCCATCTGTGAGCGGCTCACATAATCTTAGGATACAAGCTAATCTCGTCCGGCTTTCAAGCACCGAAGTGCGTGATCAAAGCCAAAGACCCTCATCTTCACCTTTCTCCTTCCCGAAGGTGCCCCCGTTCCAGAAGGCACCTTCTCCACCCAACCTGTTCGGGAAGGTGATCTTTTCATTCAATCGATCCTGGAGGATATTCCTAGAGTAGATCTTCCCTTCCAACACACAGCTAGTGCATCTGGTTCTTCTCAACCTACCGATAAAGAAGAAGAAGTAGTTGAAGTACTAGAGTCCAAGGATGAATTTGAAGCCTTCAACTGACCTTTGTCCCCAGAAACTTTAATTCCTGATCCCAGCCCACCATTCTCACCAATACTTGACGAAATGGGGATACAACGCAAACCAAAATCCAGCCTGATGGATTTGATAGAGTCCCAGTCGGGGAGGGATGCACCAGTGAAAACTGCCCAGACTAAGCCTCCCATTCCTTCACTTGCTTTGCCCCTCCCGCCTGGACCTGCTAACCTGAAGAGGAAGAGAGAGAGCAAAGGCAAGGAGGTGGTGGATGATAGTAAATCCCACCCCCCTCAAGAGGACGAGGCTTAAAGGGTGGCTAAGCAGGCCAAAGTGGGGCAGAGGGGTGTCGAGAGGAGAGGCAACATCCAGGTCGAGCCCTCAGCTTGGCTCCCCGCGCCAATGCTAGATGGGGTCCCTTTATTAGCTGACGCCTCCATTAGGGACTTCCAAGGAGGAAAAGCCGACTATGTGACCGATGTAGTGGAGCTGGCCTTACTGCTTCCTAGGGACATGGCCAAGCTGTGGTCCATGAAGAGGCATGAGGTCTTCCTCAGCCTCAAAAGATATCTGGTCATGGTATGATCTCTTCTTTTCTTTCACTTCTTAGTTTGCTTCCTTAACTTTCTTTTTCCAATTCTCGTTTCTCTCTTTGGCAGGCTGTTCAAGCCTCCTTCCGAGCAGAAGAGATGACCAACTACTGCCATCGGCAGATGAAGGAAGGCGTATCGTTGCTGTGGAGGCCTTTTAGGTGGCCGATAAGAGCCTCCAAGAGCTTAAGAAAAGGCTGCAAGATGAGGAAAAGGAAAGAAAATACACAACAACCACCCTTGAAAATGCTGAAAAGCAAGCTGAAAGCCAAAGGCTACTGCTGTGCAGTGCTGAAGACCAACTGGCCTTCTTCAAGACCCAAATTGCTGCACTGAAAAAGAAATTGGAGGAGGTTGAGAAAGCCAAGGCTTTAGCCGAGAAGGCCAAAGATGAGGCAGAGAAGGCCAAGGATGAAGTTGAGCAGTATGGGTATGATGTTAGGGTGGCCGAGACCGAGGACGCCCTTAGGGCCAAGGTCCCTGCCGTATATAGGACTTACTGCGCCCTGGTATGGGATGAAGCCCTCAACCAAGCCAGGGTTGAGGTTTCTTCCATGCTTAGGAAAGTAGAAAACGTCTACTACCTCCCAGCAATATGCCCTTTAAGCTCTTCGGACTCTAAAGCCGACCCAGCGTCTTTGGAGGTAGGTGACATTCAAGGTAGCCTACCCAAAGTTCCTCCTGCAACCAACACTCTTTCAGAGGGGGCAAAGCAGGCTGAGGACACTTTAAAGACAGGGGAGATCAATAAGGATGTAGTCCAAGGCTCTGGCTTACCTCCAATTGCTCCAAAGGATCCCTCAAAGGAAAAAGAAACTTCCAAAAGCATGGAGCTGGTATTGGCAACTCTCACCGTACCTCGAAAAGAGGATCCTAAGGATAAGGCCAAAGCATCCTCCATGGCAGCAAGTACACAACCTCTCAAGGACTCAAAAAAAAAACTTGTAATAAAGATGAAGCAATAGGTTGTCTTTTTTTTTTTTTTTTTTTTTTTAAAAAACAATTTGTAATCAACTTTCCTCTTTGCATTTGATCTACCTTGTTTTAAGGCTGTTATTAATGAAAATTATGGGCGTTTTCTTTCTTCTTCGCTTTGTTACTTACATATTGAAGTCAATATGATTTTTGTTTTATCTAACATTTAACGAAAGTAGTGATAAAATAGAGTTTCTCTCACTAATCTACCCGAGTGACAGAAAATTTCTCCCATTTCATATGATTGGCAGCAATAATAAGTGAAATTTACTAAGTCCACCAACTCGACAAGGGATAATTCCAATTTCAAGAACATACTTTACAACATTACTTGCATATAGTTTCAAATGTGCTACGTTCCTTACTTATTGGTAATTTTAAAGGAGCAAAAGGATAATCATCTCTTGAACAAATATAAATAAGCCTGTAAATGCTTTAAATGACGCTCATGAGCATCTCATTGTGACTCTTGTTGTAGTAAAAATCATTGCTGTTTGAAGTGGTTTTACCTGACATTGAAGTCATCAATAAGGGATACTAACTTACCTTAAATTTGTAATCCAAGAAGTCTTCAATAACTAAGGCTTTGCCTTGACCCTTAGCAATTTGATAGAAAACGTTGATTTAACCAAAGTGTGTGGTCTAAGGATCCAGGCACGAGCAAGGTCTAGTTCAATACTTAGAACAATGATTGAAAATTATCAATTTTCCCAAGGCATGTAGTCCGAGGATCCAAGCATGACCAAGGTTCTGTTTGATACTTAGGTAGATATCAAGAAGTATTAATTTTCCCAAAGCAGGTGGTTCGAGGAACCAAGCATAGCTAAGGTTCTGTTTAATATTTAAAACAATGATCAAAAGTTATCAATTTTCTCAAGGCATGTGGTCCGAGGATCCAGGCATGACTAAGGTTCTGTTTGATACTTAAGTAGATGTCAAGGAGTATTAATTTTCCCAAAACAGGTGGTCCGAGGAACCAGACATAGCTAAGGTTCTGTTTAATACTTAAAACAATTATTAAAAGTTATCAATTTTCCCAAGGCATGTGGTCCGAGGAGCCAAGCATGACCAAGGTTCTGTTTGATACTTAGGTAGATGTCAAGGAGTATTAATTTTCCCAAAGCAGGTGGTCCGAGGAACCGGGCATAGCTAAGGTTCTGTTTAATACTTAAAACAATGATTAAAAGTTATTAATTTTCCCAAGGCATGTGGTTCGAAGAGTAAGGCATGACTAAGGTTCTGTTTGATACTTAGGTAGATGTTAAGGACATATGACAAACAATACAACAAACCCAAATAGGGTGAAGAAAATCTCCATTAATAATAATATCTCCTAAGGTTATATAGATTCCAGGGGCGTGGTACATCCTTTTCCTCTAGATCTTCTTGATAATATGCTCCAATCCTAGCCACTGATGTGATACGATAGGGCCCCTCCCAATTGGGTCCCAACTTCCCCCACGCTAGGTTCTTGGCAATCCCCATAACCTTTCTTAGAACCAAGTTTCCAAGTGCCAGTGGCCTTAGCTTCACGTTAGTATCATATCCTTATTTGAGCTTGTGTTGATAGTAAGCAAATTGGACCATGGAATTTCTCTCCATTCTTCAATTAAATCTAGGCTCTTTTCCAATAGCCCATTGTTGCCACTCAGAGCGAAAGAACTTGTTCTCAGTGTGGGGAACCCAGTTTCCAAATGAATGACAGCCTCGGCACCATAGGTCATTGAGAAAGGTGTCTCCCAGTAGATCTACGAGGTGTAGTCCGGTATGTCCAAAGGACGTGTGGCAGTTCTTCCACCCACTTCCCCTTTGCGTCGTCTAGTCTTTTTTTAAGTCTGCTCACAATAACCTTGTTGATAGCCTTGGCCTGCCCATAGCCTTGGCCTGCCTATTTCCTTGTGGATAGGTCGGAGTGAAATACCTATTCTTTATTCCTAGATCGCAGTAGTACCTCCTAAAGGTTTTACTTTCAAATTGAAGTCTATTGTCCGAGATGAGGGTATGAGGAATTCCAAACCGAGTGACAATATTCTTCCAAACAAATTTTTTGGCGTCCACGTCCCTGATATTTGCCAGTGGTTCAGTTTTGACCCATTTGGTGAAGTAATCCATGCTGGCCAACAGATACCTCTTATTCCCCGCTGCCTTAAGGAAAGGCTTTACAATGTCCCAGCCCCACTGAGCGAAAGGCCAAGGACTGGTCAAGGGATTATGGATTCCTCCAGGTTAGTGAATGTTTGGTGCAAATCTTTGGTATTGGTCACACTTCTTCACATAGTCTTGTGCTTCTTTTTGCATGTTTGGCCACCAGTAGCCTTGTATGAAGGCCCTGTGAGACAGAGATCTGCCCCCCGTGTGGCTTCCATAAATTCCTTCGTGTAATTCTTCCAAGAGTAACTCAATTGCTTAAGGGTGCACACATAGCAGATACGGGCTAGAAAAAGATCTCTTATATAGTTTCTAGTTCTCAGACAACCAAAACCGAGGAGCTTTTCTTCGCACTTTATCAGCCTCGGATTTATTCTCGGGCAAAACATCTTCCTTAAGGAATAGCACAATAGGGTCCATCCAGCTAGGCCCCACCCTTATTTGGTGAACATAAACCACATTCCTTCCCACTTCAGAAGGTTTGCACAAGTCCTCCACAAAGATTACCCGAGGTAAGCCCTGTGTCGGGGAGGTTGCCAGTGTGGCAAGAGAGTCCGCATGTGCATTTCTACTTCTAGGAACTTGTGATAAAACAAAAGACTTAAATCCAAATTGTAAGTGTCTAACCTGGCTCAAATATTCCTGCATTCTGAGATCTCTTACCTCCAACTCCCCTTGGATTTGGCCTATAACCAGCCTTGAATCGGGGAATATCTCCACTGCTTTTCCACCCATTTTCTGAACCATGATCATCCCTACCAAGAGAGTTTTGTATTTAGCCTCATTGTTTGTAGCCGAGAATCCCAATCTTAAAGATTTCTCAATTGTGATCTTTTCTGTGGATACTAGAACTAGCCCCACTCCAGATTCTCTGTGATTAGCTGCACCATCAACGTAGACCTTCCAAGACAAAGGCTCTTACAAGGAAATTACGCCAACCGAATTTTCATCCATGTTTTGCTCTTATAATATATCTTCTGATGGGGTCTCGGCAAACTTAGCCACCAGATCAGCAAGGACCTGACCTTTGAAAGAGGTGCGAGGCATATATTTGATATCAAAAGCCCCTAGGATCGTGCTCCACTTTGCAATTCTCCCTATGTAGTCGGCACTTCGAAGTAGAGATTTGAGCGGAAGCTGAGTTAAGACAACAACTGTGTGTGATTGGAAATAATGAGGGAGCTTACGCGTGCCATGCATCACTGCCAAAATGGCCTTCTCAAGTGGTAAGTACCAGACCTCGACTTCATGTAGTGACTTGCTTATATAATAGACTGGCCTTTGCACACCACTGTCGACACGGATCAAAACTAAACTTACTGCGTGGGAGGCTACGACGATGTAAGCAAACATAACCTCGTCCACCTCGGGCCTTAACATAATTAGTGGCCAAGAAAGGTACTCTTTCAACTGTTGGAAAACCAAGGCACATTCTTCGGTCCATTCAAAACCCTTCCATTTGTTCAACAGTTGAAAGAAATGGCTACACCTATCTGCTGACTGAAAGATGAACCGGTTTAAAGCAGCAGTTATCCCAGTTAACCTTTGGACTTCTTTAGGATTCCGAGGTGGTTGTAGATTGTTGATTTCCTTGATTTAGTCAGGGTTGACCTCAATCCCGCAGTGTGTGATCATGTAGCCCAAGAACTTCCCTGATCCAACACCAAAAGAACACTTGGAAGCATTAAGTCGTAGCTTATGTTACCTCAAGATAGCAAAGATATTTCCGAGGTCGCTAACATGCTCGGATTCTACCTTGCTTTTTACCACCATATCATCGATATAAATTTCAATGTTTTTTTCTAATTGTGGCTTAAACATCTTGGTCATCATCCTCTGGTAAGTAGCCCCCACATTCTTCAAACCAAAAGGCATCACCTTGTAATGGTAGTTTCTAACAGAAGTAACAAAAGCTGTCCTATCTTGGTCGTCCAGGGCTAAAGGTATCTGATGGTACCCCTAAAAGGCATCCAAAAAACTCATCCAAGGATGGCCCACCATTGTGTCCACCAGTTGGTCAATCCGAGGCATAGGGAAAGGGTTCTTTGGGCAAGTTTTGTTCAAGTCTATGAAATCTACGCATATGCGTCACTTCCCAATCTTTTTTTTTACCACTACGGTGTTAGCTAACCATTCAAGGTAAAAAACTTCTTTAATAGCCCCAGCCTGCTTAAGTTTCATCACCTCATCTTTAACAACATCTGAGTGTTCCTTGGACGAACGCCGAGGTGGTTGCTTCCTGGGGATGGCCATTGGATTGACATTTAGATGATGGCAAATGAAGTTCAGATCCACTCCCAAAGCTTCATAAGCATTTCAAGCGAAAACATCAACGTTCTCCTTGAGAAATATCACCAACTCCTCCTTCTCCTGAGGTGGTAGCTAAGCTCCCACCTGAAAAACCTTTTTCGGATCATCACCTACGGTGAATTTCTCTAAATCTTCACATTTGGCCTCCTCGGCTGGCCTCTTTGTAGATAATTCCAGAGACTTTGATTGCTATAAAACTTTCTTAATTATGGCCAAGGATTCAACTGCTAGTTGATGCAAAATTGCAGACACGAGGCACTGCCTAGCCATGGATTGGTTCCTTATCAGCTCCTCAATCCGGTCTCTGGACGGATACTTAACCTTCTAATGCAGAGTTGAAAAAACAGCACCCAAGGTATGAAGCCAGGGTCTGGCAACAATGGCCGTGTAAGGGGAGTATGCATCCACCACTATGAAGTCCATTTCCACCACCTCTGAGCCAGCTTGTACGGGCAACCTAATCTGGCCCTTCGGGGTAACAAGCTTCCCATCGAAGCTTACCAGAGGTGAATCGTAGGTTGTCAGGTCTTCAGGTTTCAAATTTAGTCCCCTATACAAGTGAGGATACATGACTTCTACACAACTACCTTGGTCCACCATTACTCTCTTTACATCATACCCCCTTATCCTGAGGGTAACCACCAAAACGTCATCAAGTGGTTGGATAGTTCCAATCTTGTCTTCATTTGAGAAACTCAACGAAGGTCGGATTTCCAGTCTGGCCCTCTTCGGTTAGGAGTTGGAGCCCTTAGCTGGTGATCTAGCTACAGACATCACCCTGGAAGGGCGAGAACCCGTTCTCCCCAGCGTAGCAAAAATGACATTGATTGTACCTAAAGGGGGCCTTGGAGGAGCACTTCCCTAAGCCTCTGCCCTTGATTGATCTCCTTGTCCATTGGGTTAATACTTAAATTGTTGTAATCTCCCCTCTTTTACCAACTGCTCTAGATGGTTCCACAGCATCCGACAGTCCTTAGTGGTATGCCCCCACTCTTGGTGATACAGGCAATAAAGGCTCTGGTTGTGCCTCAAAGGGTCTCCATTCATCTTGTTCAGCCATCTGAAGTACGGCTCATTCTTGATCTTCTCTAGAACTTGATGCACCGTTTCTCTGAATACAGTGCTCACCACCTGAGAAGTTGCTGGTTCAAACTCTCCAGTAAAATCCCTTTGGGCTCTGATATTATTGTAACAGTCCGACCTAAAATCTCTCCTCTCTTGAGGGATAATCTTACCTTTCCCCTTATCCTACTGCTGGTCCTCTTCAACCCTCTTGTACTTGTCAATCTGATCCATGAGTTAGCGTATACTGGTGACAAGTTTCCCAGTCAAAGATTTCCTTAAACCATGCTCGGCAAGTAAGCCGAGCTTGAAAGTACTAATGGCTACATCCTCAAAATCACCATATATCTCATTGAATATCCCCCAATATTTATCCGAAGATGTTTTTAGGGTTTCTTCTTCTCTCATGGACAAAGATAACAAGGAAGCCAAAGGTCGAGGAACCCTACTGCACGTAATAAAGCGGGACCTAAACGCTTGGGTGAGTTCCTTAAAGGAATCAATGGAACCTGCCCTCAAACTGTCAAACCACCTTATCACCACAGGCCCTAGGCTGGATGGAAATATCTTGCACATCAAGGCTTCATTCTTGGAATGTACAGCCATCCTTTCATTAAAGTGGCTAACATACTCTACAGGGTTTGTTTTGCCGTTATACAAGGTGAATGTGGGTCAAGTGAACCGTCGAGAAAGTCTCACTCCCTCAATCCAGCACGTGAAAGGCGACTTGGAAATTTGGTTGAGTGCTTTACTCATGGCATCATTTCCCAGGCCTCCCAAAGATGAATTTTTGTTTCAGCGTTCATGACGGTAGTTTTCATCATATGAGAAGGACTCGCTATGGGGAGTCATTGACCTCTGTCTATAGTCTTCGTCCTTCTCATCACCAGAAGAGTAATAAGAGTTTGAAGGAGCTCACTTTCTGTGTTCATGGCGTAAGCTTCTCTTTAGGTGATCAATCTTCTTCTACATGTTTCTGGCATTCTCCTTATGAGAGACATGACTTTTACCCTGAGATTGACTCTTACTGGAAGTGGGTAGTGTGTACACTTCCCTCCTGGTCTCTCTTTCGTTCAAGTTCATGGAAATGATCTTAACATTAAGATCCCGCAGATTCTGCTTGGTTTGGATTTGATCCTACCATCGTTGAACATCAAACTCTTTATCACACCAGTAATCCCCACAGACGGCGCCAATTGTAGAGACCAGATTCGAGATCCAAGCCTAAAGTATAAATGGACTTAGGCCCAAAAAGCCCAAAACAATGAATTTGTAGAAAATGAGTTAGAAAAACTAGGTTTTAGTTAGTCGAACAACAAGTTAGGTAGGTTTGATGTCAAAAGAATGAAAATACACAAGTGTATGCTGAAGAAAAAACATCCTTGGCGAAGTCCGAGGACAATGGTTTTATATAATGCTCTTAGGTAACGTTACAAGATTGATTCTTAATTACTACAGTGTTTCTTTCCTCCTTTTTCTGATCCCCTTTTCTCATTCATTTCTCATTTTATACTGTCTTTCACTTTCATCTCCACCTTCCACGTGCATTCTAGACGATTGGTTTGGATACTTGTCGCATCAGCACTCCCCATAAGTCCTTATGTAATAGTTGTAAGGCTGAAATCCACTGTTCAGACTTCACTTCCATATTAATGCGGTCAGAGAGTTAGCTGCAATGCATTTAATGCGGAGGCAGTAGCTTTCACCTAAGATATTTTGGGACTCCTCCTTATCTAATGTCTTTGCAATGCTTGTCCGCTCCAACTAAATTTCTGGGATCATCACTCTTGCTGATAAACCATCTCTTAAGGGACCTTGGCTTTGTCTAGCTGAGGACGCCTTCATCCTTGGCACACTTTCTTGAGCTATTATGATCAAATCCCACCTTTTTATTCATCAACACAGTCTCCTCTGACGAAGATCTCTCCTCCTCGGGCAGATCCTTGTTCTCGGCTTAGGCCACAAGCCCAATATATGTGTAGATAATGAACTTTTGGGCCCAAGGGCCCTACAACTACCATTAACTCAACTTTTATTTTTTATCACTCACAACATGCCACTTTCGTAAATTAGAAAAAAAAAAAAAAAAAGATGGAATAAATTATGTTCTATGTTTATTCATAATTTGAATTTGTGGACAAAAGGATGAAGTTCAAAAGATATTCGAACAATTTTATAATTAGTGCATAGAGGATCATTTTTTGAGATAGGATACATTCTTCCAAAAAATAAGATGACCCTACTTATATATAATTTGTTGTTCTTGTATTTTAAGTAACTTTTAAGACTTTATTGGGTATCATTAGAATTTTGTTTCATTGGCTTATGACTTATAAATTTTATCTTATAAGACTTTATTGGGTTTCATTAGAATTTTTTAAAGGGATGTTTCATTAGAATTCTGTTTCATTGACTTATGACTTATAAATTTTATTTTATGGACGCATAATATAGGGAATTGTAGAAATGTTTTTTTGTTCAATTAAGCTTTTAATAGTTTATCAATGCTTGATTGAGACTTCAAATATTAAATTCATTAGAGTACTTGAAGGAATAATCAAGATTGAACGTGATTATCAACCAAAAAAAAAAAATCGAGATTGAATGTCACAATCTTATAAATCACATAAACTTGATGGAAGACTACCATTGTTGAGTCTGACTTTGATGGGAGATGTCAAGGTATTTTATTTATTTATTTTTATACATGTAGATGGCACTAAACAATTTTTGTATATTTATTAGTGTAAGAAGATAATAAGCTTTTTTCAAAGATTATCTTCTAACTTGTATATCAAACTTGATAATTTTGTAAAAAATATATTATAAGTTATGACTTAAGTTTATAATTAAAAAACTAATTTATAATTTCTTGCATATGTACCGATACAATTAAAAATAACCACAATCAAATCCATATATATAAAATGTTAGAATACAATTGGAATGATACTTGACACAAAATTGGAGTGCCTTTAAAATATAAAGACACTTGACATCAAATTAGGGTGCAATTAAAATAATACTTGACACAAAATTGGGATATAATTATAATTTAATATAAATTCTTGATTGAGCTTCCTATTTAATGTATTATACAGAATAAATTAATAAATACTCTCTTTTTTTCCCATATGCATACAAATACACGTGAATGAGCATGCTCTGGGTGTGCACTAACTAATATATCGATACTTTAATCCGATACCCTAGAATAAAAAACTTCTAGATCTGCACTTTTTTTTTCTTTCACCCACTTTTAAAATGATTTTTGTCCCCTTTGTTATTACCATAGAACAAGTTCTGTTGCTTGTGTTAACATCTTGTCAAATGATTGCAATACACAAGTTAATGGAAACTTGGATTCTCAATGAAACTAGCATTTGCTTGGTAAATAACTAAATATTAAACTTCACTGTGCAGTGTGAATACTTGAATGACCTGCTTCGTTCCTCTTTGTACCTGTAGTCTTACTCCTCACACATCACACCTTGGTGATTGTGGTAATTTTACCTAAGAACACCATCAACTGCTTTAAAGCCCATCAACTGCTTTAAAGCAAAGGCCAAGTAACAGTTGGAAATTCCCCTTCCAGACTATCTGAACCGAGAATTACCAAGGACAACTTTTTGACAATAGATAAGATGGCTAAATGAGATTCGAACAATATATGTTCCACACTGACCATCGCTAACAATTTTTATTATATACTAATCGCAACAAGTTACATGTTGTATCCGTAAATGAAAGTATAAAGGGTAACAAAGCTTAAATTAAGGTTTTATGAATGTAAAAGGTAAATGCAGTATTCAGTTCTTGGTAGCAAAATTCTCACTTTGATGGGTACAGCCTAACTCCATAATTAGTGCCCCCCTTTCCCCCAAATACACCAACAACTGGTGGTGTTAATTATTTTTGCATTACATTCATCGGCCTCTCACCTAATTTTGCCCACCTGGGAATGGAAAATTTTAATAACTTCAAAAGAGTTTTAAGACTGTTCAAATTAGAACTTGTAAGGTCTCTTCCAACTTTTGGATGGTGCAGGTTTTGCAATTGTTACATAAACAAACCTGCCATCAAAAAACTGAACCACATACCAAATCATGTGTTATGAAAAACAATTTTACTGGATTCCTAATTTACTGAGAATAACAGATTATTACAAAAGATGCATACCTTTCCATTCATCTCTTTCACTGCCAATTCCGCAGAGTCTTCTGTAGTAAACCAGATATATGCAAACCCTAAAGGCTGCCTGGATTTTGTATCCATAATCATTTTCACTGCAAGATGATGTTAACAGAAACACATGTAATCCTGAAACATTGTCCTCAAAATTCAACAATATAAAAGCAGCATGCACCCCAAATTTTTTTTAATGAAACTAAACATAGGTGCATGCATAATTACCAATAAAGAAAAAAAAAAAGGTTATAATCATGGTAAAGGCCAAAGGGCCTCTACAATTCTCCAACATGATTTTGCACACTCCATTACCCAACACCTCCCCTGTCCCCAACGTTGTCAGCCAATTGTGCTACAAGAGCACTGCAAGCATGCAACATAGTGTGCTGTTCTTAAACTGGTGCATGATCCATAAACAGTATGACATTTTGGTAAACTAGAATAAGAAGCTTGTCCTTTTATTTTTTTCAATTAATAATAAGAAGCTTTTAGAAGTTACTTCCAGAAACACCTTAACTTCAAAATATACAAGCTGAGAAATTCACCTTGGCTTACTTCACCAAACTGTGAAAAAGTCCTCTGCAAACGTCCCTCAGACATTGATTGTGGTAGTCCTGCATCAGTTAGCTCCAAAGGCTTCAGAAAAATTATTATTCTCTGCAAAGAATTAATGGAAAACCTTATCTAAATAAGAACAGCAGTACCGCACAATTACAAAGGCAACTTAGTATGGCTTGCTGAATAAAATTACCACCTTAAATGCAACAGCAATTGTAATTAAAAAAAAAAAAAAAACCATAGAAAGATGTAAACAAGTGCTTGATTTTGCTTCTTCTTTTTTCCCCAATTACTAATAATTCAATATTATTTACCATTCCAATGAACCAAAACCATGACTTTAATCAACCAAGTCAGTGAAAATACTACTTAATAAAAGAGGGAAAAGTCCAAAATACAACCTCCCACACTTAATGGGCTCTCCTGCCAACACCAAAAAGAAATTCATTGGTGTCTCGGCCTAATGGTAAAGGCAATCACCCATGGAATAGATGCCATATATCGAATCCTACATAAAGAAAAACTGATGAAATGCCAACCAAGTAACACCTATAGATTTCTATGAACAATGCCATCCTAATTATCTAACAAATTTACGAGCACAATTGCAACAAATTCCAATATAAACCATGTAAAAGTTTTCAAACCAGCCTAGGTCTATATTGGCTAAAAATTTGCACTAACTCAACATGTTCACAAATGCCAAGCAAGGTACAATCTTTTAGTACCAATCAATAACATTTTTGAATTTCAACCTAAATAATTAAGTACAAAGACCAATTTTTAACTCCAGAAAAACTAAAAAAATAAAACACTTCAAAACGTGATATTCCATCCATTTCCTACATTTTCTCAGAAACCAAACAGAACTTGAGACTCTGCCCTATGAACAAACTTATCAGAAAGCTGAAATGAGTGAAAAATAAGCAATATTGCCAAAGAGCCAGAACAAATTTGTCCGCCATTTAGTGAAAAAAAGTTACCTTTTATGAAGATTTTCGTGAAAGGAGACGCATCATGTACTGAAAAACTCGAGCTTGAGCTACAGCGAAGTGATTGAAGGGATGGGTAATGAAGATTGGTTGGTGCAGAGAGTGATATTGAAGAAATTAGTGGGGAGATTGATGGTGGAATTGGGAATTGTCTGTGGGATTGAAGTTGAAGCAATGAGATTTGGGATGGGAAAGAGTGTAACAGTGCCATTCAAAACCCTAATTTCTAAGACCCTACAAAAACAATTACTGTGACAAAAGAAAAGGGGGAAAATGTTTTTTTTTTTTTTTTTTTTTTTTTTTTTTTTTTTTTTTTTTTTACGACGCTTCCTAAACAGCCGTTACAGCCCACGAGTCATTTTGATTTTTCATTTTTGACTCCAGAGTCAAAAGTCAATAATCAAATGGTTTTTTTTTTTTTTTTTTAATAAAAATTATACTTTAGAATTATCTAAGTATATATGTGTATGAAACTCTTTTCTAGAAACTTGAATTTCGACCCTTACCCCCCACACCTTACAGACACTGATACTTATGGAATGGCACAGTGGTCAAATGGTTTTATTATTATTATTATTTTTTTAAGAACTTGAATTGGAAGCCCAAGCCCACTTAAATTAGTAGCGCCTTGCACTTCAACTCAAGCCCAAACAATAGAATTGTTTTAGTATAGAGGTGGGAAGACAATTACAATAGAATGGCTACCTAAGCTTAAGGATGATGCAGTGGTACATAGATAAGGAAGAATGAATCAAGCAATTGTAGAAAAAAGTAGTCCTTGGTCATTTCTAAGGAAAAGTTCTTATATAAGTTTTTCTTTGGTTTTATTAGCAATACACTGTTCACTTTTCTATCTCTCACTCTTTTTTTTTCTTTTTTCTCCTCCCCCTCACTTGCAAAGTTTCTTCCCCTTATATATCCTCCTTCTTGGCATCCTTACCCTCTACTGTACGCCCCAAAACTCCTCTCTAGCTACTTGTCCCATCAAGGTTCTACTGAATGTGGTAAAATGGGTTGCTAGTTGTGAAGACATTGTTCAGAGGTCACTTCTTCATTAATGCAATTGATAAGGTTGTTATAGAGCATTCAATACGGTGGTGGGAGGCATACCATTTTAGGAGGCTTCCTCCCACCACACTGATCCTCTCCTAAAATGCTCTTTCACCCATTTGGGCGCTCATCAGATTCTAAGCACCTCCCCTATCTTCTTCTTAGGTAAACCAGCTTCTTGAGTCAGATGCGCTTTACAAATGAATGGGTGCAGGATTTCCCATTTCTTACTCTCTTCGGTCTTAGGACACCCCACATTAGCCCCCTAAGACCTTGCTATTAACGCTTGATCTAAGAGCAAGGTTTTAGCAACACTTGGGTGGGTAGTACGTGCTAGGCGCGCTCCCACGTGAAGATATCGTTTCAACTGTCTTCTGCACGTCCTTAACGCTTCAGTATCCACGTTCCTGCAGTTATTGCGTCAGGCAACTGCCTGTTCCCCCCCCCCCCCCCCGCCCCACGTTCTACGGCATGATGATGATCCTATGACCTTCATTTTCCATAATTTATAAGCGGAAATTTTACCGCTTTTATTTTTATTTTTTTTATTACTTCTATATAAGAAGGCGTTGAGAGCAATTTTGTCCTATTTACTTATTCTTTAGCTTTTTTTGTTTGAAGCAATAGTCCGAGGAGAATCCTTTCCAGTGCATGTAGGTGTGTTTGGTTTCATACTCCATACCACAAAGAGATTTACTTGTTGCTATTATTTTTGTTTTCGCTATCTTTTTTTATATTTTAACCTTATAGGGATCCATGGGTAGATTCGCTAGGCTAGTTGACACTCCTGAAGGCATGGCCACCTTTAGGGCTAGGTATAGGATTCCGACAATGTTGAAATTTAACATTGAACTAGGCGAATGGTTAGTCATAAACAAACCACCTGGTTTGGTAGTTATTTCAATAATCGCCTTTATAGAAGGTGGGATGGAAATTCCCATGGGTAAGGTGACTACGAATTTCCTTATTAATTATAGGTTATCCCCCACCCAATGCTCTCCCAACCTTTTTAGGATCCTTAGTAGTGTGGATATGATAAACAAAAAGATGGGGATTAACCTCACGGGGAATGACGTAAACTAGGTATACAATTGCCAAAAGGGAAAAGACACTGGTTACTACTTCAAATGTAAGGTTCCCTACTTGAGGTTAGCACTGATTGATGTGGCTGTTCTTGGATTTTTAACATAACCTCCTCCGTCTGGCAAAAGACTTGAGGTTACTACTTCAAATGTAGGGTTCCCTTTGTTAGGCTAATCTCTTGTATACCTGAGTCGAACAAGGGCATGGATGAAGACTTCCTCATTGTCTCGGGTGACTAGCATGATAGGTTGCACTGTCCTACCCAAGATGGGGAACCAGGTAAGGTTTCCGCAGACTTTAGACTAACTTAGGAC
This sequence comes from Quercus lobata, assembly GCF_001633185.2. Taxonomy (NCBI): domain Eukaryota; kingdom Viridiplantae; phylum Streptophyta; class Magnoliopsida; order Fagales; family Fagaceae; genus Quercus; species Quercus lobata. Next base: position 5,333,895 of record NC_044909.1, on the reverse strand, counting down.
ATCCTTTTCCTCCTATTCCCTTTTTTTTTTTTGGTAAAGAAAAATAAACCACTTTATAATTTACAGTTTCTGTTTACTTGCAGACAAATTTCACATTGCCCCAACCAAAAGCATGGTAAACTTTATAGATCTCAATCGAATCCTTCAGTCAGAGATCTTTATCCACTGAGACGGGCAACTCCGGACGGTGCATGTGATCCTCAAATTCAAGCCAATTTCTAAGTGCTTCCAAAATCCTAAGCACGTGATTAAAGCAAAAGACTTAAGGCTAGCGCTGATTGATGTGGTCATTCCTGGATTTTTAACACAACCTCCTCCGTCTGGCACCTAAGACGCGTAATTGCCAGCCTCACTTGCAGCCAAGTTGCTCTATTCCCAAGAACAACCCATCTCCTCTGATGACAAGCAAGAAGAATGCGCGCCTAAACCTACCAAAGAAGACTTAGATAAAGACTTCGAAGTCTTTTATCAGGAAGATCTTGAAGATCTCCCAGCCCCTTCTTATTATTGTCTAGCCATTGCTCTCGTCAGTACCAGTCAAGAAGTAACCAATATCCCAGAAGCTATGGTCCTAGAAGAGAAGACCCCGAACTTGCTAGCATTGCTCACCGCACATGCTGGGGGTAATGCTCTCACGATTCCTATAGTGCCTTAGCCACCAACTCCTACTCCCACTCGTGCCTCTTCCGATGATGCTCTCGAAAAGAAGAGAAAAAGGGGCAAAGCATCTGAGAGTGCTGAGGAGGGGGAAATAACCCTCCCAACGCAATAGCCACCTACTAAAGAGTCTAGAGTCATTAAGGCTCAACAGAAAAAGAGTACCTCTTCTGGGTCCGCTAAAGGTGCCGAGGGAGAGCTGCGCTCTAAGGCCTCTAAATGGAATCCAGCTTTTGTACTAATTTCAGGGGATCCAGTTATGGATGATTCCTCCCTTAGGGATCCCCAGATGAGCAGACCAGGGATACTATCTGAATGTCTAGAGAAGGCCCTCTTGCTTCCTGAAGACATGCATGAGCTCCAGTCATTGCAAAAGCGCGAAGGGTTTCTATCACTCAAGAAGGACCTTGCTAAGGTATGCCTTTAATCATTTCTCTCCATATATCAAACTTTTAGCCACGTACTAACATATATGTTTTTGTAGGCGGTGCAGGCATCCTTCGTTGCTGAAGAATGGGTGGACCACACTCTGTCCAAAACCCGTGAGGCAAAAACCAAATTGGAGCAATCCGAGAAGGCCCATGCCGATTCTGAGAGAAGACATAAAGAAGCCCTAGTTCACCTAGCCGAGGTGGAAAAAGTACGCAAAAACATTGAATCAACCTCGGTAGGATTCGCGAGAAATAAGCCAAGGAGGCACGGCTTTCTCTGAAAAATGCTAAGACTCAGCTAGCCTTGGCAATAGAGAAGACTAAGTAATAGCAGAAGCAGCTTGAAGGGAAGGATGCTGAGAAAGCAAGGGCTGAGCAGGTCGCCTATGATACTGGCATGACCAAGACTGCTCAGAGCTTGACCACTCAACTTCGGGACGTTGCTTGAGCCTTCTGTTTTGAAGTTTGGGGTGAAGCTTTGAATGCCACAGGAGTGAATGTGGATTCCGAATTAAGGGAGGCAGACAAGGTTTATTATCCTCAAGCACTCCGTATTGCTCTTAGTTCTACCCCTATTCCTCCCAATCCAAGCTCCACCTCCTCAGTGCCTAAGCCTACTATGACTTCAACTTCTGTCTCTTCCTCCGAGAAGGAGAAAGAGCAGCAAAAGAAGAAGAAGAAAGAGAAGGCAAAAGATGTAACTAAATAAGTTCTTCTATTTTTAGCACTTAGGGTAATTTTGTAGGGTAATGGGCTCTAGAAAGACATGTATTTTTGTAACTCCAACCTTTGAATGGAAACATATGCAAGTTTTGCTGGCATTCTTAACTTTCATTAATAGTCAATTCTTTATTTTCACCATCAATATCCATACTTCATAGATGAAAGTAGATAGCTTAGTAGATGAAAGCATATAGCATGTCATATTGCAAATCAAATTAGATTTACTTTTGCCTTACTTTCAGTTGTATTTGAATTATGTTTCACTAACACTAACTTACCCAAGGCCTTAAAACTAGCGGAATCATACACAATAACCTTCCAATAAAGAGTAACTTAACCAAGTCTTGTGACCCAAGGAGTCATTCAAGACTGCTGCTTTGTTTAGTACTTAGCATATTTTGTGTAAGGGTTAATTTATTCAAAGCTTGTGACCCGAGGAGTCAAACAAGACCGTGGTTCTATCTAACACTTAAATAGTTTCATGCAATAATTAATTTACCCAAGGCCTGTGACCCGAGGAGTCGAACAAGACCAAGGTTCTGTTTAACACTAAAAAATTTCATATAAGGGTTAATTTACCCAAGGCTTGTGACCTGAGGAGTCGAAGAAGAGCGAGATTCTGTTTAACACTTAGACAATTTCACGCAAGGGTTAATTTACCCAAGGCTTGTGACCCGAGGAATCGAACAAGACTGAGGTTCTGTTTAACACTTAAACAATTTCACATAAGGGTTAATTTACCCAAGGCTTGTGACCCGAGGAGTTGAACAAGACCAAGGTTCTGTTTAACACTTAGTAATTAGCTATAAGTCATTATGATTTAACTTGCAACTACAACAGTAAGTAAATGGAAGAGAAATGAACAAAAAATCTCCATATCATTAATAATAATACCTACGTAGATTATTTACATACCACGGGTGAGGAACTACGTTTTCATCCAAATCTTCCAAGTAATAAGCCCCAATTCCTGCTACCAAACTTATCCTGTATGAACCTTCCCAATTTGGACCTTGTTTTCCCCACGAAGAATTCCTTGCTATTTCCACAAGTTTTCTTAAAACTAGATCTCCTGGCGCCAATGGCCTTGCCTTAACTCTCTTATCATACCCCTGCCTGAGCTTTTGTTGGTACTATGCCATTCTGACCATGGCCACTTCTCTTCTTTCATCAATTAATTCTAAACTTGCAGAAAGTAAACGATCATTCTCCTCCACATTAAGCCTCTCAGTTCTCAAGGTTAGGAAACCTACTTCAAGAGGTATAACTGCTTCAGATCCATAAGTCATTGAAAAAAGAGTCTCTATTGTTGACCTTTAGGGTGTGGTATGATATGTCCATAACACATGCGGTAGTTCATCCACCCATTTTCCTTTTACATCATCTAGCCTTTTTTTTTTTTTTAATCTTGGCACTATGGTCTTGTTAATTGCTTCAGCCTGACCAACCGGAGTAGAAAATATGTTTGTGATACCGAGCTCCCCACAATACCTTCTGAGGGATTTGCTATCAAATTGGAGTCCATTATCCAAGATCAAGGTATGAGGAACTCCAAATCTGGTAACAATGTTCCTCCAAACAAACCTTTTTGCTTCTACATTTCTAATGTTGGACAGAGGCTCAGCTTCCACCCACTTTGTGAAATAATTAGTTCCAACTAAGAGCCACCTTCGGTTTCCTCTAACCCTTGAGAAAGGTCCAACTATGTCCAACCTCCATTGGGCAAAGGGCCATGGACTGGTAAGTGGATTTAAAACCCTCCTGGTTGATGGATATTACGAGTGTATCTTTGACATTGATCACACTTACGAACGTATTCTTGTGCAACCTTCTGCATACTCAACCACCAATACCTCTAGGTGAGAGCTCTATGGGATAAAGACATTCCCCCAGTGTGACTCCCATAGATACCTTTATGCAATTCCTCCAACAATGGTTCCATGGTGTCTAGATGAATGCATAATAAATACGGGCCCAAATGGGAGCATTTATACAACTTTTGCCCCTTAGAAAGCCAATACTGAGGGGACTTCTTCCGTACCTTCTCAACTTCAGTTTTTTCTTCGGGCAGTAACCCCTCCTTTAAAAAAAATATCACAGGATCCATCTAGCTCAGACCTGCCTGTATACTATTTACTTAAGCAAATGGTTGGTTATCATAGTTGGGAGCTATTAGATCTTCCACCGTTATAACTCGGGGTAGTCTCGACCCTAAAGAAGTAGCCAACATAGCCAACGAATCTGCATGGGAGTTCTATCCTCTTGGGATTTTGCCTTAGGATAAAACTTTTAAAACTAGATTAGGCACGCTTAACTTTGAACCTACATTCTTTGATCCCTAGCCTCAAACTCTCTATTGATTTGCCCAACGACCAAGCAGGAGTCCAAATATATTTCTAGGACTTCCCCTCCTAGTTTGCCAACCATCTCAATCCTAGCTAGTAGTGCCTCATACTCAGCTTCATTGTTCGTAGTTGGGAAACCCAACCGCAAAGACTTCTCCACCACCAACTTCTCGGGAGTCACTAGTACAATTCCAACTCCAGAACCTCTTTGGTTTGCCGCTCCATCTGTGTACACCTCCCAGGTTAAAGGAGGGGGGGGGGCAAAAATCACCGAAGTGCATAGTCCTAACCCTTTAATCTCGCCGACGTCCTTGGTGAATTTTGCGATGAAGTCTGCTAATACCTGTCCCTTTATGGCGGTACGAGGCATATATTTAGCATCCAAAGCCCTAAGCATGGTTCCCCATTTTGCAATCTTTCCTGTGTAGTCTGATTTCCGTAGTAACGCTTGCAAAAGGAATTGTGTGAGCACCAATACAGTGTGGACCTGGAAATAATGAGGGAGCTTCCTCGTGGCGTGTATGATGGCCAGCACTACCTTCTCCAAGGGTAAGTAACAGGTCTCGACTTCCTGTAAGGACTTACTTACATAGTATACGGGTTTCTTAATTCCATTTTCCATTCTAACCAAGACTAAGCTTACTGCATGATCTGTAACTGCAATGTACACATAAAGTACCTCCTTTCTCTTGGGTCGAGACAGGATAGGTGGGCATGATAGATAACACTTCAACTCTTCAAAGGTCGCTACATATTCTTCGGTCCATTCAAAATTCTTCCACTTGTGAAGGAGCTGGAAGAATGGTCTACATCGATTTGCCAACTGAGAAATGAACCTATTCAAAGCAGTCATCATCACTGTTAGCTTTTGCAATCCTTTGGGATTCTGAGGATGGTGCAAATATTTAATAGCCTTTATCTGGTTAGGGTTCACTTCTATTCCTCGGTGCATGACCATGTAACCTAAGAATTTTCCCGAGCTGACACCAAAAGAACATTTTGATGCATTCAGACGCAAACTATGTCTCTTGAGCACCGAAAATACTTCCTGCAAATCCCCCAAATGGTTCGAAGTTTGTTTACTTTTTACCACTATATCATCGATGTACGCCTCCACATTTCTCCCAATTTATGTTTCCAACATTCGTGTTATCATTCTTTTGTATGTGGACCCAGCATTCTTTAAACCAAAGGGCATTACCTAATAATGATAATTGCCTATGGGAGCTCGGAAAGTAGTCTTTTCTTGGTCGAACAACGCCAAGGGTATCTAGTATTACCCTTGAAAAGTATCCAAGAAGCTCATCCACGGGTGTCCAATTATCGCATCCACCAATTGGTTAATCCGAGGAACAAGGAAAGGATCTTTTGGACAGACTTTATTTAGGTCAGCGTAATCTACACACACACGCCACTTCCCGCTCTTCTTCCTAACCACTATGGTATTAGCTAACCACTTGGGATAGAAGACCTCTTTGATCGCCCCCGTCTGTTTAAGTTTATTTACTTCTTTCTTGACTGCCTCAGCATGCTCCTTTGAAGAGCATCGAGGTGGCTGCTTCCTCGGTACTAGACCAGGATTCACATTCAATTGATGGAAAATAAACTTAGGATCAACTCCCGGCACATCATAATGTTGACACCCTATTTTGCAACCCGCATTTAACCTCACATGGAGGGTAAAAAAATAATTTCACCTTAGAAATATGCATCTTGATTCTGGTCATTAGATCTTTAATATCATTTCACCAAAATGATCTTAACATTGTAACGATCAAATCGATTGGTCAAAAACCCTAATCGGACCATCAGATTAAAAGTTATCATCAAATCAAGTTTTAATGACCGAGATGCACTATCACAAATTGAGTTCGACTATATGTGATTATGAACAATTTATTCCAATTGATTATAATTATAATCAATTTGAGATTAATGACGTGTCAAAAATTCATTGGCTAGGACTATATTTTATGGTAAGGTTGCACACACTTAATTAATTAGATAGTCAAACATTAATTATTCAATGAGTAATTTGTGCAATAATATTTTAATTAGGGTAAATTTGGAACTAATTAATTTTGAAATGGGAGTGATTGGAGCCTATTAATGTTAATTAGAAACTAATTTGAGTCCTATTAATGTTAATTGTGCTGAAATTATTTTCTAACAAATGACCTCTGCTCACCATTTCATTGATATCTCTCAGAATATTTTGAATATGTAAATGAAGTTAATTTTTCCAGAATCTAGACATCCGAGGCTTCAATTTTAGTGCTAGAACAAGACAATTCTCAAAATTGAGGAAGATATAATTTTTTGAATTTCGATCTACAGGCTGTTACAGTAGTTACGGGAAAATTGAATTTTGCTTACTCCTTACTCCCATCAATCTCTGAATTTAATGCACCCGATTTCCCCAAAGGCTAAAATAAGGTCTAGGTTTATGATTTTTTGTTAACCCTCATTAAATGACCTTCCATTTATATTTTCTCCAACATTATTATATAACCCTCCCTCTCATCCATTCCAAGACAAAAACGCTCTCTCTTCTCCTCTCTTGAGTTTTAGTGAAGTAGAGTAGTCTTGTCATATCTTGGTTTTCCTGACATTTAAGGTATTGAGTGAGACTCACTCTCCCTCTCCTAACTTTTCTTTTCCTCCACCCTTGGGACCTCCACCAAGAGTCTCATTCTCCTCCGTATGGATCTTGCATGAAAGTATAATCCCTTTCCCTGACTTGTTTTTTTATGTTGCCATGATGAGAATTTAAGATTAAAGCATGATAGTAATTATTTAAATTCCTTTAAATATGTTTAAATATTCTGCTGTATTCTTTACATGTTCTTAGTTGTTCATCACATGTTCATGCATAACACTAGTTTTGATCTTAAATCCACATCAAAAACATGAAAAAGATGTTTGTTTAATAATTCTTTCAAATCCTTGAATATAGAATAATCAAGAAATTTAAATTATACAATATTTAATAAAAAAGATAGTTATATCTTATTATCAATGTTGTAAGCTATATCTCTTTCAAAATTTTAATCAAATAAAATTGTTTTTTGGATTTTTTTTTTTTTTTTTGGGTAAAGGCTCAATATATTGTTAAAAGGACCAAAGTTTCACTACAAACTTAATGTAGCCTAAGACTACAACTTTCACTAAACAAATTAACATGAATACATATTTTGAAAATCTAACCGTTGAATTGTATGTTTTTTTATCTTCTTAAAACACATGTCAAGTTTCATGTCAATCGGATGTTATTTACTATTTGATCCATAAACTTATTTTTTGTGTATAATTTAAGACTACAAAAACTTGAAAATTAAACATTTGATTGATGATATAAGTTATTTATCTTTAATCTTCTTGAAGTTTTACAAGCATAAAGGATATAAAAAAAATTTTATATATATATATATATAATCTAATTGTGGAATTGTTAAAATTCATATCCAATAAAAAAAAAATATTGAGTGGAGTTGTAGCCTTAATCTACAATCAAGTTTGTTGCTAAACTTTGTTTAAAGTTTAATTATATTGGACCTAAAAAAAAAATTTAGGGTGGTCACACATTTTTTTTAAGGTAAGAAAATCATAAATTTTTTTAATTTTATATATAATAATGGTTTTTTTTCCAAGCCAGGGTGGTCCTGTGACCACCCTGACTCTAACGTGGAGCCGCCAGTGATCACTATCTACACACATTTACTAGAATTTATTTTTCGATACAAATAAAATGTTTAATAAATTGAATTAAGGTTTATCACATGCACACACATTAAATTCAACATCCAAATTGATTGATAATATATTGGATGATGTGATATGAGTATTAGCCACCATAGTCTAGAATACCAGTTTCATTAGGGAAGGTGGGTGTCTAGCACCTTCCTACCTTATAACATAGAGCTTAGATCAAGGATTGATAGATCAATGCATATTCTTATAATTTTTCAATTTCTAGATTGTAGTTAGGAAACAAAGCCATGTACTTTATCTTAGATTGTATCTAGGACCAAAGCCATATAATTTCCTATGATTAATGTAAATTCAATATCAAATTAATAAAATGAAGAATTTTTCAATTTAATTTTTCTTATTTATTCCAATAATTAAATAAGTGGCGACTCCATTGTAAAATCCTTAATCTAAAGGGAAAAATAAAATCAGTTGAATCTCCATTTTGAGAGGCAAAAACATGACTTCACCCATTTACATGGATTTGGCCTAACATCCAAAAAAAAGGGCCGGAGGTGCGGTCTCTCACAGTGGCGACTCCGTTAGGGATATTGAGGGCTAAGCTTTAATTAAGTTATGGTGGCCAGCCATGTCATTGTTTGTTTATTGCTTTTTGTATAAAATATGTCTAATATGTCATTATATTGCATGCCATGTATCATTTGCTTGAATGAAATTTATTTTATTTGTGTGCTAGTTTGAAAGCCTAGTAGTATTAGCCATGGATTGTGGTCTTCCTGAGACTCACATACCTAGCGGTGAACCTACCACCCACCGTGACAAGGATCATCATGGTTATGCCATGGTGGTTCATAGGGACAAACTATACCGTTCGGACCAACGTGGCCTTCCTGGCGTCACAAGTTGGGTGGTACGATGTCTTAGCTTATGGGAACCTTTAACCTACCTTCTACCCATGTTGTAATGACCCATATAACCTACCTTTAGGCCGGTCCATGTAAATTGCATTGCGTTATGCATGCGTTTGGTCGTTGTTTAAACCATGATGAGCCCAAGTCCAACACTTGAGCCCATCATAATTGTTTGAACCTTGTATGCTATAAATGAACTCAAACCCAAAAGCCTATGATTGAACTCTACTTGGTATGAAAACCAAAAATTGTTTCCTTAATCATTCTAAGCCCAACACTTGAGCCCATCAAAGGTGTATACCCATGATCAACATCAAAGGCCAAAACTCCCAAGATGCATGCCTTCCAAATGTATAGTCAAGCCATTTCAAGCAAATACCAAAAGATCATAAACAAGGTTTAAGCCTTCCAAGTGCAAGCCCAAGCCATTTCAAGCAAAGAACATTTCATCATAATCAAGGTTCAAGCATACCAAGTCTTAAGCATCCTAAATGGACCAAGAAGAAGCAAGTGGCCTATGTTAAGATTAAAGTTTGCTTGTTTATTCCATGTTTCTATGTTTCTTTGAATTCCAAAAATTCATGTAGCATTTGATGTACTTTGTTCATGTATATAATTTTTTTTTTAAATCCAAAAAAAAAAAAAAAAAATCAATATTCCCAAATCTTTCCAAAAAAAAAAAAAAAAAAAGGAAAAAGGAAAAATTTCAAATGAGAAAGTGTTTGGACTAGGGGCATTGGGCTCTTGAGTCATTTAAAAAAAAAAAAAAAAAAAATCTTTAAACTAGGGGCATTGGACTTCCTAGTGACTTTTTTCAAATGGCGCACTTTTTTCTTTCAAAGATTTCAAGATTCTTTAAAGTCTTCTTTTCAAAATGGTACATGAGGATCCCTTGGACAAAACTTTTCTAAATTGTGATGTTTAAAGGCTTGAACAATCAACTTGTACTGAGAAAGGATAAATTTCATTTGATTTGTGTAAACACTTTTACTAAATTACTTTGAATAAAAGGAGAAATGGTCTTAAAAGGCAATCAAAGAAAATCAATCCATTAGAAAATTCAAAAAGCCCATGCATTCAATCCAAATCTCTGAAGTCTTTTGTTTCACAACATTAGAGCATTCATACTTTTTCTTTTAAGATGAATTTATTAAAAGAGTTCGAGTTACTGTACTTATAAGCAAGCATTGCTAGGGATAGGAGGTCGTCTTTGGTTAAACAAGAATATACCTTAATACCTAGAATGATCATTATCCATTGCTAGCCCATTTGAGCCTTTAAACACCTAGCCTCTTTTTCACATGAACCCATTAAAATATGAACCTAGGGTGGGAAAAATCAAAGTATGCATGCTTAAATCTCATGTTGAGAAGGAGTCGACCTTATAGCTTTGAAGTTAATTGATAAAGCTCTCCTAGAAGACATGAAAGATAAGTAGAGAATTCATTAAACTAGAGATAAGAGATCATCAAAGAAAAATGAAGTTTCACTCAATCAAGATGTTAGGACATATGTGATTCAATTGTTAGGAACATATGTAACTATTTTATATAATTGGCTTATCCTTTGACAAAATACACTTTACTTGTATTTGGATAGATCTAGGATGTTTTTAATACTTTAAGAAATTGTGTTTCAAGATCAAGTGTTGAAGATATGCAAGTCTGTCTAAGATTCAAGTTGAACAAGTGCTGTTCATTAAAACTCGACAGCGAGTTTGACAACTAGCTATCCATCGAGCTTAAGAAGCTATTCCAGCCCCGAGACTCAACAGCACCTCGACAGATAGCTATCTGTCGAGCTTTATGAAAAACAGAATTCAAGTTCTGTTTTGACTCTAATTCGTGATTATGTGTTTGGGTCTTCTTTTCTTCTAACCCTAGACATATAAAAGGATTATTTTAAGGGCCGTCAAAGTACACAAGTTGCACAAGTGTTGAGCAAAGTTTGTTCAAGCAATTTGTAACCAGAGACAAAGTTTTGCCCTAGTTCATCATTCTTGTGAAGAAGTTGCTGTGTATGTGCACCGTAGGGTTTTGTGACCAAGTATCTTCATCATTGGGATGAACTGAAGAACTTTGCAGCTAGCAACCTTCTTTAGTTGGTGATTAAAGTCGCGTATTGGGATCCGCGCATTGGTTAGTCACGTACTTGGGAGTCGTGCATCAAAAGGGAAATTGTCACTATAGAACAAGTCCAGTTGGGTATTGGGGTAAGGGTTCAACTGTAAGTTGGTATAAGGTACTGGAATTCTTTTACTTGTAACCGCTTGTTTTGATAATAGTGGAATTTCGGGAGTGGTGACCTGAAAATCACCGATGGGGTTTTTGTCGTTAGGTTTTCTCCATTCGTAAACAAATCACCGTGTTATTTATTTTCCACTACATATTTAGTTTATTGGTGATTTGTTTGTGCTACCACGCGCTTTGCATGTTAATTTGATTAATTAATAAACTTGGCTAATTAATCAATTAATTTATCACAATGGGTCAATTCGTTTTTGGCCTATCAAGTGGTATCAGAGCGGGCACACTCTGATTTTGGTTTAATCTTTGCTGTGTTGATCCATTGACCCTTGTTGCCATGGCTGCAACCGACTTGAAGAGATCTTTTAATTCAAATATATCTTGTTTTTCTAATCTTTGCTTGTTTAAGTGTTTCAGAAAATACAAGTCTAAAAGTTATTTAAATTCACTTGTGATGACCATTGTAAAGGATCTTAGTTTGCCTAAGAAAAAACTAAACTGTCTCAGAATGAAAATGTGCAAAGGAGTTCGTCTAAGAAGAGTGAAAATTAAGGGTTTAGCTCGTAAAAGGCACATAAGAGAAATCTCTGTTCCTACTGATCTGTCATCTAAGCACAAAGTGTGTTTTATGATGAAGTCCGCATTTAAAGTGATGGACACATGTTTGTGGTACCTTAACAGCGGTTGCTCAAGACACATGACTGGAAACCAATCTCTCTTCAAGGTTTTCGAGTCTAAGAAAGGTGGCAATGTCCCTTTTGGTGATGGGAGCAAGTCACAGATTAAAGGAAAGGGAATCATCTCTCTACTTGGACTGCTAGGCATTTTAAATGTTCCATATGTGGAAGGTTTGAGGGTGAACCTGTTGAGTATAAGTCAGATATGTGATCAAGACTTTATGGTGCTATTCTCAAAAAGAAAGTGTCTTGTCATGGATGAGTCTGGAAAGAAACTCATAAGTGGTGTTCGCACTCTAGACAACTGTTATGGATTGGTTCCTGATGCTGATATTGTGTGCAATGGCATTCATTTGCCAAACAAAGATCTATGGCATCAACGGATGGGATATGCTAGTTACAAACATCTCTCTGTATCTAAGCATGAATCAGTCTTGGGAATACCAAAACTTAGTAGAATAAGCAATGTAGTGTGTGGACCATGTCAGCTTGGGAAATAGATGAAAGCTAAGCATCTAGGCACTCAGACATCAGCTACATCTAGATCATTGGAGCTTCTACATCTGGATCTGACGGGTCCAACTAGAATCGAATCTCTTGGTGGTAAGAGATACATCATGGTTGTGGTAGACGACTTCATTAGGTATACTTGGGTTATTCTTCTACGATCCAAGTCTAATACTCCTGAGCACATTGAAGCTTTGTGCACAAGACTGCAGAATGAAAAGAGTCTGAAGATTGATCGAATTCGAAGTGACCTTGTAAAGAATTCGAAAACTCGTATATGGAGTCCTTTTGCACAAGATCATGTATATCTCAAGAATTCTCTACTCCTATTACTCCTCAGCAGAATGGTGTAGTAGAAAGGAAGAACATGGTTATTTAGGAGATGGCCAGAGCCATGTTACACAACAAGGATGTGGCTAGAAACTTGTGAGGAGAAGCCGTTAACACTGCCTGTTATACGGTTAATAGAGTGTACTTCAGACTTGGTACCAAGAAAACTCCATATGAGTTATAGAAAGGAAGAAAGCCTAATGTGAAGTATTTCAGAATCTTTGGAAGTACTTGTTTCATCCTCAAGGATAGAGAGAGTGTGGGAAAGTTTGATTCCCGGAGTGATGAAGGTATATTTCTGGGCTACTCCTCCACAAGCAAGGCTTATCGGGTATACAACAAAAGAACCATGAAGGTAATGGAGACAGTGAATGTTGTTATTGATGAGTCTTCAGATTCCGGTTTTGAGAAAGATATTGAGGAATTCTCCAAAGAAATCCTTCCTCTTGAGCCTAAGGAAGTTGAAGAAATTATTGAACAAGAACCTGCATCTCCAAGTGCTCTCGATACTCCCAATGTTGTGGAAGATTCTGCAGATAAACCTACTTCACCAAATTCTAAATCTCATGAAGAGAAAGGACCTTCATCCAGGATTAAATTAAATCATTCTCTAGAAGTTATTGTGGGAAATATGAATGAACTCACATTAAGGAAACGGACAGTTGATAAATGTGTAGCTAACTTTGTTTCTTATTCTTGTTATCTCTCACAGGTTGAACCCACAAAAGTTGAGGAATCTCTTCAGGATGAAAGTTGGGTCGAAGCAATGCATGATGAATTTCTTCAGTTTCAAAAGAATGATGTCTGGATCTTAGTACCTAGACCGGAGGGCAAGCACATCATCGGCACAAAGTGGATATTCCATAATAAGACTGATGAGGAGGGCAATGTGATTCGCAACAAGGCTTGGCTTGTAGCTCAAAGATACTCACAAATGGAAGGAGTAGACTATGATGAGACATTTGCCCCAGTTGCACGTATGGAGTCCATCAGAATTCTCCTTGCATTAGCATGTCAATTGAAGTTCAAACTTTACCAGATGGATGTAAATACTACTTTCTTGAATGGGCTACTTAAAGAAGATGTCTATATGGCTCAACCAAAAGGATTTATTGATCCACACTTTCCAGATCATGTGTTGTATCTCAAAAAGGCACTTTATGACTTAAAGCAAGCCCCTAGAGCTTGGTATAATCAACTCACTCAATACTTGGTATCACATGGGTTCATAAGAGGAAAAGCTGATTAGACTCTCTTCATCAAAAAGGAAGATGGCGAGTTGATAGTTGCTCAAGTCTATAGAGATGATATCATCTTTGGGTCAACTAAGGATGAATTTGCTCATGGCTTCTCAAAACTCATGCAAGCAAAGTTCGAGATGAGCATAATTGGAGAGCTGACTCACTTTCTTGGATTGCAGATTCGTCAACAAGATTCAGGTATATTCCTATCCCAATCTAAATATGCTAAGAATCTTGTGAAAAAAATTTGGTTTGGAATCTGCTATTCTGTTAGAACCCCTATGAGCCCAAATGTTAAACTCACTGTGGACTTGTTAAGCAAAAGTGTAGATCCTTCTCTCTATAAAAGCATGATAGGTAGTCTTCTCTACCTTACTACTAGTAGACTTGACATTAGTTACAGTGTTGGAGTGTGTGCTAGATATCAGGCTAATCTCAAAGAATCTCATATAACTGCTTTAAAAAGAATCATAAAGTATGTCAAAACCACTGTTGAGTTCAGTGTGTGGTACAACAAGGATACAAATGATGTCTTAGCTGGATATTCTAATGCTGATTGGGCTGGGAATGCTGATGATAGAAAGAGTACATTGAGGGGTTGTTTTTATGTGGGTAGCAATCTTATCTCTTGGATGAGCAAAAAGCAGAACTCCATCTCATTATCCATTGTAGAAGCTGAGTACATTGCTGCCGATAGCTGTTGCACCCAACTTCTATGGATGCAAAAACTCCTCCATGATTATGGTATTTGTCAAGAGCATCTCACCATCTATTGTGACAATACCAGTGCCATCAACATCTCTAAGAATCCAGTTCAACATTCTTGAACCAAACATATAGAGATTCGACATCACTTCATTAGGGAGTTTGTCGAAGATAGTATTCTCACTCTTGAGTTTATTCACATCGATGATCAGAAGGCTGACTTGTTCACCAAACCTCTTGAGAGCAAACGTTTTGAATTCCTTTGTCAAAACATTGGTGTTATCTCCATGGATTGATCTCTTTCTCTCCTTCTTCTTCCTTGTGCATTTGCATCTAGTTTTTATACTTTGCATTGTTTAACATGTTTTTGTTGTTTTCAATTTTGATAATTTTGTTTTAATTTAAAAATTAAAAAATACAAAAAATACAAAAACAGTGTGTGTTCTATGTATATTGGTACTTGTGTACCTTGGATGACCATTGAAATAAAGTTTTCTAAACTTTGTATCTCTTGTAGTTTAGATGAGCATCTCTATGCACAACTAAGCAAGTGAGCTTTGTGGCTTTTGTTAGTGATGACTAAGATTAAGTTATTTCTTGTACTTAACACTCGTATAACTCTTTTTTACGGGAAGGACTAGAAAATCCTAAGAGAAAGGCATAAATAACCATCTCACCACTGTTGCCCGCCAATCATAATATGACACTGTATGTTTCAGCATAGTAAAAGTGCAGTGTCAATGACATTTATGTGCTTCGACATAGCAAAATTAGAATGTCAAATGCTTATCATTATTGGGTATTTCTTTTCTCTCTCTTATATGCCCATGCATGATTTGCTTAAATAAAATATGCAAAGAAAATGAAAAGCAAAAAGATAAAAATGCTTTAAATATGGTTGCAAGCGTGTATTCTAGGAGATGTGGGAGTTATAGGATGTACCTCGAAGGTGATAGTCTTCATCAAATAGTTATGATTGTGTGTGAGTTAAAGTGATTTTCTCATATCTCAAATCGTCATAACATGTATACACTTATGCAATCTTGCGATATTTTTCACACACAACATGCAACATTCTTTGCTACTTTTGATACATGTGCATGTATAATGTGATTTAGCCATCACAAGGTTTTACATGTGTTAATGTATGCTCACTAAACTGTCTTAACTTGTTTTTGAAATATAAAATTGGTTAAACTTGTTTAGTGTGTGTGTGTGTTTTTGGGATCATTGTGCTTAAAATTTTTGTTGAGAGATGATTTTGAGAGCTTAAAATGTTGCTTGGATCTTTGATTGAATTGCATGCTTGATTGCTTTCATATCTGTGTTTTTCCCTTCTTGAAAAACGATTTTTAAGCAATCTAGACACCTCCTCGATACCTCCTTAATACTTGGCTATCTGTCGAGCTCTTAAGGTCTTTTCTTATCGCAATCTCAACAGATCCTTGATAGTTGGAGGATTGAACGAGAAAGTTCCTGGATCTTCAATAGCTTATCGACACCTAGTGGATCGATCAAGCCTCATCTCCTGTGTCTAATGTTTTTGTACCTCGACACTTTCTCGACACTTGTATCTATCGACAGCAAAATCCTCGACACCTCTATCTGTCGAGAATTACTGAAGCGCTATATATTGGGTTGTCACAATCCGGTTCTCATTTTCTCAATCTCTCTCGATCTATCCACTCCTATTCTCCTCCCAAACACTTTCTTCTCCCTCTAAACCTTCAGCCCATGTGATTTTCGGCCTTTCCTTACTTCAAATCACTTGGTATGTGTTCTGTTTCTCTTATTCTTCATGCATTTCATGCATTTAGACCTAGGTTTTGGGGTTTTTGAAATTTTTTGGGGTTTTTCAAAATTGATGAGTCATTGTTAAAATTTTGGGATGGGTTTATGATTAAATGAGTTTAAAATCTCATGCATTGCATTACATTAGCATAATAACAGTATTATCATGCATTTTAGATGTGTGCAATTGATTGTGTGCTGGTAGGATTGGATTGGGCTGAGCCCATGATGCAATTTCTTTTACATATCACATGTTCATGCATTCCCCATGCATACATACTCTCTTTTCTGATTGTCTCTCTTTCTCTCCCTCTCTTTTTGTTTACGTTAGTTGTGTCTATGGCACCTAAGCGTAAGTTAGCTCCATCCCAGAACCCTTTGCGTTCTAGGGCATCGTCTTCTTCTGATCCTACTCCTTCTCATATTCGATTTCGTGATGAGGATGCCCGAAAGGACTTCTTGGAGAATTTTTCTCGACGAGGTGTTCATTCGAAATGCCAAGTCATTTTGGAAGACTTCGCCAACACTGACCTTCCCACTGTCATTCACAGTCAGGTATGGGAGTCACAGTGTGACGTCCAGGTCACCTGTCCAACCATGCTGATCTAGGAGTTTTACTCCAACATGCATGGTTTCGATTTTTCAGTACCTCTCTTTTCTACTTGCGTTCGAGGTACGTGCATTGTAGTCACATCGTAGCTTGTTACGGATGTGCTTCATGTTCCGAAGATAGAGCATCCTGACTACCTCAGTTATGAGCGTCTATAGACTGAGTCCAAAGACGAGATGATTTCTGCTTTCTATGAGCGTCTTGCAGATTGGGGTGATCATCAGTTCACACTATGTCGGTCTTTTGCTAAAGGTCCTAGATTCATGAACATAGTGATGACTTTTGTTTTACACCCACTATCTTACTATAACTCTATCACAGAGCCTCATGCTCGATTTTTGCTGTCTTTATTAGAGTACCTCACTATAGATTTTTCTTCACATTTCATTCTTTTTATCTTAGGTGTGTATAGGGATATGGCTACCCATGATAAGCTCATTTTCCTTTCGACTATCACGTGGATTCTATGCCATTTTTCTATTCCTTTTCCCTCTTCCGACCATTTTCTTGTCATGTGTGTCATAGACTATGCTACCGTTAAACGTAGCGAGGCGCAGTTTTGGTCTCGGCAGTCAGATTCAGCAGCTCCTTCCTCCCGTTCTGCTCCGTCTCATTTTGCTCCATCCACATCCGCTCCCTCTTCTTCTTCGAGTGATGTGACTTTAGGAGACATCATGGTGCAGCTGTAGTGCAAGGATGCTCGCCTTGATACACTCTCTACGGAGTTGTATCAGGTGAACATTCGTGTTGGTCATATTGCACGGTGACAGGTGACCATGGGTGGTTTTGTTCCTGAGGCTTCTCCTCCACCACCTCCTCTAGTGGCTTCTGAGTCTGAGGATGATGATGATGATGATGATGATGGTGATGACGATAATGATTTGGATGATGATGATGGAGATGCTAGCTCTACCGATAAGATGTCTACTTAACACTCTTACCTTTTGTTACTCGTGACAAAAAGGGGAAGTAGTTTTGAATATGAGAGTAGTCATTCTTAAGGGAAGAGTTAGTATAGGACATTTTGTTAGGGGGAGTGTTGATATCTGAGGGATGTAGTGAGGATTACATGTATCTTTTTCTTTTCTCTATTTTAGATACATTTATTCTTGTACATGGGTTTTATGACCATTTTTGACATACATTGTATTTATCTTCTTTTTATATGTTGATGTATGTTTCTTTCACCTACCCTTACATGTGTTGTTTTTTTTCTCTCTTTATGCACATGCTTCTTATTACGTATATGCAATCTATTATTTTTGTTTCACATAAAGATGCCCTGATGAGTTTTGTTTAAAAGTGTTTCAAAAATACAGGTTGTCAAAATCTACTTGCCGTAAACTCTCTTCTTGCAAAGTTTTTCAAGAGTTTGTGTTAGGATAGATTTTTATTGTATTCAACAAGTGAATATGAGTTGAGTGATTTATGACTTCTCTCATATGTTCATTTGTTTGTTGTGATTTTGTCACGGATTGCCAAAGGGGGAGATTGTTAAGATATATGTGATTCACTTGTTAGGAACATATGTTACTATTTTATGTAATTGACTTATCCTTTGACAAAACGCACTTTACTTGTATTTGGATATATTTAGGATGTGTGTAATACTTCAAGAAACTGTGTTTCAAGATCAAGTGTTAAAGATATGCAAGCCTGTCCAAGATTCAAGTTGAAGAAATGCTGTTCATTAAAGCTCGACAGCTAGCTATACATCGAGCTTAAGAAGCTGTTACAGCCCTGAGGCTCAACAGCTACTCGATAGCACCTAGACAGATAGCTATCTACTGAGCTTTATGAAAAACAGAATTCAAGTTTTTTTTTTTTGACTTTAATTTGTGATTATGTGTTTGGACTTTCATTTCTTCTAACCCTAGACATATAAAAGGATTATTTTAAGGACCGTCAAAGTACATAAGTTGCACAAGTGTTGAGCAAAGTTTGTTCAAGCTATTTGTAACTGGAGACAAAGTTTTGCCCTAGTTCATCATTCTTGTGAAGAAGTTGCTACGTATGTGCACCGTAGAGTTTTGTGACCAAGCATCTTCTTAATCTTCATCGTTGGGATGAACTGAAAAACTTTGCAACTAACAACCTTCTTTAGTTGATGATTGAAGTCACGTACTGGGATCCGTGCATTGGTTAGTCATGTACTTGGGAGCCGTGCATCAAAAGGGAAATTGTCACTACAGAATAAGTCCAATTGGGTATTGGGGTAAGGGTTCAACTGTAGGTTTGTATAAGGTACTGGGATTTCTTTACTTGTAACCACTTGTTTTGATAATAGTGGAATTTCGAGAGTGGTGACCTGAAAATCACCCGGTGGGGTTTTTGCCATTAGGTTTTCCCCATTCGTAAACAAATCACCATATTATTTATTTTCCATTGCATATTTAGTTTATTGATGATTTGTTTGTGCTACCACGCGCTTTGCATGTTAATTTGATTAATTAATAAATTTGGTTAATTAATCAATTAATTTATCACAATGGGTCAATTTGTTTTTGGCCTATCACAAAAAAAGATAAATGAAATTCCATCAATGTGAGAGAAAAAAAAAGTGTGCATCAAGTTTGAAGAGCCCAAAATTCATCATGCCAAGAGGAATACAAGATTCATCTAAAAGAGAGTTCATCAAAAAAGGAAAAGATTCATCAAGCGCAGCAAGGTGCAAGTGCATCGAGGCAAGAAAGAAGTCTAGAGAGTGCATGAAAATGACTTGAGCTAAGAAAAACAAGGCAAAAGATCCCCAAAAGTTCATTCAATCAAGAGATGAAAGACAATTTTTTTTTTTTAAAAAAAAAAAAAAAAAAAAAAAGCACGCTAGGCTGAAAACCCAAATGGGTAGTCTAGGCAAAAGCTAGGGCCACAAAAAATTTTAAAAAAAAAATTAAAAAGGAGGAAAAAGAAAAGAAAAGAAAGCCCACTAGGTTGAAAACCCAAAAGGGCAACCTCGGCAAAATTTAGGGCCAAAGAAAAGAAAAAAGGGGTAAATCCCACCAAGTTGGAAACTTGAAGATGTAACCTAAAAAGAAGAAGATTTTACAAGGTGAAAGTTTAGTGGTATGATTCAAAAGGAATGATCATAAAAACAAATGTTGATACAAGTGACAATGAAGACTAGTGAGAAGATGGCAAGGGAGAAATGGGAAAACTCCTCTCGTACTTGATTTCTAAGTAATACATACTTTAGGGGGAATAATATAGGCGTTTTTGAGCCTTTTTATCCTTCATTTCATAACCTAAACCCGACCTACATTACAACCTATGAATATGACCTCCTTGAAGTTTTGCTAATTGTAGGCACATCTTAAACTCTAATAATATTTTCTTTTGAATTAAAAAGGAAAAATGCTTAAAATTGTCAAGCCCCATTGGATGATAAGTCCAAGAAGAAAATTTTTCAAATTCTCAAATCCTCAAATGACTCAAGAGAACTTTCAAACTTGGGGCACTCTCCTTGTTTGCACCCAACAATGTGATTCTTAAATATTATCACATTTCATTTCTTGATTGCTTTTGGAGACTTAATCTAACGATATTCAAAAGAAAGAAGCAAATTTTGATTACATGAGTTTAATGATCTTGATCCTTCATAATCAAAGAGATTTGTTTGGTTCTTAAACACTATGATTTTCCAAAATGGTTGTTCAAAGGATCACATCTTGTTCAAAAAAAAAAAAAAAAAGAAGAGAAATCTCATTTCAAAAAAAAAAAAAAAAAAAAAATCATTCTTTTCCAAAATCTAGTTCTCCTGAACTATGTCTTGACCTGATCCTCTATGAGAGAGGTACGTAGGCAGCCTTTTTAAGGCCCGGTCTTAATCACCCTAATAACTTTAGGGCTTGAAATCAAAACAATGTGACAAAATTGTTTGGGTGCATGTTAGGCTAAGTCCATTTGTTTTTTATCGTGAATGCTTAAACTTGGGGGCATTGGCCTATTTATATTGTATGCGGATATGTATTTCTTGCATGAAAGCATGTTTTCATTTGAGGCATTGTTTGCGAAAAATAATCTGCAAGCGCACAGAATCGTAACAAGTAGTAAAGTGTTTTTAGAAAACGAATGTCGAACCCACAGGGATTAACTATGTTATTGAATACCAAAATTCACTAAATTAATTACTATTTGGAAAATCGAAAATAAAAGGAAGTTTTACTATCTAAATTTAATTAAACTATTTAATAAAAATAAATCTACGAATACAAAACGTAAAAATCTAAAAGCATAAAAAAAAAATGATAAGAATGGATCAAGAGCGGTTGATTTCACCTAACAAATCCCACACAATTTATTCTTCCTAATTATTAAATTCCAATAATCTCCCGTTGATGATTAAAAATTCCTTAAGTATTCAATATCTTCTCTCGAATAATATCAAAAATATCTTCAACTAACAATTCCATATCTCTATGCGAATTTAATTAATTGGAGACTCATTATGTACTTTGAATTTTCTGAAAAATCACCCTAATCGCGGTAAAGCATCTCTACTTTCGCTCAACTAATGGTGTTTAATTCTAGAACTAAAATAACAAATCACCTCTCGGTCTCATTTTCATTCAATTGATCAATCAATAATTCGTAAAAAGAAATATTAAGCATTAAGAATAAGAATTAAACACTCAATCATGGAAATATTAAAAATAAAATAACTCAGAATATAAATTGTTTGTTCATTGCTAGACTACATCAATGCTCTAGAAAATAAAATTTAGTTCATAATAAAATTGAAAAGAAAACAAATAAAACTTATGTCTTTCATCTGAATTGGTTGATCAACATGAAGCTCTCGCCTTTGTCCTCAGATCCTCCTCTTCAGAAAGACTCCTAAGAAAATTCTTCAAATGCGGCACCCCCTTTTCCTCTCAGGTTTCTCTTCTCTCTCTTTTTTCCCTAAAGAGCCTTTAAATAGGTCAAAGAATCCTATTCCCGTTTGGAGAAAATCCCAGATTTTTAGGCTTCACTTAACCGACTATTTTGGCCCATTTAACTTCAGAATTAGGACTTTTGGTAAACAACAAAGTTTTAGCCCTTTAAGTTAACTTTCCAGCCCAACTTGAATCATCTCCATTGGACATCTGAGGCCAAAGTTATTCTAAAAATACTAAGTGATGTGCAGGCTGGAATCCAAATCCGAATTGGACTTGAATATAATTGGGTTGGTCTTCTCTTGAATTCATGCCTGGGTGGATGTAAGTTGACTTGATTCAATTGGCCTAGCCCCACTTTGCATGTAAAGCCCTTGTAGATTAATTTGAAATCTTCTCATTCCTTCAAAGCACAAATGAATAGATAAATATAAATAAAAATCAAATCAAATCAAAAGAAATAAATGAAAACTAGCAATTTTAATAAATAAGAGGATAATAAAAATCATGTAAAAATTACACTTATCAGGCATCAATCCATTTTTTTTGCAAGCATGTCCACACTAAGGGTGATGGCCAAAAATGTTTTCATGATAACTGGTTTCTAACAAACTAGAGAAAGAAAGCCATTTTGCAGGGACCAAGGACTACAAACCATAATCTTTTTTCATGTTCCCCAATGGTCGCAACATCAAATGAACTCAGTTTCAGTTTAAGCATGGAATATGCCCCAAACTAGGGGCATTGGGAACTAAGCAAGGACTTATCCAGCAATCCACATCAACTTCTAGCCAAAGTTATTCTCATTCAAATGATAGGTTTTTCAACCCAAAAAAAAAAAAAAAAATCATCATGAATAAATCTTCATCACTTTTACTCCATCTTCATCTTCATCTTCTTCACTTTTTGATAATGAACAAGTCTTCATATCTCAAAAAAAAAAAAAAAAAAAAAGATTTTCAATTTTTCTATAAAAAAAGATTTCCATATCTTTCAAAAAAAAAAAAAAAAAAAGAGAGAAGAAAAGAAAAGAGAGAATTTTCAAAAAGCCTTAGGACTAGGGGCATTGGGCTCGTACTTCTTGGGTTGCTTTCGAAAAAAAAAATTTCATTAATCAAAATTTTCAATTCCTTCAAAAAATTCAAGATTTCCAAATTTTTCAAAAAACAAAAAGAGGGAATTTTCAAAAAAGCTTTGGGACTAGGGGCATTGGGCTCATACTTCTTAGGTTTATTTCAAAAAAAAAAAGGGAATTTTCAAAAAAGCCTTGGGACAAGGGGCATAGGGCTCATACTTCTTAGGTTTCTTTAAAAAAAAAAAGGAATTTTCAAAAAAGCCTTGGGACTAGGGGCATTGAGCTCGTACTTCTTAGGTTACTTTCAATCAAAATTTTCAATTCCTTCAAAAAAAATTCAAGATTTCCAAATTTTTCAAAAAAAAAAAAAAATTCAAAAGTCCCAAAAAAAAATCTTCATTAAATTCTTCTTCAAGAACAGAAAGCTATGATCATTTTCCATATTCTCCAGTGGTGTAACATCAAGTCAATTGTCCACCTTTAGTATTCATTGAAGCATGGAATATGTCCTAAACTAGGGGCATTCGCCAAGTATGCCGAATTCTTTTCAATGAAAAACTTTGTTACTAATTGAAAATATTTATTTTGTAGGTACTAGGGTAAAAGGCCTACACACATCGGCATGAGCCAAACCCCAACAATCCTTGGTCCTTTGAAAACATGAGCCAAGATCCAGAACCTTTGGTCCTCTGAAAACATGAGTCAAAGCCCAAAAAATCCTTGGTCGTTTGAAACAAGAGCCAAGATCTAGAACCTTTGGTCATTTGAAAACATGAGCCAAAGCCTAAAAATCTTTAGTCCTATGAAAACATGAGCTAAGATCCAGAACCTTTGGTCCTCTGAAAACATGAGCCAAAGCCCAAAAATCCTTAGTCCTCTAAAAACATGAGCCAAGATTCAAAACTTTTGGTCCTCTGAAAACATGAGCCAAAGCCCAAAAACCCTTGGTCCTCTGAAAACATGAGCCAAAGTCCAAAAAATCCTTGATCCTCTGAAAATATGAGCCAAGATCCAGAACCTTTGGTTATTTGAAAACATGAGCCAAAACCCAAAAACTCTTGGTCCTCTGAAAACGTGAGCCAAGATCCAAAACCTTTGGTCCTCTGAAAACATGAGCCAAAGCCCAAAAAATCCTTGGTCCCCATTTTGCAACTCGCATTTAACCTCATATGGAGGGTAAAAGGGTAATTTTACCTTGAAAATATGCATCTTGATTCTGATAATTAGATCCTTAATATCATTTCATCAAAATGATCTTAATGTTGTAACGATCAAATTGATTAGTCATAAGCCCTAATCGGACCATCAGATTGAAAGTTATCATCAAATCAAGTTTTAATAGCCAAGATGCATTATTACAAATTGAGTCTAACTATATGTGATTATGAACAATTGATTCAAATTGGTTATAATTATAATCAATTTGAGATTAATGACGTGTCATAATTTGATTGGCTAGGACTACATTTTATGGTAAGGTTGTACACACTTAATTAATTAGATAGTCAAACATTAATTATTCAATGAATAATTTGTGCAATTATCTTTTAATTAGGATAAATTTGGAACTAATTAAGTCTGAAATGAGAGTGATTGGAGCCTATTAATGTTAATTGGAAACTAATTTGAGACCTATTAATGTTAATTATGCTGAAATTATTTTCTAACAAATGACCTCTACTCACCATTTTGTTGATATCTCTCAGAATATTTTGAATCTGTGAATGAGGTTAATTTTCACAGAATCTAGACATCTAGGACTTCAATTTGATCATAAGAACGAGACAATTTCGATTAGAATTGAAGAATATATGATTTTTTGAATTTTGCTTGCTCCTCACTCCCACCAATCTCTGAATTTAATGCACCCAATTTCCCCAAAGGCAAAAATAAGGTCTAGGTTCATGATTCTTTGTCAACCCTTATTAAATGAAATTTCATTCATATTTTATCCACTACTACTATATAACCCCCTCATCTTCTACAATCCAAGATAAAAACCCCTCTCTCTTCTCTTCTCTTAAGTTTTAGTGAAGTAAAGTAGTCTTGTCATATCTTAGTCTTTTTGAGACTCAGGTATTGAGTGAGGCTCACTCTCCTTCTTCTAGCTTTTCTTTTCCTCCACCCTTAGGACCTCCACCAAGAGTTTCCTTCTCCACCGTATGGATCTTGCATGAAGGTATAATCCCTTTCCCTAACTTGTTTTTTTTTTTTTCTGTTGCTATCATGAGAATTTAAGATTAAAGCATAATAGTAATTATTTAAATTTCTTTAAATATGTTTGAATGTTCTTATGTGTTCTTCACATGTTCATGCATAACACTAGTTTTGATCTTAAATCTACATCAAAAGCATGAAAAAAATGTTTGTTTAATAATTTTTTCAAATCATTAAATCTAGAGTATCACTATTCACACATATTCACTAGAATTTATTTTTCGATGCAAACAAAATGCTTAATAAATTGAATTAGGGTTTATCACAAGCACACACATTAAATTCAACATACAAATTGATTGATAACATATTGGATGATGTGATATGAATGTTGACCACCATAGTCTAGAAGATCAGTTTCACAGGGCAAGGTGGGTGCCTAACACATTTCCACCTTGTAACAAAACCTCCGAGCTTAGATCAAGGGTTGATAGATCAATGCATATCCTTGTAATTTTCAATTTCTAGATTGTAATTGGGAAACAAAGTCATGTACTTTATGTTAGATTGTATCTAGGACCAAAGCCATGTAATTTCCTATGATCAATGTAAATTCAATTTTAAATTAATAAAATGAAGAATTTTTCAATTTTGGTTTTCTTATTTATTTCAATAATTAAATAAGTGGCGACTCCATTGTAAAACTCTTAATCTAAAGGGGAAAATATTATCAGTCGAACCTCCATTTTGAGAGGCAATAACACAACTTCGCCCATTCACGTAGGTTTAGCCCAACATACAAAAAAAAAAGGGTAGGGGCGCAGTCTCTCACACATAAGTACTCCATGCAAACACATCCATGTTGTCCTTTAAAAATGCCACCAGCTCTGTCTTCTCCCTAAGAGGTAACTGAGCACAGACCTGAAAGTATTTGTCTTCGTAATGACCAATCATAACCTTTTGTAATTCTTCAGATGGCAATTCCTTTATCTCGGACCCCAATTCCTCTTTGGGGTTAGTTAATTGCTATGAAGCCTGAGTTTCCCCTATTTTCGTTTCATCTAGTGAGTATTGACTAACAGCAGCTATCAAACACTGCTTAGCCATTGTCTGACTTCCAACAAGCTCCCCAACTTGTCCTTGTGTGGGACATTTAACCTTCAAATGTAAGGTAGACAATATTGCTCCCATTAAATGAAGCCAAGGTCTTGCCAAAATTCCAGTATAAGGGGAATAGGCTTCCACCACAATAAGGTTAACCTGCACTTCCTTGTCTTCGGCTTGCACTGGTAGCTTAATCCTTCCTTGAGGGATTATCGTTCTGCCATTAAATCCTATTAGAGGTGAATCATATCTCTCTAGATCCTCGGGTTTAAGATTCAACTCTTTGTATAAATCTGGATACATAATCTCAACCTTGCTCCCCTAATCCACCAAAACTCTCTTCACATCATATCCCCTGATCCAAAGAGTTACTACAAGTGCGTCCTCATGGGGATGGAATGTCCCTGACTTATCTTCCTCCGAGAAGCCTAAGACTAGTGATAGCTCTAATTTAGCCCTCTTTGATGCTTGGGCTAGATTTCCCTACTTTGAATTTGAAGCAACAGCCAAAATTTTGGAATGCAAATTTACATAAGTCCCAGATGCAGCAAAAATTATGTTAATCGTACCCAAGGATGGCCAAGGAGAACCATCCTTTTGAAGCCCCGCCCCAGGTTGTCTTACCGGCCCTACGGGTTGATGTAAAAACTGTTTTAGCTTTCCGACCTTTACTAATTGACCTAAGTGATCGCGTAAAGTCTTACAATCCTTGGTTGTATGTCCCCTTTCCTGGTGGTAATGACAGTAGAGGCTTTGATTCCGCTTGGTTAGATCTCCCCCCTATCTTGTTAGGCCACCTAAAGTAAGGCTCATTTTTTTTTTTTTGGAGGATTTGATAGACTGGCTCCTTAAACAATGAGTTGACCATCGGCGTGCTATCTCTCGGTGATTGTTTGGAAAAGTCGCTTTGTTGTCTATTTTGATTATATCCTCTTGCCTAAGGATCCATTTTATCTGGAAACATTTTAGCCTTACCCTTTCCTTGCATCTAATCTTCTTCAACCCACTTATGCTCATCAATGTGGTCCATAAGTTGACGCATGCTATGAGTAGGCTTCATTGTCAGTGACTTCCATAGATCATGTTCTATTGGAAGCCCTACCTTAAAGGTTCCTATAGCCACATCTTCAAAATCTCCATCTATTTCATTAAATGTTTCCCAATACCTATCTGAGTAGGTCTTAAGAGTCTCCCCCTCTCTCATTGCCATGGATAGTAGAGAATCCCTATCTGAGTAGGTCTTAAGAGTCTCCCCCTCTCTCATTGCCATGGATAGTAGAGAATCCAAGGACTTGGGAACTCGGCTACATGTTACAAACCTAGCTTCAAATGCTCAGGTCAACTCCTCAAAAGATTTTATTAAACCTTCTTCCAAAGCATTGAACTATCTCATAGCAACAAGGCCTAAATTGAAAGGAAATACCTTGCACATGAGAGCCTCGTTTCTGGAATGAATGGCCAACCTTTGGTTAAAATGGCTCACATGCTCCACAAGGTCAGTTCTACCACTATAAATGGTGAATGTGGGCTGCGTAAAGTGGTGGGGGTAACTTAGCTCTATCAATTCTCCTTACGAAGGGTGACTTCGAAATTTGACGAAGGGCTTTACTCATCGCGTCATTCCCTATAGTTTGAGGGAACAAATTTTCTCCTCGCTTCCCCTTTCCGCACTCCTTCCTGCGCTCTTCAAACTTATCCTCCTCCGAAGATGCAGAGAAAGATTCACTGGTAGGGGTTCTGGATTTCCGCCAATAGGATCTATCTTTCCTCTCTTCAGACCTCTCTCTTGATGGGGGTGTGAGATTTCTCCTGCTACGTTCCCTCCTACGCAATTTTTTATGCAGATGATCAATTTCCAACCTCAAATTTCGCGTTTCCTGTTCGTACGAAACGTAACTTCCTGACTTAGAGTAACTCCTTCTAGTGTGCTCTATATGTTGTATTTCTACTCTAACACTGGGTGTAGGATTGTTCTCCTTATCCCTCCGTCGTTCTAGATTAACAAAGTGATCCTCACGTTGAGAACCAACGGATTCCTCCTTGTTGCGCTCTGAGTTAGCCATGACTTAGGAAAACTACTTGTAATTTTCCATAGATGGTGCCAATTGTAAGGACTTATATTGGAAGCCCAAGCCCACTTAAATTAGTAGTGCCTTGCACTTCAACCCTAAGCCTAGACAACAGAATTGTTTTAGTATAGAGGTGGGAAGACAATTACAATAGAATGACTACCTAAGCTTATGGTTGATGCAATGGTACACAAATAAGGAAGAGTGAATCAAGCAATTGTAGAAAAAAGTAGTCCTTGGTCATTTTCGAGGAAAAGTTCTTATATAAGTTTTACTTTGGTTTTGTCAAGCAATACACTATTCACTTTTCTATCTCTCACTCTCTTTTTTCCTTTTTCTCCTCCCCCTCACCGACAGAGCCTCTTCCCCTTATATATCCCCCTTCTTGGCATCCTATCCCTCCACTTGTACGCCCCAAAGCTCTTCCCTGGATACTTGTCCTATCAAGATTCTGTTGAAGGTAGTAGAAGGGGTTGCTAGCTGTGAAGACACTGTTCAGGGGTCACTTCTTCATTAATGCAGTTGATAAGGTTGTTACAGAGCATTCAATGCGGTGGTGGGAGGATACCCTTTCAAGAAGCTTCCTCCCACCACACTAATCCTCTCCTAGAATGCTCTTTCTCCCATTCGAGCGCTCATCAGATTCTAATCACCTTCCCCACCTTCTTCTCAGGTCAAATGCGCTTTACAAATGAATGGGTGCAGGACTTCCCACTTCTTACTCTCCTCGGTCCTCGGACACCCCACTTCTTCTCAGGTCATTAATAATTTTTCTTTTCTTTTCTCATCAAAATTTTCTAAAAATATTTCTTAAACCAATACCCTTTACAATTTGTCCAAAACTTTTAGAATACCTGACGATTCTTTTGGGATAAATGGTCCCTTCATAAAATCTAATATATAACGAGGTCTTAGAAATTATTAGACCAACCCATTATGGTTGATTTTATCATTTAATTGTATGATATTTGAGCAAGATATTTTATATTGGTCATTGTATTTTTGGAAACCAATCCTAGATTGGATAAATGTGGTTGATACCTTTTTACTTTGTAGTTTAACCCCCAAATTTAGTGATATGGGTCTTAAATTAAGTATTTTCTGTATAATTTCATTTATATATATATATATATATATATATATATTTTCCTTCAATTATCACTATAAAATTGATATGTGTATTTAGATGACTTATCGATAGAGTTAATTTTTAGAAAGTTTTATCAATTTCTCTTCTTTAGATTAATTAAAGTAGCGACTCTATATAAGTTCCTAAATTAGGGATAAAAAATATTAACAATTGAAACTCCACCTTGAGATTTGCTATCGAGGGATTCATTCTTTGTAGACTTTATTGAGGCTCAAAAGGCCGGATTCGATCATGCTATAAACTAAGGTAATACTTGTGATGACACACAATAATAGAATGATACATATTTCTTGTTAGATTGAAAATTTTCAAGAATCACCTAACATTTCATTCTCACAAAAAAAAAAAAAAAAAAAAAAAAAAAAAAAAAAAAAAACCCTAACATTTATGATAACTACGGTCTATGAAAGCATACACCATATATACCCTAACGACACCTAAGATATGGAGATGTGAAATTGGATAAAGCTTAGTATAGAGGATGCAACGCATACCCATGTAATTAAACAAGTGAGCATGTTGGTTTAAAAAAAAACAAGTGAGCATGTTAGAAAGAGATAGGATTATTGTACGTAGAGGAGTTTGGATATGGAGCATTAGCTTGTGCAATAAATTTGGTTTATTTTAGTATAAGAACCTACTTTTTCTATTTTATATACTTATCAAAACATCTCATATCAGATTATTTATTTTGCATTACATTACATCAATTTTTCTTGATTTTTTTAATTGTTTCTCTTGTTTCACACACAATAACTACCATCCATTCTCTTCCTTCAACCTCGAGATACATAAAGAAATAATGAAAAACTATATGCAAAATAGATAGTGTCAGTATAAATTTACACAGTTACTGTAGCAACTTTGCAAATTTACACATTTTTAACTTGATTGAAATGTTAGTGATTTTGGAAATTAAATGTGTAAAATTGATACATTTTTTTTTTCTTTCTATTTTGCACTGATTGATTAATGCAAATGCTCATAACAGGAGAAACATCGAGTACCATAGAAACTAATTTTGGTGTCACATGGAATTTGAATGTTTACTTGGTCTGTAAAACACTAGTGAATGTTTAGACCCCCAATTTCAAAAATAGCAGCACAAGTTTATATTCAAACAATGTATGCACGGAATGATAAATATAAGCTATACCCAAACAATCAAACTACTCTAAGCCATAATTTAATCACAACATAATAGTAATTAAATGTAAAGAGTAAAGGATAGAGAGAAGTAAACACAAGATAACACTAGCACGTGTTATTGAAGAGGAAACCGAAGAACTCGGCGAAAAAACTCTCCGCCGCCTTCCAAGCAGTGAAATGATCCACTAGAAAATCAATTGGGATATATGAATAGTAATAGACCCTCCAAGTCTAATCTACTCAACGCACCTAAACCCTCCAAGCTTCTTGCTCTAACAAGGTTAAGCCTAACCTTATCTTCTCTAGTTTACCGGATCCCGCAATAAACCCATTGCATCAACCAAATGAATTGGTACTCTCTGAACTGCTTCCCAAGCACCAAATAATCTTCTCATTGATATGAATATGGTGAGATAAGGATTTGGCTAAAGCTCCTCTCAAGGGTATGTTAATGGAGAGGGTGAGAGTAGAGGAATTTGGAGAATCAAAAGTATAAGATTATGGATGAATCAATCTTGTTGTTCTCTAGGGTTTATCTCTCAAAATTCTCTCTAGAAACTCTTTACATTTCGTGGGTATAAGAGTATTTATAGTAGGGTATGAAAAGGAATGTGAAAAGTAATTTTTCTGCAAAACAGGGGGTTTTGGCAAGTGACTTGTGATTGAGATGAGTCGCGAGTTCCAATCGCCAAGTAATAAAATGACCAGACTGTATTTTTTGTCTTATAGTGATCTAACTGTACTGACCCTTCAACTTCCTACATGCTTCACACGTGTGACATTTTTGTTGAGTCATCTCTCGCGAGTCAGTCACAAGTTCCAGTCGCGAGAATGCTCTTGAATGCACGCACTTGATCAATTCTTCACACTTTCTCATGTACAACCCTTACATTATTCCCACCTAAATATAGAGTTTCTAATTATTGAATTACAAGCAAATTTGACACGAAATAAAGCTAATACATGATTGAATAAATTCAACCTTACATAATCTAGTGCTCCAAGTGAGAAAGGACGCTTTGGAGATATATTATATGCCCGCATGATTTTGGGCTTTTTCCGTACTTGATTATACAAGTCACACATCCATAATCAAGGTCTAACTAAAAAGGACATGTATGGGCATCCTGTACCTCATTGTTTGCTTCCTCTAAAATGGCTTCGAAATTCTTGAACATTAAGACATGAAAAGAAGGGTGATGCTCAATTGATGCTTCAAATTTCAATCGTAGTAAGAAAATTTCGAGCACTAAAGGTGCGTTTGGGAAGCGCGTTTGCGTTTCCCAAACGCACGTTTTGCGTTTTCAACCTTTTCAGCCTGCTTTTTTTTTTTTTTTTCCCACGCGTTTTGGCCAATTTTGTTACTGTTCAGCAACTTTTCAGCAGCAATATTTGACTTTTTTCCGTGAACAGTACATACCGTGCACTGTTCATGGACCCACAAATTACACTTTTCAACAACTTTTTCATTAAAAATGGGTCCCACGGTACTATTTACATATTTAAAAATTATTTTGCTACAGTGTTTTTCAGTTTTCAGTTTCAGTTTCAGTTTTCAGTTTTCAGCTGTATCCAAACGGACCCTAAAAGATCCCATAAATTGGTGACTTCTTGCCTAGGCAACTACAGGCTTCCAATCAGCAATCACATGGGCACTGCCACACAGCCAGAGCCCACACAATACTTTCAACTGTTTGGGCCCTGCTCGCTTACTTCGTCTTCCTGGAATATTAGAGTATATCACTTTTAAGTTCAATTTTTTTTTTTTTTACTGAAATTTTTTTTTTGGCTGAATATCACTTTTAAGTTCAATTCTTATATATCCGACTTACTTTTTAATGGGCCAACATAAGTTCAATGGTATGGCCATGCTTGGCTTATTTAATTGATGTTTTTTCAATAGATTTTACTATGTTTGCATGGATTTCGTTATAGACTTTTAGGTATAAAACTTTTCATAAGTCTGGCAATACAATAAAAATTCACAAATTTTTTTCACGATTGTTAATATGGTCTATTGTGATCGATAAATAATAAATTAATAATATAAACAGTGTCAATAGTGGTTCTAAATGAGAGTGTTGTATCCAATAACAACAAATTATATTAACAGTTGTGAAAAAATTATAAAATATGTTACCATTACTCAATGATTATCAAAAAAAGAAAATGTCATTGATACTGAAAACTTTAACTGTATGCCTTTGAAATTTGAATGCATCTTTTTGTTGATTGCTTGAAAAGTTGTGAATATATAGAAAAACTAAAAAGTTAAAAGAAAAAGTTAATGGCAAACAGAATAACAGATCCACCCCCCATTACTTTTTTAGGCACCAAGTCCACGAGGATTTGTGGTAAAGACTTAAATAATAAAGAGCATTGTTAATTACATGTTGGTATGTATAGTGTGTACGTCACGTTAGCTAAAATTGTGAGTTTAAAAAAAATCAAAACATAATTTCAGTTACATCATGAAATTGTGTTTTTAAGATTCGATTTCACAATTTCAAAATTATAATTAAAATTGTGTTTTAAATACACGATTTTCATAACTATGTATGAATGTATGCAACAAATATTAACCTAAGATTAATATGACATGACTGATTATGAATGTATGCAACAATTATTAACTTAAGATTAATATGACATGACAAATCAGTTATCACTTTATTTGGCTGAATTTTTTTTTTCTTTTAAGAAAGTCTTAACACTAATAGTGTTTTTCTTTTCCCTTTTATAAAAACTTTTTGTTTTTTTTGTTTTTTTTTTTTTTTGTTTTTGTTTTTTTGTTTTTTTTTTTGTTTACAATAGTCACTTGCTTTGAGGGGAGGGGATCAGGTTCTGTTTTAAGCTTTGAGTCGAATCAGTTGATTTGAGGCATGCATGGATTTAATATAATGATTATTCGCTTTAATGAATTGAACAATGTACGTCTTAGCAAGTAGCAACATTTTACCCAAAATAACAATTGCATATATCGCTTTATCGGAAGTTGTTAGTTGTTAGTATAATATATTGAAACTAAAGTTTGACACCACTCTTTTTGCTAGAAAGTCGGTTAGAAATTCTTATATATTGTCAAGGAATTTTCTTATCTAGTAGTTTTAATTAGTGCTAAAGAATCTTCTTATCTCTTAAGTCTTTCCAATATTGGTCAATGCATCAAGTATAAGTAGTTAAATCAAGTACGATACTTTAAATTTTAAATATATATATATATATAGTGCACAAAACTAATTAAGTAATAGTTGAAAATTAGTAATTAAAGAAGGATATTATAATTTCAAGTATCAAAGGGTTCGATCAGAGTGACATATATACATCACTCCACTGGGATTCACTGAAGCTATATGCTCCTTGAGATTCTTGTTATGGGAGTAACAGGTTTTTGGTTAAATTCAAATTTACCAGTATGAAGTCGAACTCCCAAGTTATTTGTTTTCAGCGTTTTGTGCTATTCATAGTTTGTACACATACATAATACTAACATATCAGTATATACATACGTTAATATGGACACAATATGATATTAAATACAGTAATATGATAATTCTTGAAAAATTAGAATATGAATTTAAGACATGACATAATATGACTACATAAAGTTTTTTTATTTTATATATATATATATATATATATTCATTAATTTTGAGTTTTTAAAATAAAACAACCATCAAAATCTTGCAAAATATAAAACTAAACAAATGATTTTTAAGAAAAAATAAAAGGGTTTTTTTTTTTTTTTTCCCAACGCACTTATTGTTATTTTCTTTTTTCCGAGTGCTAGTATCCAACTCTGCATGTCCTATACTAAACCTAGGTCTCTCTCAACCAGTCCTACATTCATGCACGCCTGCACAAGGTTGCCAAATTTGTACATTAACTGCTAAATTGAACACTTTGACTGTGCGAAACTACACCACATCTAGAAGAAAACAGACTTTCCCATTCCCAGATTGAAAGCAAAATAACACACTCGTAGCAGTCAACATGATCAACACCAAAACAAATGAATAGTTTCCACAAAACTACGCGTTCAAACTTCAAAGGAGTACAAGGAACTTGCCAAGTAAAAACAAAAGAGTACAATAAGGACGGGTTAACTTAATTGAGATTCTTTGGAATAAGGTTGAAGTGGCGGTTAATTCTAGCCTGACCAAGACATCTTTGGCAGCTCTGGCTCTTTGCCTTACACTGCTATTCTTTCATTTTGCAATACACGTGCAACTGTTTTGGTTGTATGTGAAACTTTATGATTTCTCTGATATCTTGCGGACGAAAAGCATTTGGTCAAATGCCAATCCTTTCGGCCATTTTCATGGCTTGTGACCTGCTTCGAATGAGGACTAAGTCTCACCATATAAGGCTTCATTTAAAAGATAAGGTACTAAAATTCGTTTTCAACAAAATCCACTTGGGCATAAAACAAATGATATAATTATAAGACATTAAGATTAAATGTCGTTTTAATTAGACGCAAACTCTAAATAAATATAAAATTTCTTAAATTTACAAAGAAGATGGATTAAGATTCGTTTGATAATAGATTTATTTTCCAAAAAAAATTCTAAATATATTCTAGTTCATACAATAACATTTAGAATTTCAGTTTGCTTAGAAACCTCTTAAAAAGGGGTAAAGTAAAAGTTTGATAGAAATAATATTTTTTGTGATTTCCTATATCTGTAGTTCGAATCTCAATTTCCCTTCATCATCATCTACATCAAAAAAAGATATTCTTAAAAACACTTAAAATTAAGGAAATAAAACCTTAACTCCTAAAGTATGAAAATTAAAAACACTATGAAGAAATGAAAAAACAATAAAAATTAACCCCTATATTAATTTAGACCTACATAATAATATCCTTCAACTTGTCTGAAACTCGATATCATTTATTTTTTTTGGAGATTTAAATCTTCTATTTTAAATGAAAAAATTGTTTCTCTACTAAAAAAATTTTTATATAATCAAATAACCCCTCTAGATCAATAAGTAACTAATTAAAGGAATTTTCCTTATAGATTAAAACAACAATACAAGTTTACAATTCTTTCTTAAGATTTATAATCTCCTTACTAACAGTATGAAAAAG
The DNA here is from genome assembly GCF_001633185.2 of Quercus lobata. Lineage (NCBI taxonomy): Eukaryota > Viridiplantae > Streptophyta > Magnoliopsida > Fagales > Fagaceae > Quercus > Quercus lobata. The sequence goes on along the minus strand of NC_044909.1, from coordinate 5,298,334 downwards.
GTGCTTATCAATAGTATACCTGCTATGAGCACGAGGTGAAACTAGGAATTTTTAATTTTTTAGGGGACGATGAGTTATGGTATTGATACATTATATATATAAATATTAGAATAAGCCATAATTCATAAATATATTACATATATTACATAATTAATTATCAATTTTGTTGTATATGTATTGACTATTTTTTTTTATAGGACTTATCATTTTTCAAACTCTAATGAGTATGCAAGATTTGTCTAGTTTAATATTCTATAGGTACCAATATATATATATATATATATATATATGTATGTATGTATATATATTATCTCTTATGATAATTATGCTCAATGATGATATTTCTTAGAATAAAGTTTAACTATTTTCATGTATTTCTCGAGTGAAATTTTTAAAAATTTCTTTTTCAATATAAATTATAAAATTGATATAAGCTTGATGTGTAGGTAACAGATTTCATGGAGTCCACAAGTTATATTCTCACCATTAGCTTGAATTATGTCATAATACTTATTTACCAAGTAAAACCAATTCTATGCACATGCTATTAAAATATATTATAATAAGACCCTAATTCGACTATATGAATGTTGTAAAACAAATAAAATCAAGAAAATAAAACCCTAACTCTTTAAAATCCAAAAATTACATAAAAATATAAAAGATTAATAAACATATGTATAAGTTAACCCCATATTTGATCCCACATAAAGCTTAATAAAATTCCTTCAACTAAACTGCATGCAACTCTTTCAATCAGCATGTCACATATATGACGAAAAACGAAATTTAAAGTTTAAATGGACCATATTGGCACAACCAGCTACATGGCGTATATATGACTCAAAACTGACACCATATGAAATTAAAGAGGGAGATGGGGACCCGATAACCTGTTATTGGCATGTTCTACATATAGACAAATGAATCTCTTTCTTTCACTGGTAATTTGCAAGATGACTCGATCGTTTCATTATGTTTTGTGTTGCATCTGCAATTTAGTTAAATACGACTGCAAGCATGTAAATTTTAAATTAGAAACTGCTCGATTGATGTTATAAGCAGCATAAAAACATTAAACTTGGAGTTAGAATATTAACATAAGGAATAAAATAGTCTGACCAAATACTAGAACACAACTTATATAAAGAAATAGGATTCTCTTTCCAATGGAGAGTATCGATCTTTCTCCAGCTCTAAATATAAAATATAGTAATGACAGAGAACCAAGAAGTTTTTGTTTCACACATCAAGTAATTCATGTAAAAAAACTTTACCAGAAAGAAAATTTTAACCTAAAAAAAAATCTAGATCGACTTGGTAAGGTATTTTTTGAGGCTAGCTTACATGCAGCACATTCATTGACATGACGTGCATATGAGAACTAAAACACGTGCACCACTGTAGAATGACCTGTCCTTATATGATAGTACTCGACTAAGACCCATGATTCTATGAGGGAATTTTAATTTGCAGGTTCTCAAAATTTATGAATTGATCAACGAGGTTGATCATGATTAAGATTATGATTGATAGCTCCTCTTATCTTTATATTGTCTTTTTTATTTTTGTACCTGACGTCTTTGCGAGCAAAAAAGATTCTGTGCTGAAAGTATGAAATTGCAGGTAACCCGTGCAAATTTTTGCAATGATCATCAACAACTTGATCATCATTAAGATAGTGATTGATAGCTCACTCCTTGAACTTTATATTGTTTTCACTTAGAAAGAACAATTAGATGATAAGTTCGCTAAAGGGTTTCTAGCTAGGAAACGTTCTAGTCAAAGGAAGCTCATTCTGTCTCAGTCAACCTTAGCTTTTCTTGCAACCGAAAGGATATATAAACGACAGAGAACAAAAAGGAGGACAAATACTAGTCTTTCATTTTCTATTGTGGCTAGCATCTTGTCTCATTTCACAATTGTGACTGAGATAAAGAATGTTCAGAAAAGTGTATTTTTGGTTTGTATTATAATGTGTTTATAGGTCTTAATAATTACCAAGTTTTTCCCTCCACCATCAAAATCTATCAATATGACATGTAAAAATGGATGGATTGTTCCTCCAATTTACGATGTTGCAACTTAAAATACTATCAACACAAACTTTTACTCACATGACCTATTTAATATATAGTCATGTAAATTGTTTAAACAATTTAATGAATTATGTAATTTAATATCATGTAATGATTTGGAAGAAAACTTTGTACCATATAAAATATATATAAAGCTATAATTAAGTCAACCTTATCAACTAGATTGACCCGGCTCAACTTTATCAACTACAAGATTCCAATTTTTGTCTTAATTAGGTTCAGATCGTTATTATTAATTATCTTAAATTTGCTTGATGGGTGGGCTCATTATGCGTATGTGATGATTGAGCAAAGTTAGTTTAGCTCGGTTTTCAACTAATAATAACTGAAGCTTACGCTAGGAATGAACTTAATTCAATCTTATGGTAGAGCTCGATTCTCTTGATTGCTCATAAGTGATCAACCCTCATGTTCATCTTAAAACATGAAAAGTGTTCTGATAGTATAACCCAGAATGGCACTTATATACAACATGCAGTTAACCAAGAATTTAAAAGTTTTACTTGTCTAAGTCTGACTTGATGATTAAAAGGTAAATATGAGGTAGTGAGCACTTCTTAATTACAAATGACATATCTTCCTTTTCTAGGTTCTAAGGATAACGTTGAGCTTCTTTTCTAGGTTGTAAGGATAATATATTGAGGGTGAAATGTAGGATAGAATTTAATGGCACTGTACACCATACATCTACCATATGGGAATAACTTTCTTGATAAGTCGGCTATCACATACACAAAGCTGGCTATATATGATTGAACTTCAATTCCCTTTCAATTATGGAGCTATTATGGCCGACTTTGTTTTTTTTTTTTTGACTCCTTTTCAGTGTGACACATCACCCACTAGGCAACTATTATGTGTTAGGATTTAAATTTACAATATTCATTGACAATGTAATATGAAAAAAAGTAATAATGTATTGAAGATGAAGTGCAAGTTGGTAGATGCTGAAAGAAGTGTGAGGGCTTGCTCGAGCGAAACACTAAGATCATGAAACAATAATCCAACTTGTTAGCTCGAGCGAGAGATGCTTTTCCGAGTGTATTTTGAAACAGTCTGTGTAACCTTATATAATATCATGAGAGACTTTTCTTTGACATATCTTTGATCAAGAAGATGAGAAACCATGCTTTACTAAATCCACTAAGAATTCCAAGTCTTGCACCTGTGCATGCAGTATGATTCTAGAGTTTTGGAGTGAAGTGGACATGTCATTTGTAAAGGGTTTCATATAAATTAAGTCCTTAAGTTCTAGAGTTGATGTGGTGGCATCAAAGAGTTGTTTGCTGGGTTAGTAGAGTTTAATCAGAAAGGTTTTGTGAGTAGTTTGAATTTTTTTTTTTATATATTTTTTTATAATGAATTTGGAGAGAATCCCTTTAAACTATTTCTCTATATCTTTTCATTGAAAATGAATTTTGAAATTCTATTATTTGGATTGTATGTTCTTAGTTTATCCTTTATGCTTGCAAAATTTTAAGGAAATCAAATATCAATAATTATACCATTATACAAATGTTTAAATTTTAAGTTTTTGTAATTTAAATTTATGCATAAAAAATAAGTTTATTGATTGAATAGTAAATAACATCCGATTTGAATGAAATTTTACATGTGTGTTAAAAACATAAAGAATATGGAATCCAACTATTAAATTTTCAAAATTAACATTTAATAAAAGGATATAATGAGAGTTTGAAGGGTTTCTCCATAAATTAGTTTGAAGAAAAACATTTTTCATTCCATAATCTCTTACTACTACTCAATGTGTTTTCAGCAAAAGCAGAACCATAGGGTCAAGGACTAAAGGGGCACGAGAAAAACTTTAAAGCCTACTAGTTATATTTTTTTTGCCCCTTTCCCTCTTTTCTGATTTATTTATTTATTTCCTTTATATAATCTTTTTAGTTATATCATAATTGATAAATAATATTTCATTTTATATTTTAAATTTCCATTAAAAAGAATAAAAATCTTTCCTATATTATCAATGTATTATAAAGATTCTAAATGTATAAAAGGAAAAAATGATGAAGAAAATATAAATAAAATATTGTAACCGAAAAGATCAAAAAAAAAAAAAATACAGAACTTTATTATTACCTTTCAAAAAAAGATTTAAAAAAAGGATAAAAGAAGCTAAGTACTTCTTAATATAATACTTTCTTCTTTTTCATGAATATTTGTCTAGAAATAATAAAATTTAAGAATACTTACATGATAAACTTCAAAATTTAATATTGCTTTCTAGTTAAATTATGAAGTTTTAGGTGCATATATGTTCACAATATAGTTTTAATTTTTTTTTCTACAATTTGATCATTTATGAGTATATATAAACCCAAATATCAAAATTCAAATGAGCTTTACTGTTTGTCTAACCGCTAAAAATCCCTTCAATATGAGTCCTAAGTAGAATTTTTACATTAAAGAAATCACAAATAAAAACTTATTTATGTGTTAAAAAAAAAACTCTAACAGATATAACAATATATATGTATATACACACATAATATTTTCTTATATTAAAATATCGCTTAATATTCACATGAATACTTTTTTTTAAAATAAAAAAAAAATGGTTTCTAAGACCTCTCTTTGAGTCATCTTTAAGAGATTCTTCACTATAAAATCTTGGACTGTGTGGAACGACACACTTGAGAAAATAGTTAGGTTCTCTAAAAACTCTGGATACCCTCATTTCTCTAAAAAAAAAAAAAAAAAAGTGAAGCAAGAAATTTAAGGAATTAAGCTAATGCTACGCTTTAAGAAAATGTTCCTTTGCACATGTGAGCTTTGGAGTACTATAAAACAATGCAATACATCTAAACAATATTTTTGATTGAATATCTGTCCTCATTCATGAACCTTACAATTTAATAAAGTTTTGCATGTGAAACACTGGCTGTACAACGAATTAAGTTGGTAGTCTCTTGATTTGATTTGTAAACTTTGGAATGTCGATCCATGTCCATATCCATATGTGTGATTAGAATTAAATATTCACTTATGTATATATTTATTTTCTTCTGTTGGCTGACTCAAACAAACTATAGAAATATATCAGAAAGGAAAAACAAAGGAACGGGGAAGTACACAGGGCCGGTCAATGCCGTGTTGGTTAATATGACACTTTTTTTATTTTTCGGAAAAATACTATTTTAGTTCTTAAACTTTACTAAAAGTTCTTTTTTCATCTCTAAACTTTAACAAATTCATTTTTCGTCTTTAAATTATAGAAAAATTTGTTTTTCATCTCTAAACTATTGAAAATTTTTTACTTTCGTTCTTAAATTTAAAAAAAGTTCTTTTCTCATTCCTAAACTATTGAAAAAGTTTTTTTTTTCATCCCTATTTTTTGTTTCTAAACTATTAAAAAAAATGTTTACAAAATTTAAGGATAAAAAAAGAACTTTTCAAAGTTTAGAGATGAAAAACAAATATCTGATAAAGTTTAGGGATTAAAATAGTATTTTACCTTTTATTTTTTCAATGGAAACATTTAGGATTTGAATCTCCTTTTTCTACTTAATTTGTATAAAATAAAAAAGGGAAGCAAAAATAAAGACATACAAAACTAAAGAAACACTGAAATGAACTTCCATGTACTTCACATAATTTTGGGAAATTCTTCTAGAAATTAATCAAATTATTGGAAAGTAATGGTCAATGTTGTATTGTGCCCATGAATGCTTAATTACTAAGCTATTTAACTTATCCCCTACACTAATATGCCAAATATATACATTGTCGTGCTTTCCCTTTTTCACTTTCACACATGTTCACACTTAGGTTATGTTTGGATTAGGTTGAAAATCCACTGTGTCTGTTTTTTTTTTTTTTTTTTTCACGCGTTTGTGAGACTTGCGGCTACTGTTCATGTACTGTTTAATGAACAGTAACCGCAAAGTTTGACTTTTCTCACTTCTTTCAGCCAATCAGTGCACATCGTGTACTGTTCATGGATCCACAAATTTCATTTTTCAGCAACTTTTTCATTAAAAATGGGTCCCATGGTACTATTCACACATTTAAAAATTATTTTGCTACAGTGTTTTTCAGTTTCAGTTTTCAATTTTCAGTTTTTAGCTGTATCCAAACGGACCCTTAGCCTCGTTTGAAAATCACAGCCATGCATATATTGTTCTGGTACTTTATAATAACCGGCAATCCTCCAATCTTAAACATTTATTTGTTTAAAGTTAAGACTACTATCAAATATTTTCACAATCACTTCCTGTGCTTGCTTTACGTTGAGATATGTATACGCAAGCCTTTTTATGTACGTGTACAAATCAAACCTATATTGTATCTATTGTAGGGAAAAGAATCATTTCCATTTAAATAGGTTTTCATGGTTTAAATTATATATTATAAATTTAACATGTACCAAATACTATTTCCATTTCATATATAAGAAAATAGGGGCATGAGATGTGGCTAGTAGTTCTCATTTCTCTTCACATGATATTTGATAGGAGTTAAACGGTTCGAGTAGTAGCATTTCAAAAAATGTATTGTGCCCGCGATGATAGCCCTATTAAGACCCCAATTGTATTTTCATAATCACTTCGTGTGCTGGCTTTATGTTGAGATATGTACACGCATGTCTTTTATGTATGTGTACAAACCAAACTTTTGTGTGTATCTAGTGTATGGAAAAGAATCATTTACAATTAAATAAAGAATCATTTCCAATTAAATAAGTTTATTCCATAGTTTAAATTATATAATATAAAATCTAAAATGTACCAAATACTATTTCCATTTCATATATAAGAAAATAGGGCATGAAGTGTGGCTTGGTGGTAGTAGTTTTTATATCGCTTTACATGATGCTTGGCAGAAGTTGAACAATTCGAATAATGACGTTTCAATAAATGTGTTGTGTCCACGATAATAGACCTATTAATACTCCAATAATATATATATATATATATATATAAAATATTATTCGTTGCCGTCACGTGACTTATGACCTAATTTTTTTATTCAGGAAAAAAGAAAAAAAAAAAATATCTGCGTGGATAGATACATCATGTTGTGTCATTACTCTCACCGTGAAAAATTGTGAGGTGTCAGATACCCTATAAAGAAGCTTTTAGAAAATCAATATCCCCCTGTCATTCCTCAATGGGATGCAAAGCCAAGGCTAAGCCTCTTCTGTAAAAGTTGTTTTGATAATTAATTTTATATCTATTATTTTTAAGAGCTACTCCTATTAAGGTAAAGCTTAAAAATGAAAAGATATATTTTTTTTTCTAATGTGGGTCAGTCTTCTTTTTAAAACGTGGGGGGGTGAGTGGGTATAAAGGCAACCCCATATTATATAAGTTGGAAACTTGAACTTGGAATCATGTGGGCATGAAAATGACTATAGGGTTCCTCTAGATTGGCCCTACCAATTAAAATTGCCCTTTCCTTTTTGTCCCATTTCTAAGATTCCCACAACCTCAGCACCCAAAAAAAATCGAGCAAAGAATGAACAGGTAGCTAGAAAATGTTCAATCAGAACCGTTGGTTCCCACATCAACTGTCAATCAAAGCATATTCATTTCCATCAAATCAAAGGTTTTTTTTTTTTTTTTTTTTTCTAGGGTCCCAAATTGAAATTGTAGCTTGTTCTTAATTTGATGGTGATTAATGGTGAATAACAAAGCTTGCAAAATAAACTCAAAGAAGCACTAAAGGGACACCTTTATATATTCTCAATCATAGAAGTAATAATAATCATGGTAAGAAAATTACAAGGTTGTCAAAAGTTGGCATACACACATGACACACCCCATGTAAATAAAAGGACCAAAATGCCACTCTCGGCTCAGGTACAACAACAAGTGAGGCCAACTGGGTTTATTGGACTATATACTCGCAGATTGGACCCCACCGGTGAAACCAAAGCCTACTTTTTTTTTTTTTTTGAGAATCAACCAAAGCCTACTTTGTATCATGATTGATGCAGGCGCACAATATAGTACGGAACCCCTAAAAGGAGCCTTTTTTTTTTTTTTTTAATTTTTTTTATAAAGTATAGCTTGTCCGCACGGATCCCTAAAATGCTCCAACTGTACGGCCGCCAATTCCCAAATGTTAAGTACTTAGAAACGACCTGACAGCAACTACCCTCTAAGCACCAAGCCGTAATTTTTCTTCTTTTGTTTCTTATCCACTTTTAATTCTTACCATAAACCAAAAAATTAAAAATAAAAATTAGAAAGAGGGTGTGTTACCAGCTTGCCACGTGGCATCATCAGAGCAGAGATGGGCGGATTTCGTGGGTCCCACACAACATTCCTTACTAGCGACATGCTGTAGCCACAGTTGCCATAGGGATAGGCACACCAATCATAGTAGCGGTAGCAACTGCGACTTCGTGGGAAACAATGTTAGGCACACAATCTTCGTATAGGAATTTCCGTACTATATTTAAGCTAGGTTCTGCCACGTGTCTATTCCATGCCTCATCGGCCTCCTTGCTACGATTTAGGAATACCCCAGTAGCGTCGAGCCGATGCATATCCCATTCCCATTGGTCATGAAGTTGTTGAATCTTTTGCAATTGACGCCAAGCTAACATACATGTGTTCTCCTTGATTTTTGAAATGGCTACCTTAAGAAGCCGATCTCGGGTTCTTTCATCAGCTCTAACTCCAAAGCGTAGATATTGGTCCAATTCAGGTACCCCAATTGCACGTCGTATTCCACGCGAGTAATCAGCTTCTGGATCAAACAATCTCCTCACCTCCTCCACCAATCCAGCTTCAACCATCTTGTCTACTCGTTCAGACACAAATGAATGAAGAACAGGCAACGACACATCTACCCATAAAAAGCAACACTCGTATTTCATTCGAAATTCAGCATGATGATTCACTAATGCAGAAATATAAGAATTGGATCCACCAGCAATTATAGGAAGCCGATCACGAGATGTAATTGATTCCATAACTGACAAAGCTTGGTGGCAGAAATCTTCAGCGCTGAAATTGGAGTTGGGGTCAATTGTGCCTAGTAAATGGTGGGGTACACCACGACACTCTTCCTCAGTAACTTTGTTTGTGACTATGTCAAGGCCTTTGTAAACTTGCATTTTGTCAGAATTTACAATCTCGGCATGGAAACGAGTTGCCAAGTCAATGGCAAGCCTTGACTTGCCGGTACCAGTTGCTCCTACTACAATCACAACCTTATCTCGACGAAACAGAGGTGCCATGTTGAGACCCCCAGGTAGACCACCAGGGAAATTCACTAGGGGCTGTACTTGTTTACAGGCAGACATATAGATTCTCATATTAATCATATTCATACCTGTCAAGATGACCAACAAAAGAAGAATATATTAATTAATTATACTAGATAACAGTAATTGTTATCATAAAATGAAAATGAAAAACTTGATGAGAGAGAGAGAGAGAGAGAGAGAGAGAGAGAGAGGAGGGAGAGAGAGTTTATGCAGAACATGAAGAGAACTCAGACTAACTAGGTCTATATTCAGTCTATAATTATCCACACAAAAAAAACGCATTTAATACAAACCATACAAAATTCAAAATATCCCACACGATTTTTAGGACCACCAATCCTTACCTTTGATATATCAAAACGCGGCGAACTGTGTAGAAAATTGGCTTACAATTTCTCTTTGTATACACAAAAAGCACAAAGAAAAAGAGAGAGGAAGGAAGGCAGAGCGAGAGAGCTTGCCAAAAAGGAAAGGTTGGAATAAAGGGTTGTGAAAGATAAGAAGCAAAAACCAGTGTGGGAAATGGGTCTTTTTTTGTAGGCTTGAAAAGATCTTTGGCCTGTACCAACAAAAGGTATATAAGAATTTTTATCTTCAATATTTACACTTGGGAAAAAGAATTGTACGATAAAAGAGCAATTGTATGAACAAGTAATAGAGAACTTGTGGGATTTTCAGAATTTATGACATAAGATGATGCATTTCCAGCTCGATGACCTTCTAACACAAGCATGAGAGGCCTTGGAATTTTTGGTGAGGACTGATGGGAAAACACTAATACAAGTATACAACTGGTTGTACTGGTCTCAATTTGCCTCAGTGCCTGGATTCTTTCTTAGACTTGATATTTATATCCATGCTTGCTTGCGTCCCTTATATAATGGGGAAATGATTCTTTACAGTAATTTAAATGTATATCCCACATCACCGCATTTAAAACTTCAACTGACGCGATACTTTGTACACTCTTAAAATTTAAAAATTAATTTCTTTACGGTGAAAAAGACTCTCTCAATTTCTAGTAAAATTTATACTTTTCACTGTCACTTGGTAGGTACATAATTTTTGTTGGACTGAACTAATCATAGTCTTAAACGTATTAAAGGTGAAATTAGCATGATCTTTTTCTTTATGAGGAGCAATTATGGAGAATGATAATGCTATGAGTTACCAGATTCTCTTCTTCCACGTGTTGCCGTTTGATCTTGGTCACTTGGCAATTTCGTAAAGCCCCTATTACTCAGTGCCCTATGGTGCTTAGCTATGATTAGGTCAAAGAGTTAATTTGGGCTTCAATTTTAAATAACTAATAAAGGACCATATATATATAATTTTTTTTTTGGACCACCTTGAATATCATGGTTCTATGAAGGCCTCTTACTAGGAGGGCCACCCTATAGTCCTATACATATATATTCATGGAAAGTTTATGACTTAAGGGGTCGCCATTTATATAATTAAGGAGGTACATGTCTATGAAAATTTGGCTAAACAAGAATTAGTCAACAGAAAGTAGGAAGTAGTGGTTCATATAGGATTCCCTAGAGCTCTATTTGTTTATTTAGGAACAACTTTTTCTTTATTTGGGTCTTATAGAAGTTAGAACTTATCCCTTAAACAAATGAAAGAACCAACATCATCGACAATTTGGGTGGAAATTGGAAAAGTTGTTTTTGGAAAGTGCGGAAAAAAAGGATTTCCTTTTAGGCGGTTTGATACCTAAATAATAATTTATGTGGCAAAGACAAGCTAATAACAGCCTTTTATGGGATACAATTTCATTTTTTAAGTCCCATATTTTGATGTTAATGACTAATTTCTCATCCCCAGTCACTTCATTGTTATTGTGGAAGGAATTTTGAGTTCACATTGTGCCATTGGTGAAACAAACAACAATTGAAAATAAAGAAACATTTCTATATTCGAATTTTATAGAGTAAACAAAAATCTATTTGTTTGCTATATTGAACTTTGAGTAATGGAATCTTGTCAAATTGAGTAATTGGATTCTTTCTATCTTTATTTAGTGTATTTTACATTACCTAAAAAAGAGTAATTCTAGAGTTACAAACTATATTTTACAAAAAATTGTTGTATAATCCACGTTAACTTTTAAAAAAATTGAACTACATATTAGATTAGGAAAAAAAAAATTTCATTAGATCTTAAAAAGAAATAAATTTGAAAAACCTTCTAATGACCATCTATCTCCCTCCAATTTTTCTACCTTATCTTCCTCTTTGCTTTCTCTCACTATTGGGCATGATAGCCCTTTCTCTTTTGGTGGCTTCACTCACCTATCAGTTATTTTTATTTAGCCTCTAGGTTGCCCCCTCCAGAATCTGACCAAAAAGCTGCAACTCATTTGATCTCATACTCAATGAGCTACACCCAATTACTTGGAGTGGTAGTTGGCTCTGATACCAAATATTACAAACTCATGGGTAGAACTCACGCTTGAAGACCGGTTTGCAAGGGGGGAATGCCTAAAAGTTTAAAAACACATGGTTAAACTTACACTTAATCCATTTATGACACTAGGATCATAACAATTTCTCTTCTAATGGTTATATACAACTTAATCTTCCCTGCTTTCTTGGTCTTATTAATCATAGCTATTGACACCCAAGACACCCTTTTGCTTGTTTTTTCTATTTTTGTCATTTTCATTCCCTCTTTATCACTGCACTACAGCACTTGGCTAGTGTGGTTTCTATGTTGAAACCAGTTTATTGGTTTTCTGCCATGAAGGAGAGCTATGAGTTGCTAACAGGAAAAAGACCTTTGTGCTTGTTTTTGTGCATTTGGGCCATTTGGCCATTTGCAATTGTGGGGTTATTGGTGGGGTGTTTGGGTGATTGGGTCTGTGGTGGTGATAAATTTGGTTTCTTTTTGAGAATTGTAAGGAAAACCTAAGATATGGTAAAGAAGAAAAGGATAAACTGGACAAAAACTATTTGTCTCCAATGAATGGAGAGTACTCAGACCACAATGGGGAAGGGGATAGAGCTGGATGGTCGATATAATGTTTTTTAGATTTGATTTTTCTTTAAGACCTTGTAATGAAATTTTAAATTTAAAAAAAAAATTGACATAGATTATGCCATATTAAATAATTTTTTTTTTAACTTTTGTAAAATAATTTGTAACTCTAGCATTATTCTAAAAAAAAGAGACAAAGTAATATATATATTTTTTATCTTGCCTCTTTTAATTTAAAATCAAAATTTGAATTTAACTTGCCTCCTCTTCTTCTTCCTTTTTTTTTATTTTATTTTTTTAGGTAGAATTTACCTTGCCTCTTAAGGCTTAAGGTCTTCAGTCATTTAAAGCTCTTCAACATACTATTTCAAATAAAAAAGATCCTTATTTTGTAAATAAAAAATATATCACTTTAACGATCACCTCATTCCCTGAGAAAAAGACTAACTTTAACATGAGATATAAAGTTTTGAATAATCATAAAATATGAATCAGAATGTTGAAATGGACAAAAAAGACAATCTAGAAGATTGACATTGTAGTAATGTTTTTTTTTTTTTTTTTTCCCTCCTTAAACCAGGTAATTATAAAATAATCTGGAACTATCACAAATGCATATTGTCCTCTCTTACATAATAATAGATCTTACTAATTAAATTTATAATGAAACTGGGGAGCCCATAATTCATGTAAGAAGGGAGAGTATATATTTATTTTAGCCCTAGAATATTCAATAATTATCCCCTTAAACCAATATGATGATAAATGGTATAGCAACAGTGAGTCTCAGTGGGATTTGGGGATTAAATAATAAACTAATTTATAATTCCGTACATAATAATTACATATATATACAATCGCAATTAACACACACACACACACATCATATAATACTTAGTAATGGACCGTACATATTAATAGTATTACATAAATAACTTATAAATTTGAATTATTTTTAGTTACATAATAAAATGGCTCATAAAAGTAAAATCATTCGAACCCTCTATGCTTCTAATTTTTTATAAAGCTAGATATATGATTAGGTTTTTGATGAATTATTTATATTAGACTCCTCATTTTCTATATTAAATTATCTTACTTGGCATAAAAATTTAAAAACTTAGATGAGACACCTAGTCCAAAATTAAACTCTAATTGAAATCTAATTTGAAATGTAATTGAATTTTCTTTCAGTTTTGGTTAGCAAGGATTGCTATAAATTCCATTGAACAACCTTTCAAGAATCTTTGGGCCTCTTCTTTTTTTCCTTTTTAAAATTTTTTTTTTTTAATTCCTCTCCCCCTCTTTCCTCATATTGTCCTTTTTTGCTTCATTGGACGGCGAGCATTTTAGCATAACAAAAACAAAGGCAGCCGAAAGTTATATACTACGGGTCCCAAAGTTATAAAAAGGTATTTGTCAATATAGTATCATCATATTTGGTAGTTAACTAGTTATTTTAAGCTTTAATTAGACCTTTTTCTTCATACTTTGACCTTCATCATAGTCATATAACTTATTCCCCCTCTCTCTTTTTTTTTTTTTTAAAAAAAAAATTCCTTCAAACGTTGGTTCTTTTATGGCCAATACAACTTCAATAAGATTCTAGACATTAAAAAAAAAAAAAAAAAAAAAGGTTTCTAGACATAACTTTTTTCACAAATATTTTCACAACGGCTAAGGTGATCAATTATCAATGACATATAATATAAGAGCATCCACATCAGTTGGTGGATACTCTTCTATACTACAAAAACTTCCTCATTTTACACATTTTGCCAAAAAAACCTCCCACATCAGCTCATGTAAAACTATGTAAAGTCTTCTAAAAATTTCCATGAGCTACAGTAACTGTGCATATATACACGGTTACTGTAGCTCGTCTATACATTATTATAATAATTTCTAATTTCACTCCTTTTTTATCTCTCTCTTCTCCATCTGCACAACCAACACCCTCATCATCTGCTTCTTCCTCTGATACACACACTCTCACAGACAAAATCAAAAATCAACCACAAAATCAACAACAAAATCACCCAGAGACACCACAAAACCAAACACACCCACACACGGACACACCAATGGAGACAGAGAGAGTGGATCGGTGCTTGTGGCAGATCGGTGTGCTTGGATCAAAGTGCTTGGATCGGCATTCTTCTCACCGTGCTTGGATCGGAGATAGAGAGAGTGGATCGACGCTTGTGGTGGATCGGCGTGCTTGGATCAAAGTGCTTGGATTGGTGTTCTTCTCGTCGTGCTTGGATCAGAGTTCTTCTCGCCGTGTTTGGATCGGAGACAGAGAGAGTGGATCGGCGCTTATGGCAGATCGGCATGCTTGGATCGGCGTTCTTCTCGTCGTGCTTGGATTGGCGTTCTTCTCGGCGCCATGCTCCCTGCTTGGATCGAAATTTCAGAAAGTTTGGAATAGAGAGGAGTGAAAATGTTGGAATAGAGAGGAGTTTTAGAGAAGACTCTAGAACAGAGTCTCGTGAGTGGAGAGAGAGAGAGAGAGGCTCGTGAGTGGAGAGAGAGGGTTTGAGATAAAATAATAATAAGAAAAGTAAGAAAATGATTATTTAAATAAAACAGATGATAGAATAGATAAACTGATGTGGGTGTTTTGTAAAAATTGGTGTGTAAAATAGAAAAAGTAGATTTTTAGTGTAAAAATGGGTGCGTATAATACACGAACTGATGTGGTTGCTCTAATGGTGTTAATTAGGGGTGCCTATGGATTTGTTGGACCCGATTCACACAATTAATCTGACTAAGCCAAACTTGACCCAATCTGATTTGGTGGCTGTGGCGGTTGACGATGGATGGTAGGTTGAGTGGCACACAAGTTCCCTTCTCCAAAACCTGATCCACCATACCCGATTGATGAGGAACTCAAAATTTGGTGAGATCTTTGCCATGCAAGTCTCTGGCAAGATCTCAGCAGATCTCCACTAAATTTTCACAGTTTTGAGAATTGTATTGCCTCTCTTCATTATTAGCCGTTTGTTGCCCTTGCTAACCGATCTGTCGCCACTCTTGGAGAGCTTGATCCATCTAATTCACTGCACCTTGTTGGTTGACGTTAGGTTGTAGTTTTCTCCACCCAATCTATTTGGGTTGGGCACACACCCAACCCAGACTAACTCATGGACACCCCTAGTATTAATGGAAGAATATATATGAGAATCAATAACTTTTTTTTAAAGTAAAAAACAAGAATAATAATATTATTAAAGATATCAAGAACCAATAAGAAAGGGAGAAACACCACCTCCAACTGAAGTGGATAAAACATGACTAAGGATGGAGAAAATGGGAATCCTTATTCTAAGATTACAAAAAATTGCCTAACTAGCAATCGCTTGGATGAGGGTTTTACTTGGTCTCGCAATATGTGTGACTTTTCAAGAAGAGACAGATTTTAAAAGCATTAAAATATCTATTTTAGTTGAGTATACACATGTAAGTAAAGTCACACGTTGAATAATAATGAGAAAAATAAGTTGTTAATATAACATAGTTAGATCCAAACTCATAAGTTTAAAACTTTTGGTCAAGTGGTATCTATATATATTATATCAACTATTCGATTGGAATTTCTCTAAAATTTTTAAGCCAAAAAACCTTCCAAACAAAGAAGCATGCTTCTAGTGCTCAAATTGAGAACCAAGCATTTAGAGTTTTAGGCAAATACCAAACTATTTGAGCCACATAATTGAAGATATACACAAATGCTCAACTCAACAAACTCCAAAGCCTTGTGACAAGACGTACTAGTGTGCGTTTAGGAAGCACTGAAAATTATAAGTTATTTTACTATTCAGTTTATTTTTGCTACTATTCATGGGTCCCACTGTACTTTTTGGTATTATTTATAGGTCCCACTGTATTATTTCAACTAATTTTTACCTTTATTTACAGTACTTTCAGTAATAAGTTTTCAGTTTAACCAAATAAGCGATATCCAAACAAATCTCTAAGAGTCTAAACTCTCACCGGAGAAGAAAACATGATAAAGGTCATCATTGAGATATCATATACCCATTTGATATATATGTGGGGGTCCTTTTTCTTCTTTAATGAGCACTATCATTGATAGTTTAAGCATGCGCACGTACAGTTTGTAAGCTTGAGTGGAACATAATCAGAATGAGTAGTTCTGCAAATCATTTTTCAAGGTCAATTAGGGTCCTCATTATTGTGCTGTGGAGCTCACAATGTACTAATAAGCGTTGTCCTTAAGATATTATAACAGTTGCTTTGTATAAACTTTCGATATATTTAGTCAATTCATTAATCTGTTCTAAAAAGATGAACTTGTCACATCAGTAGAAGTATATGTTATCTTCGTTCTTTTCTTTAATAAACAATCATGGTTAGCCAAAAAAAGAGAGAGAAGGGATACACTTATCATTGAAAAATCAACTCAGAGATAGATTCTGGGGACGGTTGGATATAGAAATAGAGACCATATATATATAAAAAAGTGCGACAAATTTGATATGTTAAACATTTGTATTTTTCTTAGGCAACTATACGTATTACTACTGTATTAGCTTAAGTATATTTTGTTTAAAATAAATTATCTTTTGGTAGTTAAAAATGTGCTTTGACTTTTTCCCTCTTACTCTATTTTACTGCCATTTTTACGTAGAAGACTTAGGTCAACATGGTGTTTCTCTTTTCACCATGTAGTCATAAACTCATAATCATTTCTTCTCTCATTGAGCACCACCTTGAATTTTTGTTTCAACTTTTTTTTGGTGGAGTTCCTTGAGAATTTAATGTCACTCTAAAAAGCAATATATTGCTAAGCACAGGAACACAATTTTCCTGTGAATTTAGTCAATATACTAAAACTGAAGAAAGTGGCTGACAAGACAAATTGCAAATTTAGTCATTTTACATGTGTGTGTGGGCTTAATCATCCAGCAAAAGGGGAGGAAAGTAAAACCATGAATCCACATAAATCTTTTTTAGTGTAGTAAAATCATGAGTTTTACATTGCACGAAAAAAATACTTTAGCACTCAAATCAAGTGGACATGATACCAACTGAATAATCATTAGGAATTATATTATTTAACATTATCTAAAGTACCAACTTGTAGCATAATTTATGTTGAAGATTGTACAAAAAGAATATTATCAAATTAAAACTATGGCTGCAAGCTCGATGAAAAATGGAAGTCAAGAGCATAAGAGATTGCACATATATAGCAATATTTTTTTTTTCTCATCACTATGATGAGCTTTAGTGTGCGTGGGGACACAAAGTTGCTTTCTATAAATCAAATTTCAAATGGAAGTGGCACTAAATATAATGAGAAGAGATATAAAAAGCACGCCACAATCATAATTTTCTCTCTTAGCCAAAACCCCTCCCTTTTAATTTCCATGAATATTCAAACTCACTTGATACAAACCAATCATTCCATAAACTTTCTATGTGAGCGTGAAGCAATTCTTGATCAGCATTTGCTTTAGGTGCTTATATTAAAAGATTGATTTGATTGTGTCCCTCACATCACATAATTGCAAGTGTGTACACGTGCGCAGAGAGAGAAAGAGCCTCTAAATTTAACCACAAAAAGATTAGCTTCCCACATATCCACATAAAGCCATATATCATATATGTCATTTTGATTTAACGTTTGATATAGTTTTCATCTTTTGAGGAATCACACTCCTTCCACAAAAAAGACTCAAGAGGCAATCATGAGCAAGTCAATAATGGGGTTCACAATTTTTTCTTACTTTTTAAAAAATAGAATCCATAAACTACATTAAATAATCTTAAAGGAACCCGTGCAAAAACCCCATATCATATTAATTAATATTATGATAGTAATCGGCATTTCTAAGGGGCATACTCACCTCCATTTTAATTTAATGAAAGGTCTGTTTTTCACTTGAGCCCACCTTCTAATTTTCATATTTCAAATTACCCCACTTCCATTCGTTGCATTCATCTAAAAATTCCAATTGAATGAGCTTAATTTTGATATTGTTAATGACCCTATTGCAATTGTCGTCATTTTTAAGCAGATTCGCGGAGACTCTTGCTAAGTGCCATTTCGATGTTAATTTTTTTTATTTGTTGAAAGCTTATTTACTGATAATTGGTTAAAGTATTATTAGACTTAAAAAAAAAAAATAAGTGAAAGAATTTTAAAAAATCAAATAATACAAAGCTTTACCAAAGCAACAAGTATATAGGTCGTCACAAACTTGCACTCGAAAAAAAAGGAAAATGGTACGAGTGATTCGAGAGTGTGTCAAGTATAAGTCTAATTAGGTTGTCAACGCCATAGTCACTAGTGAAGTCTTATTCATGGAGTCATTGTGATTTGACAATTAAATGATTAATGTATAGTACTGGACTCTTTAATTTGGACTGCGTTTGTTTCATCATTTCAAAACATTGAAAATTCTAAAATCAAGTTTGGTTTTCATTTGATTAATAATTTCACCAGCCATTGACCCACAAAAGGCTTCCTTAACAAATCAAATAATGGAGGGAAGTGGTTTCGGGGCAAATTTTGCGACCCTGAGTAGCATTTCTAGTAAGTAGGACAAAGAAAATAATATGCTCAAAATGTCTGACAGTTCCATCCAAAAAGGAGTATTCTACCCAAACCAAGTTTTATGATTGGTGTTTTGCAATATTAACAGCATTTTAAAGTTGAGTAATATTAGAAATACAAAATTTTCACATTTTTTTTCCATAATTGTTGATATGATGATTTGTGTTGATATATTGGAGCAGTTACCCTTGTTAAAGCTACTTTGATGCTAAATTAAAGATGTTCAAATATCATGTTAAACATATGTTTTGATACCATATTAAAGATGCTTTGATACTTTATAGATTTTTCTGTAAATGTAGGTTGATAGATCAAACTGCACAACCCTTTTTTTGTTCTTATATTACTCTTTACACTTCCGCGTCAACAATATTTTCAATATCTCCCCCAATTTGTTAAACATGCTATCACAGCATCCTTTACATGGTATTAGAGCATCTTGAACGTTCATAATAATAATAAAAAAGAAAAAAAGAAAAAAAAAAAAGAGCATCTTGATTCTTGAACAACTTTCATTTTGACGTATTCCTTACACCACTTTTAGTATGTACGAATCACACTAGATATATTAGTAATTACGAAAAATGATGTGCCCTTCAACTCATTTTCTAAAGTTTTGAGATTGTTCTCTCTTGTAATAAGTGCTTAAAATTGTTGCAACTTGTAATATATATGTGACAGCCATCACATTGAGCCCTGCAATATGTGATCCCAAATGCTTAAAATGGTTGCAACTTGTAATATATACGTGACAGCCATCACATTGAGCCCTGCAATATGTGATCCCAAATGACGCGGTTGTACCATCTAATTTTAATAGGACTACTTATGATTATTAATTTAAGTGATCCTCCAGTAGGCTCTAACTATATTTAATTCGTCTCACCTTTACAACGATTGAACTTGGATCACTCATTGACTAATGAAGTTTTACTAAAGGATAACCAGACTTGAACAAGGATTTGGCCATCAACAGATGGCACATTTGGCCTATCAGATTACAAACAAGACCCAAAATAAAGCATTATAATTTAAAAGATCAGTGAAGCATAGCCAGTAAAGTAGGAATAAGTTTTTGTTTGGGTGACTAGGATTATTCCAACTTGCCTGGCTCTTGTAAATAATAACTAAGTCAAAGAATGAAGGACCATATTTAGCAAATTTTATATACTCTGAATTTTTTTTTTTTTAATTTCATTTTATTTTATTTTTATATATCCGTTCTCATCCAAAAATGGTAGGTTGCACAGACAAAGTCTATCTTTTAACTGTTCCTCAAAAAAAAAAAAAAAAAAAAGTCTGTCTTTTAACCTACTACTAACATTTATACCTATAAAATGGGTGGTCAACCTGAACCAGAGAGCCCAAACCATTAACAAGAGGAAAGAAGTAAGTTGAAACTATTCTCATCATGATATCTACGAAGGTTATTGGCATTGAGACTGTTATCATTAGTGGCTTGAATAGTGCACGTGAGAGTGCATAGCCCTTGTCTTGGAAGGATTTGTAAACCAAGTCCTAGTTATATTAGGACTTGTATTGCCGACTTTGTGATTTTCTCTCAAATAATATACCCTTGCCGACTTAATTAAGCAATTCTACTTCTAGATGGAGTTTGTATTGTACTCCACGACAAAAGGCCCACATCTCTGCTATATATATACTAGTTATGCGGCTATTGTTGATGAGTTATGAGTGCCGCAATATTCGAATAGGTTTTTATATTCTCTGGTATTTTGTATAGAGGTCTAAGGCGTGACTTTGTTCTAAAGATTTTCAGATTTCTTTAGTCATGTGTTTTTGGTGATTGAGAGCTCTTTTGGGTGTATTTGGAGTTTGGGTCTTGTGAGAGTGTTTTGGTACCACCTTTATAATCTCTTTCTTTTGTTAGTGAAACTTTCTCCTCGATGCAGCCCGTGGACGTAGGCCAAAAACCAAACTATGTAAATATTTGTGTTCCCGTGTGATTGTTTCTTTTGTCTTTCTGTTCTTATTCTGCATAAGCCCACTATTATTTGGATACACACGCAAAAAATTGATATTCATGCTTCTGCTATTCTCAACAAATTGGTATTAAAGCTTTCGCTTTTACAACTTAGACTCAGCTCTAAGAGAATTATCATCACATGTTCTATAAAATATGCTATTTTAACATATCAAAAAGACTACTTTATTATTTTAACACATTATTTTACAATTCACCGTACATCACATCTTTTATTCTTCAATTCTATACATTAAAATAGTATAGACAGATATTAAAATAACATTAAAAAACTAACAATATAAAAAATACAAAATGTGTGGCAGTGAATGTGTGGCTAAAAGTGTAAATGAAGAGATATTTTATTTGAGATGAGAGAAAAAGATGAATAAAAAATAATAAAAACTAAATGTCATTTTCATCTGTACCATGCCAAAGATGAGATTGTATTGTAGCATGTCTCAAAATTTTTTGGCATTTAACACATCTCATGATGGTCTGTTTTTGGTGTACCAAATGTCAAATATTTGGCATTTGGCACATCTGATGGGAATGCTCTTACAACTAATAGAGTGGGATTGGTAAAGCTTCTAGGTTTGAAATCTCATCAGGATTAATGGATATAAAAATAAATAAATAAATGAAACACACGATAACTTCATGTTTTAACTTTTAAGGGTACACCAAATCCACAGGGATGGTATCTCTACTTTTCCCTTCCATTTAAACCAACAGAATTAAGGGTTTGGTTGATTGTTTCTAAGGACTAATCAAAATTAACCAGCCCTAATCCCATGCATGCGTATTTATCAAAATTAATTAACCAGCCCTAATCCCACAATTTTAATCAATACTTTGATCTTAGCTCATAAAAATATCATTAATCCTTAACTTCCATGATGTTCCATTATGGTGTAGAATTCGACCCAAGATTAATTATGGAATTTTTAAATTTATATGAAATAACTATATTACCCTTGAGCCTAATTTTTCTTTTAAAAACAAGATTTTTCATGGTTGCAAAATTGTGTGGCTATAGATCAATAGATGCTCCTCATTAGTGGAACTTACACAAATAAGTGAACACCATTCAAGGGTCAATCGACGATTTGGAAACTTTTTTAATGTTCAAGGGGAAGTTCAAGTTTAGCTAATGATTCTAGATTTGGAACTTCTTAGCCATTCAAGGGGAAGCTCAAGCTTGGCTGATGATTTTGAAACTTCATAGCCATTCAAAGAGAAGATTAATCTCAATTGATGATTTTAGAACTTCTTAGTTGTTCAAGGGGTTTGAAGTTCAAGAGGAGCCAATAATTTTAAAATTTCATAGCCATTCAAGGGGGATTTTGGATTGAGTTGGTATTCTTGGGTTGTGAGAATGGATTTTAACCCAGTTGGATGTAATTGTAGGGAAAAAAAAAATATCTGTTGTGAGTTTTCAACTTTTGTTGGCTGTGAATTCTATATTGAAAGTTTAACCTCAAAAGGTTTAATTACAAGAAATATTTCTGTATTAATTTCGAACATTTTTGGGTGTATTGAATTTATGCAATTCTAACCTCAAAAGGTGTAATTTCAAAAAACTTGAATTTGTGGTGCATTTTTGCACCATTGTTGGGATGAATTGAGTTTTGGGGACTTGAATTTGTTGTGAGCAAGATTTATGCTAGAGGATTTGTTTTTTTTTTAAGCCTACTCTTTCTCGGCATTTTATTTTGGACTTGTTTTCTCCTCTTTTGGGCTTGAAAAAGCTTTTTGGGTCCTTTAAAATTAATTATTGGGTTTTTTAGTGTTTATGAAGAGGAAAGAAGCCCAAACTCATTTTCTTTATAGTAGTGGGCTAAGGGAGGGAATTTTTTCCAACCCAAACTCTTCTTATTCTTCTTCCATTTTTACTGCCCAAACCCAAAGGGTAGGCCTCCTTTCTTTTTCTCAACTCCAACCCCACAATTTCTTGGTCCAAATTTTAGCCTAAGGAGAGCTTAAGACATATGTGACCTTTTGATTTTCCAAATTTTACCAAAGGCACATTTTGATTTCGTTAAGTGCAATCACGTACAACATGCCTAACTCAAAGTCAAAGTAATTATTGTGCATAGTAATGCTTCTCCTCTTTATTAGATAACATATCTCATTTAAAGGGGGCCAAAAAAAAAAAAAAAAAAACCCTTTATTATAATTGTCTATTATTTATATTGCATGGGAGAAGAAAATTACAACTTCTAGAATCGTCTTTGTTGACTGAACACATGACACTGCTCTTTTTTTTTTAATATAACATTACAAACAGATCAAAAGCCACAGAAAATTAAGCAACACAGCACATGCAGAAGATAGAAAAGAAAAGAAAAGCCAATTTTAAACGAATAGCTATATATACATACATAAAATAAGAAAGAAGCAGCCACTGCGATACGCTCTTCTTCTTCTTTACGATGTGCAATTAATGACAATGTGAAGACCCACATTGCCATGGGTTGCCACTTTAAGATTGTTTTCTTCTGCGGTTTGAATTTTGTTAACATGAAAATTACGTGAAGCCTGTCTTGCTCATTGGTCTAGGGTGCGAAATTGGGGTTAGGTCAAAGAGTGAATTTGGGCTTGGACTTTAATATATATTACTTTCAGATAGGATCACACGTCAATCACGATTTATCATTTCTATAGTTATAAAACTTTTGCCGACTAAGAATTAGCAAATTATTTAAAAAGTTGGGGTTAGGTCAAAGAGTGAATTTGGGATTGGACTTTAATATATATTACTTTCACATAGGATCACACGTCAATCACGATTTATCATTTCAATAATTAAAAATATTTTGCCGACTAAGAATCGAATTATTTAAAATGGCTGGCTACAAATTAAGGATACAACTTATTTACAGCACAGTCAAGAGGGTGAAGCCAAAGGGGAGGGGGGGAGGGGAGGCATTTGCCCCCGAGCCACCAAAAAAATTAACACTCCTCTTTATTTATACTTTAGATTAAAAAAAAAAATTACATTTCCTTATGTATTTTTTCATATATTTATTTTATATGTCAACATTCAATGAAAAAAAATAATTTTTTTCTTCATGTTTTATCAATATTTCTAAGGTTTCAAAAGTTATAAAAGGAAAACAAATATAGGAAAAAAGAAAAAGAAAAGTAAATAAGCAAAAGTTTTAATTGAAAAGATTTTTTTTTTTTTTTTTTTTTTTACATTTCAAAAGTATTAAGAGTTCAAATTAGTTATGTAATAAGTTATTATTTTTAATAAAATGGGTATGTAAGTAATAAAATTAAAATATAATGATAAAATAGGATCCGTAATTTGATATTTGATGTTGTTTTAAGTTAACTCTAAAGTTTTATATGCACAAGACATGTGGTTAAGACTGTTATAAAAATCGACATATGTTTTACTTCAGGTTTATCTAAGTACTAAAAATAACATGAGAATTATTATCAGTAAAATTTTGACCATGAAAAAAAAAAGTACAATACAATTATATATATATATAGAGAGAGAGAGAGAGAGAGAGAGAGAGAGGTTGAAGTTACACCTAGTGTAACTCTAAACAATATTACACTACCTAATAACTTATTATGGAATTTATATTTTAAAAAATCAACCGTTGGATTACATTATTTTCATATATTTTCCATGCTTACAAAATTTTAAGATGATTAGAGATTAATAGTCATGTTATCAATAAATTATTTAAATTTAAGTTTTTGTTATTTAAAATAATGTATAAAAGATGAGTTTATAGATCGAATGATAAATTATATCCATTTGATATAGAAATTGGCATGCATGTTGAAAACGTATAGAATATGTAGACTATGTTTGAATAGTGCTGAAAAGCACTTGCATCTATGTTTCACTTTTTTTTTTTTTTTTTGAGAAAAGCATTTCACATTTTCAGATGTGGGACCCATGGCTACAGTGCAGGAAGAGAAAGCAAAATTATGCTTTTCCAGTGGGTCCCATGCATTGTTCACGGGACCTGCAAGTACTTTATTCAAAACTGGGTCCCACAATACTATTCACAAATTTAAAAATTATTATACTACAGTGTTTTCAATTTTCAGTAATAAGCAGTATCCAAATAGACTCGTAATCCAACAGTTGGTTTTTTAAAATATGAATTCAATAATAAGTTAGGGTAGTGTAACATTGCTTAGAGTTACACCAGGTATAACTTAAACTCAACCCATATATATATATATATATATATAAACATAACAAACAAACAAAATATTTATCTTTCATGACGTTAGTTATTAATTTGTTACCTTAAAGTTAAATCTTGACTTAGCCAATGGGTGCACTACATTAGATTTTTTTGATTAAATTCAAATACATAACTTTATTGAATTTAATTGCCATGGAAAATATAATATTTTTTTATATTTTATTAGCCAATGCAATCATATATGTTTGCATTTAATTTGAATCTTTAATGTGTACTGTACCAAAATCTTATCATGTTACAAACATGAGGGAGGGGTAGGCATGGAACAACATTTTGGTCATTAATCATTAGCCTATGTTATCATAAAAACTTATCTTTGTAGCTCGGACTTGTCCATAGCATTTTATATATATAATACAATAGTTACAATGGGGAAGAGAGAATTTGAATATTGGATGTCTCCATTGGAAATATTAAGGATACGGTTGGTAGACTATAATAGACACTAAAATGTGTTAGGTTCTAAAGACTTAGGATTTTATGTATTTAGAAATCTAATATGTATTGTTGACAAACCATGATCAAAACAATATGTTTAGTCGTGTTTAAACTTCCTCAAAGTTGGTTCATTTATGTAAAGTTGGAATAAAATGTTGCAAAAGTTATTTAAGCTTCTTGGCCTGATTCGATCGATCGAAGCTTAGGCTCGATCAATCGAAAATCGGGTCAGAGGCGTTTTCTGCATAATTCCAACTCAGCCCTAGTTTTCTTTTAAAACGTTTAGGGTTTTCTAATTTTCCCTATGTATAAAAGGCAAACCCTAGCCACGTTTTAGTGTTGCTCATATTACTGTTTGTGTAAATCTCTTGTGAGATCTGTGAGGAGCTTTCTTTTACACAAGCTTAGGATTATCAAGAAGGAGATTCGTTCAAGAGCTTAATGATCATTCAGTTGCTGTCATAAGAACTTAAAGAAACACAAGCGGGGATGCTTGTACTTGCTGGAGAATCCAAGAAAGAAGGAGTCCGTGGATTCGGAGCTTGCACGTGGTCGTGTCAGTAAGTTCTACTGGTGGGTAGTAATAAGAAGTCGAGCGTGGGAGCTTGTAAGTCTTATTGTATGAACTTCAATTCTTTCAAGATAGTGGATTCAGGTTTACCTTGAGGATAGTTAGGTTAAATCCTCCCCAAGTTTTTACCGGTTTGGTTTCTTGGGTGATCATATTTTTGTGTTATTTATCTTTCCACTGCTATGCATGATATGATTGTTTGATTGTGATAACCTAGATTTGGAATTTGGACTAAGTAACAACTTGGCTAATTACCTAGGTTAATCCAATTGTGTTTTTAAGAGGTCTAAAAACTATCAAAATGTAATAGTTATTTATATGATTTAACTATTCAGTAGTTTGGTTATATTTTTATTACAAAGTTACAATGGGGAAGAGAGAATTTGAATATTGGATGTCTCCATTGGAAATATTAAGGATACGTTTGGTAGACTGTAATAAACACTGAAATGTAATAGTTATTCATATGATTTAACTATTCAGTAGTTTGGTTATATTTTTATTATAAGGAATACTCATTCCTTATAGATAATTATTATTTAAAATGAGGAATAACTATTTATTTATAAAATGGTTATAATAGCTATCCCTTAGTAGGTATATTAATTTCTAAAATTAATATATTTCCAAGTAAACAAACTTTCCATAGGCACATAATAATTATAAAAATAAAAATTCATAAAAAATAACTAATCTCTCTTTCAAATTTAAAAAATATATATATATATATATTAGGAAGTATAATTATATGAATAAGATATTTTCTAAAATATATCTCAAGTTTGATTTAAAATGCTTTCATTCTATTATCTTCAGGGTTCCATTATTGTGCTGTCACCAAACAAAATAATAGTAATAAGTATTACATTACAACATCTTGTATTCCTTGTAATCCCCTTTCTTATTCCTATATAATTACTATTACAGTCTATCAAATGTATCCTAAGAGTCATTAACTAGTTGAATTACAAGACTTTTTAACTGTCCATAGCATTATAGGAGTATTCTCTTTTCCTTTCCAAGTTTCCATCTCTTCTTTCCAATTGGCATGCATTATGACAAACTTGGTATTGTCATACCTAATATAAATATATATATATATATATATATATATATTGTAGGGTGTCCGAGGACTAAAGAAGACAGAATATGAAGCATCACACACGATCCCACCCATGGAAGTGTATCCGGCCCGAGGACTTTATTGACCCAAGAATGGAAGGAGATGCGGGATAGCATTTTGTGAGAACCCAATTGGAAGAGAAAGGAACATGGGAAGGGGCTAGGTCGATGGGAGGGAGCTTCCTGTAAAGGTGCACCTTCCCGCTCCACATTGAATGCACTGCAACAATCTTATCAGCTGTATTAATGAAGAAATAACAGCTGAATAGTAATTTCACAGCTAGTAGCCCCTTCTACCACCTTCAAGAGAACTCTGATGGGACAAGTGCTTTGAGAAAAGTCCTGAGGCATACAAATGGAGGGCTAGGATGCAAGGAAGAATGATATATAAGGGAGGGAAACCTCCCAATTAAGGAGATGAACATGATTATTGAAGAAAGAGATAAACTAGAAAGTAAACAGTGCATTGCCTGGTATAGAACTTGTATTAATCATATATAAAAACTAGACTTCGAACCTGCCTGAGAAGAGCATTATTCTCAATTATTACGTGAATTGATCCTCTCTGTTACTTTGGGCTCTTCGGCTGAAGACTTTAACTTAGCTTATAATTATACTTGAACCGTTTTCCCACTCTCTATAGAAATTCTATTGTTTGGGCTTGGTTTGGAGGATAAGGCACTACTGTTTTAAGTGGTCTTAGGCCACCAACTTCTGAGTACCTACATATATATATATATATTTCCCTTTATGTAAAACTGTAGTATTATGATTAATTTGTACAAAACTATATTAAAGTTCAAATGGAGTTGTCCATAACAAACGGACTAAAGGTTAGAAAACCCAATTACCTCTCATAATAAAAAAAGTCAATAAATTAAAAAGATGGGCTATCATAGAACACAATTTGCGCTATTGCTGATCGTATACGCTCTTTGCCAAAAAATTCAGCACATTGGTTTCATAGTTCATAAATCATAATTAATGATTGACATTTCTGGAGCCCTTTCTCCCATTATGAAGTATTAAAGTCAGATCAAGATTAATTAAATTAATCATCACTGTGTCGTGTTTTCACAACCATTTTTTTCTTTTGTGGGGGGGGGGGGGGGGGGGGGGTGGTGGTCGTTTGCTTTATTTATTCTATAAATTAAAATCCCATTCTCATGCAATTTGCGAGACATAAAAAAGACAAATATTACAAATACACATCCTTTCCTTTCTTGATGAAGCAAAATATGTTGTTTGGGAAAACTCTCTCAATTTCCAACATTGTAAAGGCTGTGATTCTCGCCTTCTTTATTTTTAGCGTCAAGCCTCTTGAAGCTGCAAGGCCTTTGGATGTCATGAAGTCAAAACTTGCAGCAATCAAGGTGTCAATTCCTCAAAAACGAGCACAGGTTCCACCTTCTTCCCCAAGTCCATGTACTTACATACCTGGACACAAAAGTTGCCGTAATTGAAGAAACTGAAATTTAGCTTTAGATCCTCTCCATTTGAAATGAATTCATTTCATGGTTTATATTAAATAAAATAATATAAATATGTATCAAGCACCATATTATTTAAAATTTTAGATAGTGTGGCACTTAATACATTTTTAGATTTAAAAAATAAAATTGTAACCATGAAAGGAAAGGATCTTATTCTATGGTGATGTTGCCTAGTTGTTAGTCACGTGTATTTGTAATTGTAAGAATAAAATTGTTATGTAGTAAGAAAAAGCAAAATTACTGTATTTTGCCAAATGTTTGTTTTTTAATGTTATCTCTTCGTATATATATATAGTGTCAAAGCTTGGTTGCACTTGCTAGATTTACCAAAAAAACTGCTATAATATTGGTACGAGGTTGTGTGATAACTGACAACTGATTACGTTCTCATTTCGTGAGTTTTATGAAAATTTGAAATCCAGAGATACCTTTTGCCTTTTACACAACTATCCACCTGCCATTTGCAAGAAAGCATGCACTCCCTTTTTCTTCGAACATGCAAACATTATTGGTAGTTGGTACGAGGTTATGCGATAAATGTTTTCTTTTTTAATTTATATATATATATATATATATATGTGTGTGTGTGTGTGCGCGCGTGTGTGTTTTCTTTGTTAATTTTTATATATAGACTAGAGAGGAATAATATCTTACTAGGAACAGCCTTTCAATACAAGATCCAATTACATCTTTTTGCATCTACTTGATTTGCAGGAGTTGCAATTAAAAAGTTTACAAGTTGTTTCTTTTGGTTTGGGATTTGGATCATTTTTTAGATCTCCCTAAAGAATTGAGTTTCATGAGGGAATAAACATAAACATAAACATTCAACATAGGCATGAATGAATTAATTAGTCCTTGTCTCCTTGGGAGGAGCTCTCCACATGCACCACTAACCCAGCCAAGTTATGTTTCCCATTCTTAACGGAATCATCATTTCCATTAGATATGCATGTGTACGTTCGGATTGGGATAATTATGTGACACTTCTTGTGAGCAAAAAGTGTTGAAGGTTCAGTTGATGTAGTTTATGAGGTTAATGCCCCCTGTCATTACTTAGTATGTGTAGTTTCCCGTCTCACACACAGTTTGGTGTGTGTGTGTGAGACGGGAGACCATACATACATCTGGGAAATAGTCAAGGCTCAAGTGTTTAATGAATTCTAGACACAAGTTTGCTAGAAAAAGGAAGAGTAAACGTGTTCAAAGCAGAAAATCGGACCCAAATATGAAAAATATGAGATGACAATTGCCAAGGATGTCATTCTGCAAGATATGATTTAATTGAGTGGTCTGATGAGCGTCAGGAGCCTGGTTTCCTGTTGCTGTTAGATAGATCAGAGGGTTCACAGCTTCCATGAAGAGTTTTTCATTTGGGAATGGTCTGTTAGTTGTTACACCCAACAAGAGAGGATCATGGAGCATTAGTAGTGTAGCGTTTGTTTGGCATGTTTCCAATGCATGGGCCTTCTTTTCTGTCATATTTCCACTTCCGTAATTTCTCCTGATCATGTAGTCAATGATGAATTTTGCATAGAAAAAGATTTTAAGTAATTGGAGAATACCATAAGGGCCAATTAATCGAATCTGTAAATAGGACCTGTTAATTAAGATCCTTGGATGAGTCTATTGTCTAGTTTCATTGGGCTAAAAGGCAATGACAAACAATTTTATTGGACCTACTCCCCGGTGTTACCACTTACCTTGTGGCAGGGCCAACCTCCTAGACAACCCTCAAAATAAAAGTCAATAGACATCCAACTCATCAATTAAAACCCTAAACAATTTTGTAAGCAAAATTGTCGTGTATGCCTAATAATCATTAGCAATATAATTAATTTTCCTAACAACTTGAAACTTTAATTTTCGTAAATTACTCTCTCACATGGTAGATTATAATATTAAGTAAAATTACAATAATATATTTAATAAATTAGATTCTATTGTTTTACAATTTAAAAGTTGTTTTATTGTTTTCATATTATAATTTTTAGTGGATTAGCTAATATCAGTTGTGAAAGAGATGTTAAGAAAACCTATATATATATATATATATATATATGGAGAGAGAGAGAGAGAATTAATTAATATTTATATATTAATAAACTCTACTTAAATTTATCGTCTTATATTCAAAATCATGGTTGAATTGACCAATAAAGATAGTTTTTATTTTTAGATAATATTTAAGTACAATTACTTAAGTATAGTAGATTAAGTTTTCTAAATTTAAGCACATAATTACATTCATCAATAAAATATTTAAAAAATATTATTTTTTCCAAAAAAAATTAAAATTCAATAAAATTAGTCAATCAGAGATGCAAAAGATCCCAATGGGATATATTTTGTCCAAACAGAAGCTTTGAAAGAACTACAAAACGGAAATTAGTCGATCAAAGAACACCGATGTGGTACCAAAACTCCTATTGTCCCTTTCCATTTGGGGCAGGTCTCGTCCAACTACCCTGGTCTATTTCTCCACGGCCGCCCACTGTTAATCACCTATCGTCTGATGGACGATTGTCCAAAACAAGTCACACTTTGGACGCAGCAATGTTGAAAGAGCGATACCCATCATCGATCATTGCACTTTGAACTACCATACCTCTAAGTTTTGTTAAGTTTCTGTCAATCATTTTCGCCTCAATATTAAAGGCACATTTTCATCTCTTAAATTGCAGTTGCACGTAAAAGAGTAGGTACTTAGAAACGGTGGCTGGGTTCAGTAGTGCGACTGATTCAAAGTCAAATTAACTATATCTGCGTAGTAATGCTCCCCTCCTCTTTACAGTTTACATAACAAGTCTCATTCAAACAATAAATAAATAAATAAAACTGGTAAGAGCTTAGAGCAGAAAATACAACTTCTAGAATCGTTTTTGTTTTTTACTTAATAATGCATTGCACAATTTCTTTTAAAGCTACTACATGCTCTTCTTACCATTATGGTAAGCCCAAGCTATTATATGCATAAAAGAAAGGAGCCACTTTTATGATTATGTTTATTAGTTTATATATGAAATTATATATTTTAAAAAATAGGATATAGTAAGATTCTAATAGAGTGTGTAAATATATAATATAATTTTAATTTAATTAAAAAATAAATATTAAAATAATGAAGTGTAAAATTGTGATGTGTCACAAAAACTTGTATGTATATATATGTGTGTGTGTGTATATATATATATATATATATATATTGGTTAATTGGAATAGATTCGAAGAAAGAACGAGAGAGTTATTGGCACTGCTAGAGCGTAACTTGACACAATAAACTTATATAGTAGTATAGTACTGTATTTTGATGCCAACTAAAAATCAAAAGTCTTTGGCTTTATATAAATTGTAGATTATATATATACGGAACCACTTTGAATATTATGGTTTCTAGGTTGGGCACATAATTTTTTACAACAATAGTAGAAATTAACTACAAATAACAAAATAAATTTCACACTTGTTAAGGTGGAAGATCATGATTAGTGTAATGATAAATTCATATGAGGCCACAATCAATTTTATTTCTATTGTACACCACTTATAATCTCATACCCTAACAAGTTTGAAATTTAGCATGCGTTTGGATTGAGCTTATCAGCCTTGCATCTGCGTTTTGTTTTTGTTTTTTTTTTTTTTTTGAGAGAAGCACATTTCTGAGTAACCAGTGGGTCCCGTGCACTGTTCACAAGACCTACAAATCTTTTTTTTAAACAAAATTTTCATTAAAATGGGTCTCACGGCACTATTCACACATTTAAAAATTATTTTACTACAGTATTTTCAATTTTTAATTTTCAGTAAAATAAGTAGTATCTAAATAAACCCTTATTGTGAATTTTGTTGTAGCTTTAGACTTGCTGAATTAATTTAAAAAGGGCTTGTTATGCTAACAAATATGGGGCAGGGACATGCATGGAACAAAGTTGTGGTCGTTAACTTGATGGTCATAAAGACACATAGTCATCTCTTCTTTCCAATTTTCATGCATTATGATAAAGCTTGGAGGATTGTATAATTAGTAAGTACCCACAAGAAAGATGTAATAGTACGCATATCGTAGAATTACATTACATACACCATTCGGTCAAAAATTCGGCACACTGGTTATTTCATACTTTATAATTAATATGGACATTCCTTAAAACCCTTTTCTCATTATGTGATGCATAGCGTCAGAGTCAGATTGAAAAAAAAAAAAAAAAAAGCAGCCATTGTGACGTTTTTAACAACCTTTGGGTGGGGTTGCTTTATTATTTCTATAAAAAAAACCCAATTTCTCGTGCATTTGTGAAACATGAAAAATACACATTTGGAAACACACATCCTCTCCTGATGAAGCAAAACATGGTTTTTGGGAGTGCTCTCCCCAACATTGTAAAGGCAGTGATTCTGGCATTCTTGATTTTTAGCATCAAATTCAAGCCTCTTGAAGCTGCGAGGCCTTTGAATGTGATCATGAAGTCAAAACATGGGGCAACCAAGGTGTCAATCCCATATGATCGAGCACTAGTTCCACCTTCAAGCCCTGATCCATGTACTTACATACCTGCACAATGTTTGCCATATTTGAAGAAAACGGAGCTTTACCTGTGGTGATATATATAGGGGGAGCTGCCAACTTATTAATTAGTCACGTTTATTTTTAATTGCAAGAATAAAATTGTTTTTTAATATAATTTACTAGTACAACAAAGGATGAGAAATTTGAATCATAATTCTCTTAATAAAGAAGAGTATATGCTATGCTACTGAACTACAAAATTCTTGACAAGAATAAAATTTTTATGCAGTAAGAAAATGCAAAGCACCCGTATTTTCCAAATGATTATATTATACCTAAAAATTGCTTTCTCTTCATAACAATAATTTTATTGCACGTATATAATAATGGTTAGCATTGTCCAAACTACCTGTGGAACTGATCAGGCCAACCTAAAAGCCGCCCAATCTAATGCCTATGATGGTCGGCAATGGTTTTCGACCCCTAGAAATTGATTCGATCTAGTCGGCCAGTTGGCAGGTTGTTGCATCAAAACCTGATTTCAACCAACCCAATCGATCTCCACCCACCAAAAGTCATCATTATTCGCAATTTGAGGCATTCTTTAGTCAAATTAGTCGAGATATCGTATAGATTCGATGAGATCTCATCAAATTTGGTGGAATTTTGGCCAAATCCTATAAAATTTTGGCTAAATCTCCTCCCCCCTGACTCTGACCGAGACCGACCTCCACCCGATGCATATCTAACCAGTCTGACTTGACTTGGTCGGGGGCAAATCAAGAAATTCTTCACCCAATTTGGTTGAGTCGATTGTAGTTAGGGAACAACTCAGCCTAGACCGACCCATGGACACCTCTAATAATGGTACGAGGTTATGCAAGTACAGAGCTATGGTGGGACTAAGGGGTGGTGCTCCCTAGTTCGAATAATTTTTAATAAATTATAATTATTATTTATTAAAAGCAAAATTTTTAAGAGTTTAGCCCAAAAAAAAAGTTTTGGTTCCCCGCCCCCCCCCCCCCCCAAAAAAAAAAAAAACCTAATCATTTAAGGAATTTTTTTTTTTTTTAAAGAGTTCAAATTGTAATATCCAATTAAAATAATAAGATTACAAGTAGATTATCCAAATTATATAAAATCTTTATTCAAATTCAGTCTTTTTGTTAAATATTTAGTGGTTCTAATGCAATTATATTTAACGCATCTAGCTAAAGAAACTTTATTGTCAATTCTAAAATGGATATGAGTAATAAAATATTTTCTAAGAAGTTTTAGGTTTTGTCAACCAAGTTCCAAGAATGAACTTTTCACCTAGTGTATTCATAATGTTCTTCAGTAAAATATTTTATCTTCAACTTATTTTTACTTTTTCTTATTTTCTAGTATGTAAGTTGTAGATCTTTGGGATAGGAAAGAGTGAAATATTACATGACATGTCAATTGAAAAGAAAATTGAGTTTTTTTTTTTTTTTTTTTGAAAGTAAATGGAATGGTAGTTTTCTAAAATGATTCTTGATTGATGTATTGTTTTGTTATTTGTTAGTCAAATAGTTGTTATATAAGTTAGGCATCTAGTGTCTTCGACAAGTTTCTTAGTATTATGAGAGGTAAATGAAGTTATTTTTTAGAAATAAAAATTTAAATGTTTAAGAGGTCAAAGGTTTCATTAAAGTAAAAATTATCACATAACACATGATTAAAACTAAAAATATATACTACAGATACCAAATAAATGCTTAATTTAAATTTAAAGATAAAAATCTATACTACATATACCAAATAAATGCTCAATTTAAATTTAAGAATTTATATAAACTCATACATCTTTCAATTACTCAATTATATACCATCGTATTCAATCTTATTCTAAAGATAATATATAAACAAAATCTAAGGTCTTAATAATCAAGAAATGAAATTGAGCTTAGATTTTTTTTTCGTAATTTTAGTTTAGTTATCTTTTATAATATGGAAAAATATGTACTCATTGTTTCAAGTAAAGTTATCTTTTATAAATACGGAAAAAATTGTACTCATTGTTTCAAGTAAAATATATATCAAATCACATCAAAAAAAAAAAAGTAAAATATCAAATGCATATATATCTATGTGAGAGAGAGAGAGAGAGAGAGAGAGAGAGAGAGAATTTAGTTTTATACCATGTTCATTTGGGAAAAAAATTGCCTTTTGATTTTTATCGTAGTCTTTTTATAAAACATTTAATAGAAATAAAATTTTATTTAAAAGCATATTATTATCTTTTTGTTACACATTTAACATAAAAATTACTAAAAACTATATCTTTTATGCCATATTTAGCAAATAAGCCATTAAAACATTATGGAACACCGAACACCGGACACACAATTTCTACTTGGTCATAGAGATCAGCCCTCCTAGAAAGGATTTTTTGGGTCCATCCCATGAGTTTATGTGACATCTTTTATTCTTTTTCCCTATTCTTATGAAAACTTGTAAAAACCGCTAAAGCCTTTTACAAAAAAACAACTAGCTGCCAATTGTGTGAAAGCATGCACCAACTTTTTTTCCCTTTTCCCACATATAAACATGGTTTTTCCCCTCTGAACCCAAATTCTGAGTGTCCTTCCTTTCATTCTCATGCTTTTTTAATATGATTAATTAAGGGTCCGTTTGGATACAGCTGAAAACTGAAAACTGAAAGACACTGTAGCAAAATAATTTTTAAATGTGTGAATAGTACCGTGAGACTCATTTTTAATGAAAAAGTTGTTGAAAAGTGAAATTTGTGGATTCATGAATAGTGCATGGTGTGCACTGATTTGCTGAAAAAGAGTGAAAAAAGTCAAACTTTGCGGCTACTGTTCATGAACAGTAGCCGTAAGTCTCACAAACGCGTGCAAAAAAAAAAAAAAAAAAACGCCAGACGCAGACACTGGGTTTTTCAGCCCAATCCAAACGTAACCTAAATGTTGTCTTGATAATTTTTTGTCTATAATTTTTCTTGAAATCATTCATTTCATCTGTATTAACCTTGGTAGGAGTTGATTTTTTTTTTTTTTTAATAATTTTATAAGTTGGTGCACTGTCAAGACAACAAAAAGGAATATATATATAATTATTGAGCCATCCATTTCTTGGTGCAAGGCTTAACATCTATACAAAACTCAACATCTTTTTGCATCTACCTTGCAAGACTTATATGGGTTTGGGTTTTGGATCATTTAGATCATCTTGAAGATTGAAGAATTGATGAATTTCATGAGTGAATAACATAAACATAAAATATGGGGATATGAATCAGTCCTTTCCTCCTTGGGAGGACCTTCTCATCACCAGTACTAACCGGGCCAAATTCTATTTCCATTCTTAAAAGGATCTGTTAACTAGGTTGGCAAATCGTACGTGAACAAAACATGTTTTGTAAGTTGTTTTAGTATTTTATTTTAGAAGAAAAGACAGCTACCAGGTACTGCTATTAATTGCCTTCAATTTATGACTTCCATACTTTTCGAAGAGGGCAATAAGCTGAGTGTGGGTAAAGTAATCAGATTAGGGAGATTTAATCTCAAGTATCACTACAAAAAAAGGGGTCTATAGCCGTGTTTCAAAAACATGGCTATAGACCCCAAAAATGCGGCTATAGGCTAGAGCCACGTTTACAAACCCAGCCCTAAACAACGCAGCAATAGGCCTATAGCCGCGTTTTTGTAACCACGGCCAAAGGTCAGACCTATAGCTGCGTTTTTAGAAATGCGGGTATAGGCTAAGACTTATAGCCGCGTTTTTAAAAAATGCGGCTACAGACCAGCTTTGAGCCGTGTTTTTAAAAACACAGCTATAGGTTTTTCTTTTCATTTAAAAAAAAAAAAAAAAATTCTGGGTGTTTTTTTTCCCCAGAAAATTCAAGATTCAAAAAAAAAATTCAAAATTAAACACAAATCCAAAAAATTCAAATCAAACACAAACCCAGAAAATTCAAAATCAAACACAACATACTTACAATATAAACACACCCAGAAAATTCAAAATCAAATACAACATACTCACAATACAAACACACTCTAAAAATTCAAAATACGCGAGCTATCCACTTCATTCAAAATTTTCAGCATCTCCTCCATTTTCTTACTAACTAAACATAATAATAATAATAATAATAATAATAATAATAATAATAATAATAAAAAAATAGATCTATAGACAAATCAGTGTTCTTGAGATGAAGAAAAATAAAAATAAAAATAAGAAGAAGAAGTACGTAGCTGCAAAGAAACAAAGAGAAGAAAAAAAAAAGTTGTGCTGGAGTGAAGAAGGAAAAAAAAAAAAGAAAAAAAAAAAGAAAGAAGAACTTGGCGTGACTTGCAAAAGAAAGGAGCAAAAAAAGAAGAAAAAAAAGAAGAAGAAGCAGTAGATCCAAAGAATCAAAGGAAAAAAAAAGAGTTACCTAAATGTGAAAAAGAAAAAAGAAAGAAGAAACTGGAGAGTAGTTAAGGTGGAGTGAAGAATGAAGAATGAAGAAAGAAGAAAGAAAGAAAGAGTATAGAAAGAAAAGATGAAAGTGGGGGTAGATGGAGATGAGGTGGGAAAGGGGTGGTAAAAAAAATTTGGGTGTTACATATAGCTGCGTTTTTGAAAAACGCGGCTATAGACCACCGTTTCAAAAAAAAATTATACAGCTGAACCTATAGCCGCATTTTTTAAAACGCATCTATAGGTTAGCTATAGCCGCATTTATAAAAAACGCAGCTATAGGTCACCCTTAAAAAAAATTTATTCGACTGGACCTATAGTCGAATTTTTAAAAAACGCGGCTATAAAAAAAAAAGGCTTTTAAATATATATATATATATAAAGTTTTTTAACACAATCTCTAGAACCAAACAGAAAAAAGCTCATCATTTCTTCTCATTCAAATTCCATATAACCTAGTTTTATATCTCGAAACTCAAATTCCCATTAAAAAGATATAGAAGAAGAAGAGAATCATGTTCATAATTTACAAATTTTACCAACTTAAATAATCAAAGAAGAAATAACAAAAAAAAAAATTGGTAGAAAAATATAACGAAATTTGCAATTTAGCATTTAGGTTTTTGAGTTCTTTAATTAATTGAGCCAATTTGCAGGGTGTGTGTCTATATATATATAAAGTTCTCCAACACAATCTCTTGAACCAAAAAGAAAATAGCCCATCATTTCTTCTCATTCAAATTCCATATAGCTTGGTTTTATCTCTCAAAACTCAAATCCCCATTAAAAAAAATATAGAAGAAGAAGAGAATCATGTTCATAATTCACAAATTTTGCCAACATAAATAATAATAAAAAATAACAAAAAAAAATTGGTAGAAAAAATAACGAAATTTGCAATTATGTTTTAGAGTTCTTTAATTAATTGAGCCAATTTTCATTTTTCTGGAGGGAGATTCTTTGAAAACACTTTTTAAAACTAGTTTCTTTGATGGGAATTGTGAGGAAAAAAATCTACGGTTTCTCTTAATGATATGTTGTTTTATCATGTTTTTGGTCCCTAGTGGATTAGGGAGTGCCAATATTTTTATTATTATTATTATTATTTTTGAGAATATGGGGGTGCCAATTTCAAATTGGGGAGTTAGGTACAAATTTATTGGACCCAAATTTTTTTATAAATATTTCTAGGGAGGTCATGGCCCCATTAAATCTCCTATATTTTTTGTTACATTAAGTATGTGTTTGGATCCACGATTTGACCCACGTTTTGTGGTTACATTTGGAAAATGCTGGGACCTAGCACGCTACACGCTGAGGAAATGCAAGCTGAAAGCTGAGGAAACGCAAGCTAAAGAGAGCTGAAACGCAAGCAGTACGCACCGTTTCATTAATCCAAACGCGTGTTTCAGTACTGTTCATGGACACCAATCTCATAGAGACGCATCGTTTCATTAAAACGGTCAAGGCTCTTGCGTGTACTATTCATGCTAGTTTGTAAGTTATGTGAACAACGGTGCGCTCAACTCTAATGAACACGGTGCGCAACTCTGTTCATTGCACAAGCATTAGTTGGAGAATTTTAAGATCAAAACGGTGTGCAGCTCTCAACGGCTCTTTTCATTCTCTTCTCCTGGGATCTTTTCTCTCAACTACTATGGTAGAATGCCTTCAAGGCTCTTCAATGAGAAGTCTGAATCGTCTTTAATGAGTTGCACCTACCCACTAACCACAAAACCATCAAAACAGAGCACACACAGTACAAGCAAACCCATTATGCAGAACTCTTTGAAAAGATCCCCTCTGTTCTTCATCAGTAGCAGCTCACCTTCTCTCTGCTTGGGACATCATTGCCGCCACTGTAGGTCTCTACATTCACGGGTAAGTTGTGTTTAACTTCTCATGCTCTTTGATCTGTTGGTGTATTAATGTATTGTTTTCCATGAAGTTTCATCAATCTGTGGTTTTTTGTGTTCAACGTTTGTGTGTGGTTTTTATGTTCAACGTTTGTGTATGGTTCTTTACAATTTTCCATGACACTAGTATGTGGGTTTCTTGATCCTTCGTGTAATACCATTGTGTCTCTTCCTACCTCTGTTGTATTTGGATATATGTGAGTTTACTTTGCATTTTTCATTTGGGCATTATAATTGAAAAATGATATGCACATGAACTGTTTGTTGAAATGCCTCAATGAGTATAGAAGGAAGTTGTAGCAAAAATGGTTAAGGAGAAATCAAAGGACTGTGGTAGCAATGATCCGAGAGCTGACTGGAAAGACCCTGAGGAACTACAAGCTTTTTGTGAGTTCTGTGTTGTTCAAGTCATAGACGGCAAGAGGAAAGGAGGATTTTTTACCAAAACTAGGGTTGATGCAGTGATTGAGCAGTTGGGTGTCATGGGAAAAGTGGTGACTCACCTGTAGATTAAAAACAAATGGGATCATCTGAAAAAAGGGTGGAAGCAGTATAACGAGTATTTTGACAATGACACTGGGTTGGGTTATGATGCTGGAACTGGGATGTTTGAGGCCAGTGATGAGTGGTGGACCCGAAAGATTGCGGTTAGATCACTTTACATAATTGTGAAAATCTTTACTGTCTACAACTTTATATTATTGTGTTCTAACTACTGGTTGTCCACATGTAGGCATGTCCCAATGCAAAAACCTTTAAAAATAAAGGTTTACCGAATCGTGACTTCCTGAACATCATGTTTGGAGGCACGGTTACATCGGGGAAAAATGCGTTTTGCACAAGCGATCAAATACCAAAGGAAACCACCGAAGGGTCTAGGGACTCCGCTGATAGCACAGACTTTGTTGACCCCCAATGTGAACCCTTTGTGAATGTTGACGCAATGGAGGTTGAAGGTCCATCATCGTCGAGGACAGGACCGGTAGTGACTAAGGGGAAAGGCTTGGCAACCAATGTCCACCTTTTCAAGCCAATTTGCAAGAAATCAAGAAAAAAGCGTTCAGTTGCGCAAGAGATGTCCGATTCTTTGAAGAGCATCTCAGATGTTATTGTTGAGAGTAGAAGTGTAAGTACACGTAT
This sequence comes from Quercus lobata, assembly GCF_001633185.2. NCBI lineage: Eukaryota > Viridiplantae > Streptophyta > Magnoliopsida > Fagales > Fagaceae > Quercus > Quercus lobata. The sequence continues at coordinate 5,257,557 of NC_044909.1, read as the reverse complement.
GGATATTGCTTCCACAGCAACTACTCAAGTTAAAGCAATTCTGGATATAGTGTTGAGTCTTCCCGAGGTGCACTCGGGTCATTACCTTCATTTGTTCAACACTCTCTACTTCATGGAAAAAGAGCGGGGTAGGCACATGTTTGCTGCACTTGGTGATGACAAGGACGTCCAACTGAATTGGCTAGAAAAAGAGTACCAAAGGCACCCTGAATTTCATTTTTAGTGAAGGAAAGGGGATTGTCTTAATAGGAACATGGACTTGGTGTAGTAATCGGATTTTTAGTGTTGTACCTATTGCACTATTTTTTTTCTTTTTTTTTTATTGGTAGAAACTAAAACTTACCATGGGTGTGTATGTAAGATAATGCTCATCATTCTTATGTCAACTTCTTGGTATATTTATATATATATTTTCCCAATGCCTCTTTTAGCTGACTTTTTTGTATTTTTGATGGTTATGCATTATTATTTGTGGTAAAATTTGATGATGCTCATTTATGATTGGAAAGAAGAAGTCATGGGATATATATAATCGTTGAAGCATGTTCTGTGTGCTTTGGTTGTTTTTTGGTTCTGTCAATAAGTCTGCTGCAACATTTTGTTCATTAGGGATGCCTATTTTTTCTGCCCTTGCTTTGTTTGTGAGATCTTTGAGGTAGTTTTCTCAATAAGCTGTTTGGATCCTAAGAAACTGAAAATATTTTTTGTTTTTAGTTTTTTTTTTTTTTTTTTTGAATCACGTGTTCGATATTTCTCTTAGGTTGATATTACTGGATCTATATTTATCAGGAAAAAGATGTTAATTTTTTATGTATTTGTATGCGAAATGTTTTAGAGCTTATAGAAAGCTTTGGATGTAGGTAAGTGATATCAAAACTCAAAACAAAAAGCCTTTATTTTCAAGTTCTGTTATCACTTCTCATGTTTCCTCATCTGGGTTTCTCTTTATTGGAAATCTCTCTATGCCCTTTCTTGCTTTTATTTTTTTATTTGTTTTTTTCATCTTTCATAAGCATTACAGTCTTTCATTTGATTTATTTTCTTGCTGAATAATCATATTCTAATAGGTTTAGGGAAAAGGAAATGGGGTACATGTTGTGTATTTTCCTTGCTTTTTAAGTGGGAAACACAAACAAGAAAAAAAGGGGTTTGTGAATTGATTGTGGAAAGTTGGTTGGGGATTTTGGGCATCTGGGTTTTTTCAGAATAGTATAAAAGTTTGATTTTTTAATTTTTTTAATTTTTTTTGTGGTGGGTTTTGATGAAAGTGAGGGATTTTGTAGGTTTTTAATGAGGGCATAAAGCTTCATGTGGGTTTTTATGTTGGGTTTTTGAGACTGAGATATAAAGTTTTTTGGTTTTTGACTTTCAAATGAGAAGGGGGTTTTGGCCCCCCTTTTTGTTCTAGGTTTTCTAGTGTGGCATTATTGTTGGACAGGGTTTGTGAAGGTTTTGGTAAATAAAATTAACTTGAGATTAATTTGTAATGTCCTTCTACCATCCAAGTTAATTTCCAAAATATTAGATTAACCTCAAATTCAGATGCTGGTTAGTGCTCATAGATTTTGTTTTTGTTGTAATTAAGGATATGCACTACAAATGATTTCATAGTTTAGTATTGATTGCAAAATTTTGATATTTAGGGTGCAGATTGCAAATGCCCATTTAGATGTAATTAACCCACAATTTCAAAAGTATACCATGCTTTATTCTCCAATAATGCACTCTAAGGCATTAGCTTGGTTTTCCTTTTTCACTTTAAAAGTCATCTCTGTCTATTGCTTTGACAATTAAAGCCCGTGAATTTGACACTCAACTTTTGAATGCCTCCATTACTATTCACTTGCTCTCATAAACTAGTCACTTTCTTCCCAAAAATTAAAAAAACAATAACATTTCCAAAACAAAACCTATAAAACTACCAAGGAATAACACACTGTAAAAAAGAACTAATTAACACTTCCAAAGTTGATATATAATTCCTTTAGTATAGTTCCACCTTGTGCTTGTGGTTTAGCAGTTTAATCAACTGGTTTTAATGTCTATTATTTATTCTATAACCAGTGCTTATACTATTTTTTGTTTATTATTTCTTCTTGGTTTTGTAGCATTTGATATCTTAACACTTTCAAGGCTTTGAATTTTAAGCTCAACTTCATACAGGTCATTGTTCAATAGTTGTAAAGTAGTTTGAAGTTATACAAAACGATGGATTTGCTAAACGACTCATTTGATTTCCAATACCAGTGAGTTTCTATACTTTCCCCTCTAGATGTGAATCTACAATTTTTTAGAAATCTTGGATGAAATAGTGAAAGCATATGCTTAGGATTATTAATTTATTGGTACCACCATAGTTTGAGCCTAATACTAATATTCAATAAAATTTAACAATTTTTTTTTAGCCTACATATTATAGTATCACATTCGTATTTGTACATGCAATTAAAGTCGGTAACATATGCAGGGACGCAGACTTCTACTTGAGCGACGACATTGTACTCGTAGCATATCTAGCCGTGTGTGCATATCTAGCTTATGTGGAGACCTATATGACCAAAGTACCATTGCATACAAATATACAAACAAGGTATGAATGGTTATAGTACATATTAACTGGAAATGAGAAGAAATGTCGAAGACAGTTTAGAATGTCAAGTCATGTGTTTGGATAATTGTGTAATACACTGCGCCAGTATGGATATAACGGTACCAAAAGAGTTTGCTTGGAAAAATCTTTGGCAATGACATTAGTGGTACTTAGTCATGCTGAGGGTAACAAAATGGTGCAAGATAGATTTCAGCACTCGGGTGAGACAGTGCATCGAGACGTGGCTATGGTAGTTACATTTCGGGACGTGTCAGAACATATTCAGCATTCAGATCGATATTGGCCACATTTCAAGGTACTTTGTGAATTTGGTATCTTGACTTGATTTTATTCAAATTATCTTTATTTTCCAATACCACGTATTTCATTTCACATGGTATTTTTGTGGCAATGGTTAGGGTTGCATTGGTGCGATTGATGGGGTCCACGTCCCTATGGTCGTACCAGTTGATGAGCAACACCCGTACTATGGCAAGAAGGGGATCACCACAACAAATTGCATGTGCGCATGTGACTTTGACATGAAATTCACATTCGCATGTGTTGAATAAGAAGGGTCAGTTCATGACACAAGGATTTTTTTAAGCTGCCTCAATAATGAGAGTTACAACTTCCTAAAAGCTCTAGCTGGTTTGTAAATATGCAGTTTAATTATAGTATTAAAGTATGTATTAATGTAGTGAAAATGTTAATGTAATAAACGTGTTCATTTGTAGAAAAGTATTATCTGGTTGATTCAGAGTACCCTATGAGGAAAGGGTTCCTTGCACCATTTAATTATCTCCATTCATCACTCCGTTCGATCATAGAACGAACTTTTGGAGTTTGGAAGAGTAAATGAAAAATTTTGAGAAATATGTCAGCCTTTTGTATACGCACTCAAGGTCGCATCATTGTTACTACAATGGTTCTTCGCAATTTCGTTAGAGCACATGAGATAAATGATAACGTTGAACGTTCCAGATCTACAGGGGGCACATCTGGACATAGTGAGAGAGGTCATTACAATGGCACATGCAATCTCAATGTTGGACGAACCTGAGATGAAACAGGTTCATGACAATATCACAACATTGATATGTGCGGACGATAACTGATAATGGTGACCATTATTTTTGGAGTTGAAGCAAGTTAGTGTGGTTGAAAATACCATTAACATTATGAAAATTATTTTGTGGGGACTTAACTGATGGTTCACAAACTTCAATAATGTAATACCATTTATTATTGTATTGTTAGTAAGCAGAATTGAGGGCTTTAAAATCTTGATTGTAATACCTTTGATTTATGCATTTTTATGTATTTGTTACATGTGAAACTCATGGTAAGCTTTAGTTTCTACCAATAAAAAAAAAAAAAAAAAAAATAGTGCAACAAGTACAACACTGAAAATCCAATTACTACACCAAGCCTGTGTTCCTATCGAGACAATCCCCTTTCCTTCACTAAAAATGAAATTCAGGGTGCCTTTGGTACTCTTTTTCTAACCACTTCAGTTGGACGTCCTTGTCATCGCCAAGTGCCGCAAACATGTGCCTACCCCGCTCTTTTTCCATGAAGTAAATGGTGCTGAACAGATGAAGGTAATGACCCGATAAGCACCCCAGGAAGACTCAACACCATGTCCAGAATTGCTTTAATCTGACTAGTTGCTGTGGAAGCAATATCCATACGTGTACTTACACTTCTACTCTCAACAATAACATCTGAGATGCTTTTCAAAGAGACAGACATCTCTTGCGCAACTGAACGCATTTTTCTTGATTTCTTGCAAATTGGCTTGAAAAGGTGGACACTGGTTGCCAAGCCTTTCCCCTTAGTCACTGCCGGTCCTGCCCTCGACGATGATGAACCTTCAACCTCCATTGCGTCAACATTCACAAAGGGTTCACATTGGGGGTCAACAAAGTTCGTGCTATCAACAGAGTCCCCAGACCCTTCGGTAGTTTCCTTTGGTATTTGATCGCTCATGCAAAACGTATTTTTCCTCGGTGTAACCGTGCCTCCAAACATGATGTTCAGGAAGTCACGATTCGGCAAACCTTTATTTTTAAAGGTTTTTGCATTAGGACATGCCTACATATGAACAACCAGTAATTAGAACACAATAATATAAAGTTGTAGACAATAAAGATTTTCACAATTATGTAAAGTGAATTAACCGCAATCTTTCAGGTCCATCACTCATCACTGGCCTCAAACATCTCCAGTTCCAGCATCATAACCCAACCCAGTGTCATTGTCAAAACACTCGTTATACTGCTTCCACCCTTTTTTCAGATGATTCCACTAGTTTTTAATCTATAGGTGAGTCACCACTTTTCCCATGGCACCCAACTGCTCAATCACTGCATCAACCCCAGTTTTGGTCAAAAATCCTCCTTTCCTCTTGCCGTCTATGACTTGAACAGTACAGAACTCACAAAAAGCTTGTAGTTCCTTAGGTTCTTTCCAGTCAGCTCTCGGATCATTACTACCACCGTCCTTTGATTTCTTCTTAACCATTTTTGCTACAACTTCCTTCTATACTCATTGAGGCATTTCAACAAACAGCTCATGTGCATATCATTTTTCAGTTAGGATGCCGACATGAAAAATGCAAAGTAAACTCACATATATCCAAATACAACAAAAGTAGGAAGAGACACAATGGTATTACACAAAGGATCAAGAAACCCACATACTAGTGTCATGGAAAATTGTAAAGAACCACACACAAACATTGAATACAAAAACCACACACAAACATTGAACACAAAAAACCACAGATTGATGAAGTCTTATGGAAAACAACACATTAATACACCAACAGATCAGAGAGCATGAGAAGTTAGACACAACTTACCAGTGAATGCAGAGACCCACAGTGGCGGCAACAATGTCCCAAGCAGAGAGAAGGTGAGCTGCTACTGATGAAGAACAGAGGGGATCTTTTCAGAGAGTTCCGCGTAATAGGTTTGCTTGTATCGTTTATGCTCTATTTTGATGGTTTTGTGGTTGGTGGGTAGGTGCAACTCATTAAAGATGATTCGGACTTCTCATTGAAGAGCCTTGAAGGCATTCTGCCATGGTAGTTGAGAGAAAAGATCCCAGAAGAAGAGAATGAAAAGAGCCGTTGAGAGTTGCGCACCGTTTTGATTTCAAAATTCTCCAACTAATGCTTGTGCAATGAACAAAGCTGCGTACTGTTTTCATCAGAGTTGAGCACACCGTTGTTCACATAACTTGCAAACTAGCATGAACAGCGCAAGAGCCTTGACCGTTTTAATGAAACGGTGCGTCTCTATGAGATTGGTGTCCATGAACAATACTGAAACACGTGTTTGGATTAATGAAACGGTGCGTATTGCTTGCGTTTCAGCTCTTTTCAGCTTGCGTTTCCTCAGCGTGTAGTGTGCCAAGCATTTTTGAAACATAAATGCAAAACATGGGTCAAATCGTAGATCCTAAACACATACTAAATCGATAGAAAAGTAAGATTGAAATTTCCAACTGGGCTTTGACTATATTATTAGCTACTTAAAAGCTCGGTCCAATGAAACTAGTTCTGAAGGGGAAAAAGGGTATGAAAACGTGTCTTTCATTTGCTACGGTTACTGATTCTACTGAAATCCACAGTCTTTGGGCCATTTTTATATCAACCTTAGTCCATTCCTTATTTAAAGTTGGGCTAGGACTACAAATGTTCTACACCTTTAATAAATTAACAAGGCCTCAATTTTTCTATGTGATTAGTTGGGCCAACTGGGAATTTCACTTTTTTCAAAGTGGCGATTTGGGTTTGGTCAATCTGTGGTATCACTAAAAGCCTCCGGCCTAAATTTTAGACGCATGTATTATACTATGAACGATGGTATTAAGTAAAATGCTAACGGATGTCTTTAAGGTATTGGTTAACAATTTATTTAAAAATATATTTTATGGGAAAAAAATTAATATTTTGACAACTTTTTTAATTTCTCATAAAAGTTATGTCAAAATTTTTTTAAAATAGATTATTAACTATTACCTAATAACACTCGTTAGCATTTTCCTAAATTAATATAAGCATTGGGATTGACCATACAAATTGCATGCATGTATCAAAGGAAACATGAAAATATTTCACTTTCTATTTATGAGTAGACGATGACATATTGGTGGAGCTCGAAAAGGAATTGTGGCCAAACCTTCAGCTAAATTTGTCGGTGGAATATTAGGAACCTTGTTTAATGGAAGTGTTTCACTTCTGCTGGGACTCAGCTACCCTGAGGTCAAGTTTTACATGTGATGAATGACTCAGTGTCTTGGAATGCTCTTCTTTTTCTTTTTCTATTTTTTTTTCCCTTTAATTATAAGGGTAAATTCCAATAAACTATCCTGAGATTTGGGCTAATACAAAATAGGTGCAAGATTTTTTAAAAATAACAAACTTAGTCCTTAAAGACAATTTGGTCCCTAGCTCTATTTATCACCGTTACTTTATTCTCACATTCTGTTCTCTACTCTTTCTCATCTCAGACTCAAACGCCTCTCTTCAATGTTGTTTCTATTGGTTTGGGCCTTGGATCATTTACATCACCGAAGAATTTAGTTTCATGAGGGAATAAAGCTAAACATAAAATATGGGCATGCATATTTGTGTCCTTGAGAGAGAGAGAATATAAGATAACATTTGCCAAGAATAATGCTTCAACTGAGTGATCTAATGGAACTCACAGTGTGAGTAGTCCGGATTCTGGTTGATGTTAGGTAGAGCAGTGGGATCACAGCTACCATAAATAGTTTGCATTTAGGAATGGTTTGTTACAACCAAAAAAAGAGAGAAGGGAGCATTGGGAGTGCAGGTATTTAGCATATTTCCTAGACGAGGGATTTGTATCATATTTTCACTTCCTCCATCCCTCCTAATGGGCTTCAAAGTTGGTTCGAATATTCAACTTTATTAATTAAAATAAAATTAATTAGACATAAGTAATCAATTACACCTCAAATCCTGATGATTTTTGGTTGCGAATCCAAACTTTTGAAAGAAGAAATCCCCCAACACATACAAGTGTATATAATGCCCTTAAATTTGCACCATTAACTCATTAAAATATTCAATTATTTTTTTTACCATCTATTTTCAGTACACTACGTACTGCCCCTGTGCACAAATGTCCTAACCAATTGACTTACATTACATGCTTAGCATTGAAACGGCATGGCTTTTGACTTGTTTGAGGTGAACACAACATCGACAATAAAAGTTTGACGCCAACGAGATAAAATTGAGAGGAAAACAAAAAGCAAAAAGCAAAAACAATAGAAAAATGAACCAGTGATCTATTGTGGGCCCGGGATGAATGTAATTGAGGAAGAACCTCTAGTAGCAGGCCCGATTAAAGTTTTCACCTGGGCTTAGACTATATTAACTACTTAAAAGCCCGGTCCAAATGAACCAGTTCTCATTTAAAGTTTGGCTAGGACTACGCATGTTCTATAACTTTAATAAATTAACAAAGCCTCAATTTTTCTGTGTGATTAGTTTGGCCTACTGGGAATTCCACTTTAGGATTCGACATTCAAGTCGGTCCAATAATTTCTCTAGCATCAATTTATGACCTTGAGAAGCAAAAAAAATAGATCGGCAAGTTCTATATATGCAGAGGATTCATATCTGAGATGAATGGTACTACAAAAACTTTTTTGATAGTGGCGAATTAATTTGGGTTTGGTCAATCTGCAATGTCACTTAAGCCTTTGGGCCGATTGCCCTGCCAATACAGTCTTTTTAGACGCATGCCATGCTACGAATGATACGGTACAACAATGAAAATATCAAATTACCTTTTGCATATTCGAAAATCATGCAACAAACATATTGTTTCGTCACACTGAGCCTAGTGCTCTAGTGGTGAGGATGGTCAAAATAGTAGGCAAGTATGATTACATTATTAATTGAGAATTCAAGCAAAATGGCTTCATTAATTTAATTTGGGCTATCATCTCACCTATTTTGATTAGTACAACATCAATTTTTTACATAGAAATATTCCTAACATCAAATTTTGATTAGTACAACATCATTTTCACATGGGAATATCGTTAATATCTTTCTTATTTTCTATATCTATATATAATATTGGGAAATGTTAAAAAAAATGCTCTAAGATTATTGGTTTAGGAACTATTTTTAAAAACATTTTGTGGGAAAACAAAAAAAGTAATTAATTTTGTTAACAGTTTTTTATATTTTTCATGAAAATAATGTCAAAATTTTCCTAATATAATTTATTAACAATTGCCCTAAAGGCACCTATAAATATGATCCTATAATATAAAAACGAAACGTTTAACTTTTTGTTATCCACTCTTTATTACGCCATGTGGTTACATAAATTAATGTCACGTATATAATTAAAAATACCGAATAGTTGTACCTTTTTGTTTGGTGGAAGTTTTAGTGATATTTTCACTTTTCAGAACCATTGTATTTAGTCAATTATAGTAAATTAGAGACACAATGTTCAGTCTTCTAGATAGTAGTTACAAAATATTTTAACTTTTTTTTACCTTCTATACATGCCCCTTCAAAACCCAATTGCCTATACTAAACTATAGTCACAATATTGATAGTAGTTATAAATTAAACATCACTTCTTTCTTATATTTTTATCTTTGTACGCTCTTCTTTCCCACTTTCTCCCTCTCTTCGAAATATATTTTCTATGGACAACTTTGAAACAAATTTCTCCATAAAAGTTTTCTCCTGTTAACAAGGACTTCTCTTTTCAGTAACATCGGCCAGCAAAGTGTCAAAGTAAATTTAAAGGACAGATCCCTCTTTTGAAATGTATGGTAAAGAAAAAAATTGCATAGTAAAGAAAAAAATTGCATAATAAAGAAAAATTAGGTATTAGTATTAAGGTGACAATAGGATATATCAAGTTGACATATTACAATATTTGTAATAAAAACTCAAAGAATTGAAATGCCCCTGAAATGCCCACTATGTTGAAACTTAGATCATTGCAAAAAAAAAAAAAAGCAGTACTATAAGATAAGGATAACAAAATATCTGAGGTTGGGAAAAGAAAATGGAGCTTAATTTAGCTATGGTCTTGTGGGGAGTTGCTAGTCAAGTTTATTCTTACGTTGTAAGAAAAAGGCAAAATATCTCTACTTGCCAAGTGTTTGTATTATGTTAAAGTATCACATATTAGATCTTATTTTGTTAGCGGATGAAAAAAAAAATGTTATCTCTTAAAAATGTTATTGCACACTTAAGAGTCTCGTAGTTTAGTAGTATTGTCTAGTTTTCTTTCTTGGCCTCTATGACTTTCCCGCACTAAACCCACAAGATACCCCCTAAGATACCAAGCTCTGTTGTGTCTTTGATCTAAGCTTTCTGTCACCTTCAAGCCCTAAATTCAGGGTGCATGGCGTACATGCCTTTATCTTCATTCTTGTGGTATTATAATCACTGGTGGCTCTAGTATTGTGAGGGTGGTTCTAGGACCACCCTCACTTGTCCCCCAAAAAAAAAAAAAAAAAATTATACATGCAAAAAAAAAGTTATATAAATAATTATTTTAAATTAATATGTTCAATGACCACCCTGAATTGAAAAAAATTGTATATATATACTTTAAAAATATATATTATATACTAAATTAACCTATCTTAACCACCTTAATAAGAATTTTGAACACCTTTACTTGAAAATCATAAGAATTTAAGTTCAATAAATATAAGAGTAATGCTACATCCACAACATTTTCACAATAATTTTACAATAAATCTTATATGGTAAGCTGTTACTAATTCTAATTCGGGTTCAATATTGCCATATTTTACCCACCAATAACAGGCTAACAACTTGTTACATAAGATTTGTTATGAAATTGTTGTAGTCATTTTATTATTCTCATATCAGCATTTTCAATTTGCACTTTATCTTTTATTAGTCAATTTTTTTCTTATTCTCTTTCTTAGTACAAAAAAATTGTAATATTTCATATATTTGTGTGTTTTTTTGGTGACATTGATATATTTAAATTGTCTCTTTATTAAATTTTGTATAATTTAAGTTTCTTAGTAACCACTCTAAAAACAATTCTTAGAGCCGCCACTGATTATAATACTATTTGTAGGGGCGGTTTTTGGGGCCCAGGCCCAGCAAGTAAGTGGTTCTAGCCCAAAAGTCCCTAGACAATGAATTTGTAGAGAGCGGGTTACAGAACTAGGGCTGGACGAAGTGAATGTCAGTTAGATGTATGCCATGCAACAGTCTGAACGTGAGAATATTCCATTTAAGTTCACAGGATACCGGTCCGAGGAAACGTATAAATGCACCTCTTGCTCTAGTTACAAACTACATAATTCTTTAACTTCTCTCTCTCTCTCTTTTCTCTAAATTCTCCGATCCCCTCTTCATGGGGATTTCCTTCTCTTATATAGCCTCCTTAAATTGATAAGGACCTTACACTTGTTAACCATCTGGACCTTCACTTGAGTGCCTGTCCCATCGGACATCTTCCTTATCTTTCTGTGAGTTGCACTGGCCAATGTAATACTGTTCACTTGTCTTCTCCACATTAATGCGGCTGAAAAAGTAGCTTCCTTGCATTTAATGCGGTAGTTGTGGCTTCTCCCTGGACGTCTTACATTTTCCTCTTTCCTGCTGTGTGAGGCTCATCCTACTACCCACGTTTGTCTGGGATGGCTCTTCATTGTGGAGGGGACGCACATTGGGCCCATATTTGTGTGTCCGAGGAGACATTCCTTCTCGGACGTCTTTTAAAACAAACTGGGCTCAACAGGATTGGGCCAGAAGTCTTTTGGTCCCCCTTTTCCCTTTGGGCCATGGTTGGGCTTCGTGCGGGGCCCCAGACCCATTGTTGACTTTGGGAATTTTACCCCTACACTATTGATTAAATGTTGTTTTGATAAATTTCTTTTTCTTTACTTTTTATCAAAATTGCTCATGTGATCTCTAATATTCTTCTATCATATTTTCACTTCCTCCATCCCTCCTCATGGGCTTCAAAGTTGGTTTGAATACTCAATTTTATTAATTAAAATAAAATCAATTAGACATAAGTGACCAATTACACCTTAGATTCTAATAATTTTTTTGTTGCAACTCCAAACTTTTGATAGAAGAAATCCCCCAACACATACAAGTGTATGTAATGCCCTTAAATTTGCGCCATTAATTCCTTAAAATATTCAATTATTTTTTACCATCTTTTTTCAGTACACTGCCTCTGTCCACAAATGTCTTAACCTTTAACCAATTGACTTACATTACATGCCTATATAGCATTGAAACGGCATCGCTTTTGATTTCTTTGAGGTCACCACAGCATCAACAATAAAAGTTTGACACCAACGAGATAAAATTTAGCGGAAAACAAGAACAAAAACGATAGAAATTTTCAACTGGGCTTCTCTTGACTATATTAGCTACATAAAAGCCTGGTCCAAATGAAACTAGTTCTGAAGAGGAAAAAGGGTATGAAAACGTGTCATTCGTTTGCTACGGCTATTGATTCCACTGAAATCCAGAGTCTTTGGGCCCTTTTTATATCAACCTTAGCCCATTCCTTATTTAAAGTTGGGCTAGGACTGCACATGTTCTATACCTTTAATAAATTAACAAAGCCTCAATTTTTCCCTGTGATTAGTAGGGCCAACTGGGAATTTTACTTTTTTGATAGTGGCGAATTTGGTCAATCTATGGTGTCACTTAAAGCCTTCGGCCGATTGCCCTGCCAATGCAGTAAATTTTAGATGCATATACTATGCTATGAATGATGGTACTCCAATGAAAATATCAAATATATTTTGCATATTCGAAAATCATGTTGGAAACATAATGTGGTGTCACACTGAATTGGGTATTCCCGGGAAATGTGTAACTTGTTGTAAGTGATATCATTAATGCTGTTGTTGTTACCATTGTTTTTTTATGGGAGTTGTTACCAATGAAATTATTGTCTTTTTTTTTTTTTGGGATTTGTTACCATTTTTTTTTTTTTATGGGAAATTTGTACCTTGTAATAGTTTTATATGATAATTATATGGAATTGCAGATAAAGTAGGAAAGGCCAGAGGTGAGGATTGTCAAAACAGTAGGCACACAAACTTTTTTTGAGTAATGTGCTGGCTTCAATATTGATTTCTGTCTTACTTTGAGCTTTCTCAAATTATCTTGACAGGTGGGACTACTAGGAGTTCTAGAAGTGAAGGGTGTGACTAATATGATATACTCACACAGATCAAATAAAGAAGGATGTGCACAGCACATTGTTAGCAGAAAACACTATTGATGCGTGCCAGGACTAGGGGTGGAGCCATAAATCTTCTCTTGGAGGGGTAGACCCTATGACCAAGATGATACTATATAAATCTATATCACAAAATGAATACACTCGTATATAGTTATATATGCTTTTGTTATTTTGCTTGAAAAGATGAACAAAATTTTGCATATTATGCAAGAGATAACAAAATTAAAACTATAGAAAAATTCATAATTTAATTTCTTTTTTATAGATGTTTTAACATCGTAAATTTGTTTTATATATTGATTTATTTCATATAAAATTGGATAAGCCATACATTACTTAGTTAGATTAATTAAGTAGGTGAATGATTTTTAAGTTTTATGTAAAAATTAACTCAATTTATATTGATCACTTATGCTGAATTTCTAAGTATTTTTTTAGTTTTATTCATGTGTTATGGGATAATTTTTGGCTATGTGATAATAGAATGTTTAAAGGTTTAAAAGTTTCTTTTCTTTCGGGAAAAAAAAAAAAGGTTTAAAAGTTTCTTTAAAGCAAAATTTCCGCAAACATGAATAGAACTAAAAATATAATACATCGATCACTATTATTGTTCACTCGCAAGCAAGCATATATTACATTGATCATGTCATTACAAAAATTATGTTTCTCTCTGGCTTAGAACAGAACAACTCTATCTCGCGATAGTGTAAACTGTCCCAAAACGTTAACAAAAGCCTGTTTGACTCTCTTATATTATATAGAGTCATGCTAACGGGTATCCCTATGCCACTGGTTTACAATCAATTTTTGGAAAGTTTTGACACTATTTTTATAGAAAATGGAAAAAGCTGTCAAGTGTTAAAACATTAATTGCAATTTTTTTTCTTTTCCCATAAAACTTTCTTTAAATAGATTATTAACTACTACTCTAAGGACATCCACTAGCATTTCCCTATTATATATACAAGTTGAATAGTTTATCACTTTATTTGTAATACAATATACAGAATCTTATTTGAGTTTTGTACATGTAGGTTAAAAATTGAATCGTGGAGATGTATTCATAGGAGAAACAAAAGGAACGAGACACGGAATAAATAGATGGAGCAAATAAATTTAACCTATAAATCTTAGTTCTTCAAATGTATGGGACAATAACCTGATGGGCTTGTTTTGATGTCGTTGCAAATAGCCAAAACAATCTTTGTCCTTTCTCTATGATTTTAGGACATTACAACTCTGTCACGCGGATATACCTGCCCCAAGCGTTAAACAAAAACCTATATGACTCTCTTTATACAATATATACAAATAGAATAGTTTATCTATAATCCAATCTATACAGAATCTGATTTGAGTTTTGTATTATAGGTTAAAAATTTTAACTCAAGGAGACAGGAACGGAACTACTAAGGGCCTAGGGGGCTGAGGCCAAAAATATTTTAAAAATAGTAATAGCATATACAATTAATGAACATTTTAACAATTGAGCCCTTTGTATGAAAATGATTATTTTTGGCCCCTTCCTCCCAAGAAGTTACAAACTGACCAATGAAAATAATAAAACCCAACAGGCAAACACCCACACTACAAGTAGCTAGGGGTGGCAATTTTTAATAAAAATTTCCTATTCAATACTAAATGTGTGGCATTTATTTCGTCTCATTTAATTTGTTTCTTCTGTACTGCACTCAAAGTCTTTCCATGTCACTTGAGAACAAAACCGTGCGGGCTTGTCCCAAAGCCTGGAACAAAAATCCTCCACACAATAATAAAAAAAAAAAATTCCGTGAAATCTAACTAGCATATATTTAATGTTAAGTAAATATCAACAAAAGAAAGAAGAAACAAATAATCGTTTTTAATACATTTTAACTTAGTCATCTAAAAATAGAATTCAACATTCTTTTAAATAACAAAAATCATCCATAGTTGATTTTGTACTAAATTTTACAACAATCTCCTTTTCAATTAAAAAAATTAAAATTGAAAAATCTTTAAATAAATAATTTACAGAGTTCAATCCTATTTGAGTAATTATATTGATTCAATTACAATTCGAATAGTTTCTTAACTTGTAAGGATACTAGACTTTATCTGATAAAAAAACTGATGTTTCCAATATTTTATTGGAATTACTTATTTAATTCATTAAATGTTTCATCATTTCCATGTCTAACAATCATATTGAGTCAAATTTTTTATTTAAAAAAATGTATATATATTGGAAACTGTTAAGAAAAATGCTAAAACTACTACTATTTTTTTTAAAAATTTTTTTTTAATAATATATGATACACCAATCTATAAAATTTATATAGTAAAATTTGTAAATACTGGTGCATGGCTACACACTCCACAATCCACATTAGCACCAATTTATTAACACAACTGTTCAATTTCATAATGTCCCACATAAAATTAACGCCAATTTAGTAACAAACAACTAACAACAAGAAGAAACCGCTTCCACTTTGAGCACTTTTAAACCCAACCCGATGCCATCCTTAAAGCTGCAATGTTCGCTACTTGAAGAGTAAGAGAGACTAGCTGTTTTTTGCTTGCCAAGCCAACTGATGTCTTGTCTGGATTCTTTACTATAATTTGTATTTTTTTTTTTTCTTCTTTCTTTTAGTTTTGTTTCCTGGGGTTGCATGCTACTGTGCTGGCTTTATGTTACAACTTCCAGGATTTAGGGCGTGTTCTTTCTTCTTTTTTTTAATATATATATATATATATATTTTTTTTTTTTTTGCCGAGAGACAAGTGAATCTTTTTTTTAATATCCTTATATCATTTCTGTAAAAAAAAAAAAAGTTATATATTTTAATTTTTAAGTTAAAAATGAATAGACACATTCACCTGCCACCCCTCTTACTGATTAATGGCCACACGTGCACCTCTCACAAGATTTCCAAAACACACACTTATGTTTGTTTCGTCTCATTCCTCTTGTTTCGTTCTTAATTATGTTATATTCCTCCTCATGGATCATGAGGACCATTTAATCATGATTAAATATACCATCAAAGATCTGAGTTTTCTGTCCAATAAAGGCACAGACAGCAAGGACAGAAGATTGTTTCTTGGACGGTTAATATATTGAAAAAGTTTTGGCTATTTGCAATGATACCAAAAATCATTGAATTCAAGGGAGTTTAGGTAAGCATTAATTAAGGTGGGGTTTATATTCACAAATTGAATAGTTTTTTTTTTTTTTTTTTTTTTTTTTTTTTTTTTTCATACCATTAAAGGGAGAAAGTATTACAATAGTTATATTACAAAAGAGTGGGACCAGCTGCATAAAACCAACAAAAATGCATTGGCACACGAGTTGCCAAGCAAGCTACAGCTCTCAAGTCTCTTTCTGATTTGAGTTTGTTAAAATTTTTAACTCTTGGAGATGTATTCACAGGAGAAGGAATAAAGAGATATAATAAGAAAAGGTCCAACACATTAGTCACTTGAAATGTTAGTTTCTGTGCGGCTTGCAAGTGAGAACTAAATACGTACATATTTAGTTTCTGTCGCATGAATTTTTTTTTCTTAACTCTTAAAAACCGCCTTACAATACGGGATGCATGATTTGTTAATTGTTGTTCTGGTTGCCATCATTGAAGATCATGGAGCTTAATTAGCAATTTGGTAATGTGGATATGTGGAGTTGTGCTGTCACGTTTATTAACTCGTTTTTTTTTTATCAAGTGTTTTAATCTATGATATGTGCTCTTAATTTCAATAGATTTTTAGTGTAAGTAGAGATTGAACTTTAAATTTTTTACCATGTTTATAAACTCTATATTGCAAGAATAAATAAAATTGTTGTGCAGTAGAAATAAACGGCAAAATGGCTCCAGCCACTTGCAATTAATCGTAGCAAACAGGGAAAAAAAAAGGTTCTCACGTAATAAAAGGCAATATTATTGGTTGGTGTCGCCATGTTTATGCCTTTTTTTTTTTCTTTTTCTTTTTTTTTTCTTTTTTTTGGGGATAGGATGTTATTTCTCACTTTCTCTTCTTTTATATTGACTTTCGTTTGTCCATGAAATTTTGTTGTGTCAATGTATGTTAAGCTGGGTGGTTTTTCGTAATTTGAGTGATCTTTGACTCAAGGTTTGACAACTGGTTAGATAAGAAAATTAAAAAAAAAAAAAAAAAAGTACTCCTAATATATTTTGGAAATAGCCAAAACTTGTTCAGTGACATCAATAATAATAGTGCTCAATGTAATATACATTGATATATATTACATTTTTTTTAAATGATTTGTTAGGGTGTCATGAAAAACATATGAACACGTTTTAATTGGCTTAAAATCTTTCTTTATTTGTTGTTGTAATTATCGATTTAATATATATATATATATATATATTATGTTGTGATATGAACAATATCAAACTCATAAGAGATCATCACCGTTGCTTATTAAAAAAGTAAAAAAAAAAAAAAACAAAGAAAAAAAAAGTAACTCTATATTTGTTTTAGAAAAGATAAAAACATATATCTTAAATATTTGATATTGTATTAGAAAATGTGAGATATGATTTTGAGACCATCATAAAATATAAACAATAAAATGAATAATACGTCATAAAAAAAGTGTATATATATATATATATATATAGACAGAGAAATGAAAATTAAAATAATTTTGGCTATTTGTAACGATATTAATAGTGATCAATGTAATATACCAAAAGGATGTCATGGTATAGATCTGGATGTGCATGTGTTTTGGACACTACCTACTAATTAAATTCCCTTTGAGTTTCACACAATCCATTTATTGGAGTGACTTGAAATGTCGGTTTATGTTTGGCCCGCAAGGGAGAACAAGATACGATTGAGATTGTCCCATTTAAAGAACTAAGATTTGGACCACTGGCATAATTACTCCAAATTAATTATATGCCATGCGTCTCAGAGCCAAATTATACTTGCACTGTTTTTCAAGTGCTTCCAAAATTTTTTTGATAACTCCAACACCATTACTTAGAAAACCACTTTAGCATATGAACCGCCTTACCATACGTAATACCTGACCTATAGACGCCCCTTGAATTTTTTCTACTACTATAAATTTAAGTCACTTGTTCATTCACCAAACATACATTGAAAATACACATCCTATATCTCTTGTGGTTGATTAGAAACCCATCAAACCACTTCTTGAGAGAGCAAAACATGTTTTGGGAGAAAAATGTCTCCACCATTGTAAAAGTGGTGATGATCATGATACTCACATTGTTCATTGTCAACAGCAAGCCTGTTGAAACTACAAGCAGGCTTTTTGTTGTCATGAAGTCAAATAAACTTGAGACAGCCAAAGTGGTGCCAGTTTCTCAGGTTCGAGCCCCGGTTCCACGTTCTGCGCCTAATCCATGCACTTACGTGCCTGGACCACCCGCTCAGGGTTCACCAAGTTGCCACAATCATTGAAGATAAATAGATAATGGAGCTAGCTAGCTTAGCAATTTGGTCATCTGTGGAGTTTGTAATCATGTTTAT
Source organism: Quercus lobata (assembly GCF_001633185.2). Lineage (NCBI taxonomy): Eukaryota > Viridiplantae > Streptophyta > Magnoliopsida > Fagales > Fagaceae > Quercus > Quercus lobata. The sequence continues at coordinate 5,239,179 of NC_044909.1, read as the reverse complement.
TCTGAATTGCAATATTAAATAAAATGTCAAGAGTTAAGTACAATACTTAGGTATTGTTCTTTAAGTTCCCATCTTAAGATTTTGTTATGTGAATTTTTTTTATAGAATAAAAGTGCATTATTTAGTTAAATAGTCACATGATTAAATTCTAAAAGAAAAACTTAAAAAACAGCATCTAAGATAATATACTTAATTTTTGTGCTAAATAAAATAGCTCTAGCCACTTGCAAAATGATTGTTTTTATGTTATAGTTGCAATTAATCCGCAGCAAACGAAAAAAAAAAATTCTCTCCTCTTCAGTAATATTGGTTCGTGTTTAAGCCTACGAGGTTTACGTGGCCAAAAGTTGACAGGGAAGCTTCATCGCCATGTTGCTTTTTTTTTTTTTTTTTTAATAATAAATATAGAATTTGTTAAGCGGCGTCGAAAATTACATTTTCGTCCACAAAATTTTATTATGCCAATGCATGTTAAACTGGGTGGTTTTTCGTAATTTGCGTCTGACCACAATAAGAGAAGGTCCAGAAACAGGAAAAAGAGAAAGAAGAGAAAAGTGGGTACTTTCTCAGTCTTCATGGTACGGCCCTTTTAATGTTTTCTAATTTTGCCTATGGTGAGATTTTTGTCAAGACATAAAGTACGATGGCTCTGAGTCTGACCACAATAAGCCTCTGCTCATGGCCATGAAGGCACAGATTTACTACGAGCTCAGCAGGTCTGTTTTTTTTTTTTTTTGGCTACTTTCAATTTCTGTTTTTTGGCTTTCTGGGGCTCTATTTTGTCTTTAGGTTTTTTTGAGGTAAATACGTAAAACTGAGTTTTTAGCATCTGGGTTCTTTTGTAACAAATGGTATTAGTCGATATGTGATGAATTTTTTAGAGGGGTTTTGAGTTTTGGGATTCTGGACGTGTGAAAGACTATAGAACTCTTTTTTGGGGGCTTCGCTGGGTTTGGCCCTTTTGAGTATGTTAAATTTAGCCGAATTGCAATTAAGACTTCTTGTTATTGTTGTTTGGGTATGTTAAATTCTTGAGATTTTGAGGGTATTTTTATTGTTAGATCCATCTGGGTACAGGAGATTTTTGCCTTTATGGTGAATTTTCCTGTGGGTGATTATTATTTTATTTAGGAATCGCCTTAGGGTAATTAAAGTCGGTTAATTACCAGACGAAATTGCCTTCATGGTGAGTTTTCCTTAGGCTTAGGGTAATCAAAGTTTTTTTTAATGACTTTATTATTATTATTATTATTCTTAGTTTTTGTAATGTTTTCATTTGAAAATGTTTGTGAATATCATGTGAAATGTTATCCCAAGAGCTATGCTCATAGTGTACAAACCAAAGATGGTCCAGTATGCACTTAAATGCTTGGTCTATAGTCTATACCACTAACAATAGTTGTGTCTTGCATACAAAACTCAGTGTTGGGTAACCCCTCTAGTCTATAGATCGGATATACAATGCAGCCCCCTCTGGGCTGAATCTTGCTGCTAGTAGTGACCAGAAACTCTTCCCTTGCTGTTATGAGTAATCTGCCCTCACCTCATACAATTTTTTTTTTCAATCCTCTATGTCTGAACTATTGTTGTGCTGAATGCCTCCTCACAGTTATTTTCATGGTGAATGTTGTCTGATGGATTGATGAATATCGAAACTTAGATTCATGAGATGCGCCATTTATAGGTTGCTTTTGTTAATACTTAATAGACATTGTTGTTTGAGTATTATTTTTGGTGATTATACTGTCATTGGATGCAAATGATTAGTGATTGGGCTTGTCCCGTTGATGTTAGTTTGATTTTAAATGTGATAATGGAACTGTAGTCTCTTTCTAGTCTCCAATTTTTAGTTTTTTGGTAAATATGGCTTGCATAAATAACTTAAGTTCTTACAATACGACTTGACTGAGGCTCAAAGTTATCAAACTCTGATAAAATAAAATAAAAGGGTGCATCAGAAGGGGATCTTCAAATAACATGACATCTGAAAATAAGGAAAAGCCTCTCTTCGCTAAAGCATTAGCACACTTGTTGGTTTCCTGATACTCTGATAGCTGTGCTTCACTTCACACCTATGGAAAGCTTGGTCTAAAATCCTGCAGTCATGTACAGTGCCACAGATGAGAATGTTAGGACAAGAAACATTGTTTAAAGCTAATACAATTTCCATAGCATCCAATTTCACAATTAAATAATGAATTCCTAACTCCCTAGCTAAAAATGCATATATATTGGTAAATATTAAGAAAAATGCTAAAAGTACTACAATTTTTATTTTTTATTTTTATAATTGATGATACATTAATTTATAAAATTTATATGGTAAAATTTGTAAATACTAGTGGCTACAAATTCCACATTAGCACCAATTTATTAACACAACTATTCAATTTCATAATGCCCCACATAAAATTAACACTAATTTAGTAACAAACAACCAACAATAACTAGGAAGTTATAAAAATAAATAAATAAAAAGAGTTAAATATTTTAATTTTTTTAGTAAAAAATTAATAGACACGTACACGGATACACTTGCCACCCCACCCACTGATTAATTAATGGCCACACGTGCACCCCCAGTATCACTCGATTTCCCCAATACTTCCGTCTCTTTCCTCTTGTTTCGTTCTTATGGTATATAACTATATATATTCCTCCTCACGCATAGACGATGAGGACCATTTAATTAATCATGATTAAATATATTATCTCATAGCCAAAGATCTGAGACATATAGGCACAGACAGCAAGGACAAAGATTGTTTCTTGATTGATCAAAAAAAGATTGTTTCTTGGACAGTTAATATATTGAAAGAGTTTTGGCTATTTGCAATGAAACCAAAAAATCATTGAATACAAGGGAGTTTAGGTAAGCATTAAGATGGGATTTATAAAATTGGGATTACCAAACTGAAAATACTAAAAACTTATATTATATACACAAATAGAGTAGTTTAGCTCTTTCTGATTTGAGTTTTGTATATGTAGGTTAAGAATGTTAACTCTTGGAAATGTATTCATAGCAGAAGGAATTAGATGGAATAAAGAGATCATATAATAAGCAAGGGTCCAACACATTATTGACTTGAAATGTCGGTTACTGTGTGGCCTACAAGTGAGAACTAATGGCCTGTTTGGAAGTTTAGAGAGGGAGGATATTAGAGGGAAGTAGAGGGGAGGAGAGTAGTGGGGAGGAGAGTAGGGGGGAATGATTCCCCTCCACCTTGTTTGGATGTTTTTAAAATTAGTAAGGAGGAAGGGAGTAATTAGCCCTTCCCCTTATTTGGATGTTTTAAAAATTAGAATGGAGGGGAGAGGAAATGATTAAAATAGACAAATTTACCCCTATTTGAAAATGAATTTGCAACATTGGTCTATTATTAATTTAGAAATGGTAAATTGGGAAATTTATCTAGTTAATAATTTATCTACTCTACTCTCCCTCCAAATCTCTCCAATTTGGGAGAATTAAAAATGAGGGGTTAGAGATGGTTGAAACCCCTTCAAACCCCTCCAAACTCCTTCCCTTCCTTCCTTAAAAAACTTCCAAACAAGGTAATTGAATTACTCTCCCTCCTTCTACTCTACTTTCCCTCCTTTTTTAAACTTCCAAACAGGCCATAAATGCATGATTGTGGTCCCATGAATTTTTTTTCTTAACTCTAATAAACCGCCTTACAATACGGGATGCATGGAGTTTAATTAGCAATTAGGTCATTTGTGGAATTGTGTTGTCACGTTTATTAACTTTGTATCGCAACTTGCAAGAATAAATAAAATTGTTGTGTAGTAGAAATAAACGGCAAAATGGGGCTAGTCTAGCCACTTGCAATTAATCGAAGCAAATGAAAAAAAAAAAAAAAAAAATCTCTCATAATAAAAGGAAATATTGTTTTAAAAAAGACAAAAAAATATTTCTTAAATCTTTGATATTGTATTAGAAAATGCGAGGCATAACTTTGAGATCATGATAAAATATAAACAATAAAATGAACAAAATTTCATAAAAAATAATAATAATAATGATAATATACAGAGAAAGAGAAGCGTTAATGTAGTTTTGACTATTTTGGAATCACATCAATGGTAATAGTGATCAATGTAATATACATAGATGTCGGAAAACTTGTTCAATGTATTACCTGTCCAAGAAATTGCAATAACAGCAATGGTAATAGTGATCAAGGTAATATACCAAAAGGATGCCATGGTATATTCTGTCCAAGAAGTGTGTTGGGGTTGGTTTAAGTTTTTATTGGTCTGGGTGTGTGTTTTGGACACCACCTACCATAAGTTCTCTTTTGAATTTCAGACAATCTATTTAATAATTCACTTTGGAGTTACTTGAAATGTCGGTTTCTGTTTGGCTTGCAAGGGAGATCAAATAGGAGATTGCCCCATTTAATTAAAGAACTAAGATTTGGCATCAAATACCATTAATTTCACACAACTCCAGCTTATATGCCATGTGTCTCGTAGCAAAATGTAATATATTTTAATTTGCTAATAGCCAAAACTTGTTCAATAACATCAATGGTAATAGTGAACAAGTTTTGGCTTTAAATCTTTCTTTATTAATATTACCATCGATGTCATTGAACAAGTTTCTTTAAACCTGTCCAAACTAAAAAATGTAATATGTTTTGCAAACCAAAACCTGTTCAATGTAACATCAATGGTAATAGAATAATAGTGACCAATGTTAATATACATTGATGTATATTACATTTTTATTTTTTAGGGTGTCATGAAAAACATATGAACACGTTTTGGCCTTAAAACTTTCTTTATTTGTTGTTGTAATTATCGAATTAATATATATATATATTATGCTGTGATATGAACAATATCAAATTCAAAAGAGATCATCACGGATGCTTTTAAAAAAGAAAAAAGCTCTATATTATTTTAGAAAAGATAAAAACATTTATCTCAAATCTTTGATATTGTATTAGAAAATGTGAGACATAACTTTGAGACCATAGTAAAATATAAACAACAATATGAATAATATTTCATAAAAAATAATAATAATATACGGAGAAATGGAAGCATTAACGTAATTTTCGCTATTTGTAATGACATCAATAATAGTGATCATTGTAATATACCAAAAGGATGCCATGGTATAAATCTCATCTGGGTGTGTGTTTTGGACAGGAACTACTAATTAAGTTTCCTTTGAATTTCACACAATATATTTATGCACTTTGGACTTTGGAGTGACTTGAAACGTCTGTTTCTGTTTGGCCTGCAAGAGAGAATTACTAGATATGAGACTGTCCCATTTAAAGAACTAAGATTTTGATGAGGTTTTTTAGACCTTTTGTTTATCACAGATTAATTATATGCCATGTGCCTCAGAGCCAAATTAAACTTGCACGGTGACAGGTCATTCACAAGTGCTTCCAAAATTTATTGATAATAACACCAACACAATTCCTTTAGAAAACCATTTTAACATATGAACGACTTACCAGTTACCATACGTGTGATACGTGATACAGACGTCTCTCGAATTTTTGTTTCTACTATAAATTAAACCATTTTGTTCATTCGACAAACATACATTGCTAGAGCAAAACATGGTTTCGGAGAAAACTGTCTCCACCATTGTAAAGGCGGTGATGATCATGATACTCACATTGTTCATTGTTAACAGCAAGCCTGTTGAAACTAAAAGGCTTTTTGTTGTTGTCATGAAGTCATACAAGCTTGAGACAGCCAATAAGGTGCTGCCAGTTTCACAGGTTCGAGCCCCGACTCCACCTTCAGCGCCTAATCCATGCACTCACTTGCCTGGACCACCCAGTAAGGGTTCAAGCTGCCACCATCATTGAAGCTAATGGAGCTAGCTTACTTAGCAATTTGGTCATCTGTGAAGTTTGTACTCGCGTTTATTCTGTATTGCAATATTAAATAAAATTGTTATGTTAAAGAAAAAATAGCTCTAGCCACTTGCCAAAATTTTGTTTTATGTTTATTAGTTGCAATTAATCGTAGCAAACGAAAAAAAATACAGATGTTCTCTCCTCTACAGTATTATTGGTTGGTGTTTAAGCCTTGGAGTTTACGTAGACAAAAGTTGACAGGACAGCTTCGATTCATCGCCTTGTCGCTTCTTTTCTTTTCTTTTATATATATATATATATATATATATATATAGTTCTTTGTTAAGCAGCGTATGAAATTACATTTTCATCCACAAAATTTTATTGTGCTAATGAGTGTTAAACCGGGTGGTTTTTCGTAATTTGAGTCTGACCACAATAAGTCAATAAGAGAAGGTCCAGAAACAGGAAAAGATAAATGTGAAAACACCATTTTAGTCCCTACATTTTGGGGTCACGGTCAATTTGGTCCCTACATTTTAGTAGCAGTCAATTTGGTCTATGTTATTTTTAAGTTGAAGTCAATTTAGTCCCTACTGTTAACTTACTAACAGAAAATGTCTACGTGACAAATGGTTTGTCTTGTTAACACACACATGACTAATATAATAATATATAATAATATATTTAAATATTTAAAAAGCCACCTAAGCATTTTAATTAAAAAAAATCCATGTCAAAAAAAAAAAAAGATTAATTGAAAGAAAAAAAATATTATTTTTATAACAATCCTCAATTTCTTTTGTATTCTTAAAAACTTTTCTTAGCTTCCAAACACTATTCCCAGCAACTCAACAATCTAAAACTAAACAATAATCACATAGACTCAATTTTCTTTCATATTCTTCTCTTTTTATCTATTTTCCTAGCAACTTCACACAACTATCAACACCCCAGATTTAACCATTTACAGCCACCATCAATATCCAAACCATTGAAGGTAGAAAAACTTAACCACCCAAGACCGAAACCCCTCAACCACCAAAAATTGGTTTTGCCATTTATAATCAAATAGTGCATTCAAAACCAGAAGGTCTAGATCTATTTGCCAATATCAAATCCTAATCACCCATCCCGAAGTGAGTGGAGGTAGATATGTTCCAGTGAGTTATCAGAATGGATGAGACCCACTTCTCCTCCTCGCGTCGTCCACGGCAGCGTACTCCACGTCCACAGTTCCCCTTGGGCATCTGATGTCGAATCCTCACATGAAGCCACCGATGACTCTTGCTCCACCATGCTCAGCCACGGTTATTAGAAAAATAGATTTGGATTTTTGCTTCTATGTGTGAGAGAGAATGAGAGAGAGAGAGAGAGGTGAAGAAGAAAGTAAAACAAAGTGCTACTGGAATGTTTGGTTTCAGATTATTGTATTGTTGTATTGCTGGATATTGTGTTTTGTATCTAAGCTAAGAAAGTCCAAGGATGAAAAAGAAAAGAAAATAAATTAAAGATTAAAAAAATCATTTTCTTTATTTTTGTACTTTCCATTTTCCAATTAATCTTTTAGTTTTTTTCTGAAATGGATTTTTTTTAAAATTAAAATGCTTAGGTGGCTTTTTACATATTTAAATATATTATTATATTAGCAACGTGTGAGTCAACAAGACAAACTATTTGCCACGTAGGTATTTTTCGTTAGTAAGTTAACGGTAGAGACCAAATTGACTCCAACTTAAAAAGAACAGGGACCAAATTAACTGCTACTAAAATGTAGGGAATAAATTGACCGTGACCCTAAAATATAGGGACCAAAATTGTGTTTTCGCAAAAGATAAAAGAAAAGTGAGTACTTTCTCAGTCTTCATGGTACGGCCTTTTTTAGGCCCTTTTAAGGTTTTCTAATTTTCCCCATGGTGAGATTTTTGTCAAGACATCAAGTACGATGGCTCTGAGTCTGACCACAAATAAGCCTCTGCTCATGGCCATGAAGGCACAGATTTACGACGAGCTCAGCAGGTCTTTTTTTTGGTTTTCTGGCTACGTACTTTCAATTTCTGTTTTTTGGCTTTCTCGGGCTCTATTTTGTCTTTAGTTTTTTTGAAGTAAATACGTAAAAGTAAAACTGAGTTTTTAGCATCTGGGTTCTTTTGTAACTAATAGAGGGGTTTTGAGTATTTGGGATTCTGGGCGTGTGAATTTGTGAAAGACTGTAGATCTTTTTTTGGGGGGTTCGGTGGGTTTGGCCCTTTTGAGTATTTTAAATTTAGCCGACCCCAACATTTTGCAATTAAGAATTCTTGTTATTGTTGTTTGGGTATGTTAAAAATTGTTGAAATTTTTGAGGGTATCTTTATTGTTAGATCACTGGGTGCTTTGCCATCTGGGTACAGGAGATTTTTGCCTGTATGGTGAATTTTCCTGTGGGTAATTTTTATTTTATTTAAGAATCGCCTTAGAGTAATTAAAGTCAGTTAATTACCAGACGAAATTACCTTCATGGCGAGTTTGCCTTATGCTTATCAAAGTTTTTTTAGATGACTTTATTATTATTATTAGCTTTTGTAATGTTTTCATTTGAAAATGTTTGTGAATATCATGTGAAATGTTATCCCAAGGGCTATGCTCATAGTGTACAAACCAAAGATGGTCCAGTATGCACTTTAGTGCTTGGTTTATGCCACTAACAATCGTTCTGTATTGCATACAAAACCCAGTGTTGGGTAACCCCTCTAGTCTATAGATCGGATATACAATGCAGCCTCCTCTGGGCTGAATCTTGCTGCTAGCAGTGACCAGAAACTCTTCCCTTGCTGCTATGAGTAATCTGCCCTCTCCTATTAATATATATATTTTATTATAGCTTGCTTCATACAAATTTTTTTTTCAATCCTCTATGACTGAACTATTGTTGTGCCGAATGCCTCCTCACAATTATTTTCATGGTGAATATTGTCTGATGGATTGATGAATATTGAAACTTAGATTCATGAGATGTGCCATTTATAGGTTGCTTTTGTTAATACTTAATAGACATTGCTGTTTGAGTATTATTTTTGGTGGTTATACTGTCATTGGATGCAATTGATTAGTGATTGGGCTTGTCCCGTTGATGTTAGTTTGATTTTAAATGTGATAATGGAACTGTATTCTCTTTCCAGTCTCCAATTTTTAGTTTTTTGGTAAATACGCCTTGCATAAATAACTTAAGTTCTTAAAAACGACTTGACTGAGGCTCAAAGTTATCAAACTCTGATAAAATAAAATAAAAAGGTAGATCAGAAGGGGATCTTCAAATAACATGACATCTGAAAAATAAGGAAAAGCCTCTCTTCGCTAAAGCATTAGCACACTTGTTGGTTTCCTGATACTCTGATAGCTGTGCTTCACTTCACACCTATGGAAAGCTTGGACTTAATTCCTGCAGTCATGTACAATGCCACAGATAAGAATGTTAGGTCAAGAAACACTGTTTAAAGCTAATACAATTTCCATAGCATCAAATTTCACAATTAAATAATGGATTCCTAACTCCCTAGCTAAAATGAGACCATATCTAACTGCCCAAACTTCAGCCAACGCACTCGAAGATTGCTGATGCAGGGCATTTAAGTAGTTGTTTTACATTTGTAGTTGAACAGAAAACCAGTAGCAATAGTCGCTTGTGCCTAAACAGTGAGTTAGAGGTTTCTATTGTAACAGCAATCACTTAGAGCCATTTGTAGTTAGTTAGTTAGTATGTTTGTTGGTTAGATTGCCAATTACCAATTAGGTTAAGTCTTTAATTGAGCCAATCCATTGGCTGCTAGTATAGTGCAGCTTGTATAAATTGCAGATTAGGCCCTCCGCTCTCATTTGTATGTGAATGAAATAAGCCTTTTAGAGCTTTTCTTGAACATTGCAGAGGTGCCTAACCACCTATCAATTTGTTCTAAGTAACTCACATTCCATTTAGTTCTAATTCATATCACAGCCCTTCACTTTCCCTGCATCACTTGCCCAATAGCTCTGTAGAATCCATTTGCCCAGTTACCCTCTGCATTTTGAATAAGTCCACCCTCACCAGCCTCGCCTGTGCTCCCCCGGGAGGATGATAGAGACAGCGACAAATCCAACAACATCGTTTCAGTAAATCCAACTACAATGATGCCGTTTCAGTAAAATTTAATACAAACAGCCAAAGCCCCAAGTTGTGCTCTGTCTAATTACCTCCCTCAGGTTTAACACATGGTGCTTAGTGGAAACGTGTGTTTAATTACTGATCACAGGCTGTCAATCTGTTAAGAGTTGTTAGAGTTCTGTTAGAGAATTAGTTCTGGTTAACCACCTAAATTGATCTAAGCTTAAGCTTATCTAAGTCCTATATATAGGACTCTTGTATTGCGTTACAGAGTGTGCTGTATAATATCAGATTCAGATATTTTTCAATCTCTCTCTATCTCTGTTTTACTCTTTCGCACATACAATCTCAAACTCTTTCAGAGGAATCATCGGTATTGAGTTGAACCAGCCCACCGGAGGTGTTTCCCATTTCAGAAACATAGTAGACCTGGCTGTAGATGCATGGTTTGAGGGTAAATACTAAATAGGCAAAATTTCTATTGCATGACTTGAACTTAGATACTTTAGTCTCGGGTTAAGGCATTTATTGCTGAAAATTACTGTATTTCTATGCAGCCAAAGATTCCATTTGCCTATCAAAAACATGATAGCCCAATGGATAGAAGATTGAGCATGAATAATAGAACAATTGCCATTCCTTTTGAACCAGGAACGAAGGGGGTTTCGCAAGAGAACCCCACTTCATTCTTGTGGAAAAACTACATGTGTTGAGCATGGTTTGGGTTTTGTTATTTGCACTTTAATATATCTTGTGGAGAGGTTACATATGTTGCAATGGCAACAGGCAATTGAAACTTTTCTTGGTTTTGAGGCCAAACATGACAGAATATGTGTTATAAAACAAAAAAATAACTCTGATGGAATTCTATGATCTATGCCACTCACAATGGTTGTGTATTGCATACAGAATTCAGTTTTGGGTAACCTATAGATCGGAGATACATTGCAGCCTCCTCTGGGCTGAATCCTGCTGCTAGCGGTGACCAGAAACTCTTCCCTTACTGTAATGAGTAATCTGCCCTCACCTATTAATATATATTTTAATTATAGCTTTGCTTCATCCAAATTTTTTTTTCAGTCCTACAGATCTGAACTATTGTTGTGCTGAATGCCTCCCTAGTCCCTACAATTATTTTTATGGTGAATGATGTCTGATGGATTGATGAATATTGGACCTTAGATTCATGAGCTGTGCCATTTATAGGTTGCATTTGTTAATAGAAGTTGTTTGAGTATTATTTTTGGCGATTATACTGTCATTAGAGTGCATCTAATTAGTGATTTGGCTTGTCCCGTTGATGTGAGTTTGATTTGGAATGTGATAATGGAACCATTATTTCTTCTGTCTCCAATTTTTTGTTTGGCTTTTGTTATTTGCACTTATATATACCTTGTGGAGAAGTTACATATGTTGCAATGGCCAATTAATCAAATTTATAAAGGGCCTATTGAGATCTTTGGGTGAGTCTATTTTTATCTTACTATATATAAAAAGAGAGAGTTTTTTGTTGTGTAATAAAACGGTAGAGAAGGGACAAACGATGGGTTGAAATCAGTTGTGTTGGGCTGGAGAGAGAGTTTGGGCTTTTTTTTCTTTTTCATTTTTTTTCCTATTGTTATCTATTGCCAGATTTTACTCCGGATTTTTCTCCCAACCACTACTGACACTGAGTAGTGAGTACTGATAGAGAAACACGTATAGAAGGAGGTGGTATTGCATGTTTCCACATTGTGTAGAAGAGAGGAAAAGAAGAAAATGATTCAACTACATATTTCCACTACAAATTAGGACTTCAGGATTTTGGGTTGTAAGTTGGGCATTAGATCTTTCATGTTTTCAATTACTAAGAAAATGATTTATTGATTGATGGATTACAATATGTCTCCATGCTTAGGAAAATGGGGGAAAGAGAAGAGGGAGAAAGGGAAAGGAAGGTTGCAAGTGATTATGAATTGAATTTTAGGTACTTTAATGCGGATGCATTTGAAGTGTTTGTGAAAATGTACAAATTGGCTTTTGGGTAAGTTTCTGTTATTTGTTTGTTAGCTTAAATGATGATATAAGCTCGTTGAAACATGTGGCAATAAAACATGATGTCAGTTATCATGTGAAGTGTTTGTCTTAAGGGTCAGAACCTTAAGGAACTCAACCTGAGTGTGTAAAGATGGATGGCCACATATTATTAGTGTATAAGGAAGTCAACCTGAGTGCATATGTACAGCTATCTTTTAGATTGCTTTTGTTTCTTTTTCTGATTTTGTATCATGTATAATGATGCTGTTAATGTTTTCTCCATATCTTTATTTTGTTAGACAGGAAGCAGAAGGACTTCTACAGTTATACCGAGGGCCCAGCCAATGCCTTTGTAGTTGTTGTAGAAAAAACTTATCCAATGATCAAGAAGGCTTAACCCTGTGTTTTTGAGAGATTCTTTGCCCACACAAAAAAATTATCCAATTATCAAGCTGATTCTCTTACTTTTAGCTCATTGAAGCTTATGTCATATTATTGTACTATAGTCCTAATTTTTGCTTTTGTACTTAATAGGAGCAAATCCAGCATGCTGAGGAACAATTTAACTCTGTGTCACTGTTATTTTCTCAAGGTTTAGTGATTATAAACTATTTCATTTGGTAGACTTGACCTACTTATTCTAGTAAGGATATGCCACTTGATTTTTCTGTTTATTGCAAATTTGCTATGAGCAATCACCAATTTGTTGGATCCAAACCAGAGAAATCTTCAGTTAAAAGGAACTTATAAATATTTCATCTTTCATTTTTTTGCTAGAAACCTGGTCTTCTTAGGTCTTTTCTTTCGATCTCCCATATGAGAGAAGATGTTGAATCTGGCATCTCTATTGAAAATCTCACAGAAGAGTATATATGTTCAATGAAGGATGTGACTCGGGGCTTGATAAAGGTTCTCTATTTGTTGTACCTTTTCTACAGTAAGCGTAGCATGAATACATATTGTGTTTTGGCATTTATGACTTTACTGAGTGATTATTCACATGGAAATGTTTTGAGTAGTGTATTTATAGACCTATTCTCAACTTTCGGTTGAGAATGAAACAATTGGATCATACAAATGTGCATTGCAAATGAAATCAAATAATTTCATTTTGTTAGTTTTTGTTTCTTTTAAATTTCATAAATTTGAATACTGATACTTGATTCTAAGCTAGTAGTTTTTATTGGATAATTCAAGTTCAGTTACGCGGAAAACATCTCAAAGGGTTGTCCCTGTTTGTGGCTAGCTAGCCTAGCTTACTCATGAGGCCCAGTGAATCCTTAGGCGCTGAGACAAATTTCTAGTCCAAACTCCAAGACAAATTTCCAGTGGCATGGATGGTCTCTTTTATATGGGCTTACCTACATGGTTCATGTAGTTTAAAAGGTTCAAGTTCCTGATGACTTCTTGGAATACAACACTGCACTAAAAGCTGCTTAAGAAAAGTATAGATTTTTTCATAGTAGTCACACGAATACAAATGTGTTACTTTCCATAGTATTATTCTCGTCTCACGGAATTGATTAAGAACCCCAAGAAGCCAAGACAGTGGGTTTATGTTTTTATTATTATCATTTTAATTAAAGATGTTCATGAATTTTCCTATATAGCACAATCGATGTTCGCCATTTATGCCGCAGTCTTGGGTAATACAAAACACAGGATGAAAAGATAGTCTCCTAGATGGTGTTCGAGTCTAAATATTTACAGCCCAACACAATGGGCCAGTAAAGTTAAATTTTCGTATTCAAGCTCATAATGGAGTTAAAGGCCCAATTACTCAAGGCTAGACGAAATGGTTTTTACCTCCTGCTACCACAAAAGGATGATACAAAATCCTGAGACCTAAACCTAGACTTCACAAAACTCTTGTGCCTAAGAATTAAGATTAGTTTCATCATGCCGTCCAATCCTACTTGAAAAGCCGAAATGAAAAGTGAGGGGGTTGTGTCTTGGAGGCAATAAAAGGTTTTTTTTTTTTAATGAATTTTTGGACTCCATGCTAGGACTTGCAAATGGTTTGGAATTTCTTCATCTTCTTTAATATATAATTCAATAGTTAAGATAAGAGAAAACTTTTTGGAAAGTGTTTAATTGAGAGGGGAAGAGAGGAAAATGATGGTGGGGCTCTGGTGTTTTCTTCCCTAGACCCACCAAAAAGTTTTCTCTCTGAAAGTGTTTGATGCTGGGTTTATTTATTGGATTTGGGAACAACATGAAGAACAAATTCTTATTTTCTTATCAAAAAATAATTTTAAGTTCTGTTTTTTAATTTATTTTCTTTTTTGGTTTAAATTGTTTGACATGGTTTTTAAAAAAATAAAAAAAAATTTAAATGCTAACATGGCATATAAAAATGCCAAATAATATTTTTTAATAATATTTTAATCACCACATGAGTGTCACATCAGCGCCACATCAGCTAATAGGGTGTTCTGTTTGCCACCTCAACTTTTTCTGTTAGTTGGCTGACGGTAAGGACTTATGTAAGGACACGATTCGTAACGAATTATAACAGTGTTGGGCTCGCTCGTAAAAAGGCCCAAACAATATCATTTCTAGAGCGTGGGTTTGAAAGGCTAGGCTTTGGTCACCAGGCGGTGGGTTTTTCGTGATATTCGTACATGGTTAAGTCATCTTCGCCGCTGGAGTCTTTCTCCTGGAGGCGGGCTGGGAGGTTCTGGTTTTTGGCCATTTTTCCCAGCCCCTTTTATGAATTACTTACTTTTCCTTTTATACTAGCCTGTGTTTTTTATCCTTCGTCCACGTGTAGGACCGACATTCCAAGACTGATACTTGTCCCATCAGCCCATACCCGGAGTGGTTGGGGGTGGTTGAAAAAGGTGGAGAGTATGGCTCTGTCAGGTGTAGAGTATTGAATAGCAGTAAAGGCAGCTTTCCCTGGTTGTTACACTTTCCAGCATCCCCTTTTCTATTGGCGCAGATATTTTAGATTTTTTTCCCTAAGTTGTGTCTATACCATTTTTTGCCCTTTCTTTTTGTAAGATCTCGGACATGCCGAGGACTGAGTCATTCTCAGCTGTGTCCCAAGGCCTATTTCGTACTTGTATTGCCGAGCCCGGGCCACCACCTTCCTCGGCTTGGGCCTTTGGACCCTAACGAATAAATGGGCTTAGCCCACGAATTACTGGGCCCCACAATAGCCCCTCAAAACCCTACTGTCCAACCTCTTGGTTGGAGAGGAGGATTTTGGTAATACCAAGCCTTTACTATAACTGGTTTAACTCAGCCCTTTATTAATGTTGGCGTCTCCTCATCTGCCCAGGAAATGTACCGGTCTACGAGACATTCCTCTGAATTCATTCACAACGCGTTCTTGCCGTTTGGCTATCCAAAACGTGCCTTTAATAGCTTCCCTTTACGAGACCATTCAAATTTAATGGTTATTGATGATATGGGGAAGTGGAGTGGGCACATTCTCGTTTACAGATTTTCTTGGAGATCTGGACATATTAAATACCTTCCGTTTCGCCCCTCATATAAAAAGAAACAACAAGAGGTTATTTCTCCTGTACATGAGCCCTTTTAATCCTCCTGAAATCTGAAACCCTTAGACTCCTCCAGAGTCTACTTTTACCCGCTGGTTATACTTTGAGTTGTAATTCGTTCAAAACAGGAGCAAGTAATGAAGAAGCCATTCCCTTCTCAGAAATTCCATGTTCTTATGAAGCTAAAGATGGCTCGGTCGGGGCAGGGATGGCAGAAACTCAAGATACTTCTCACCCTCCTTTCAGCCAAAATCCGAAGCAGGGGCTCGTCGCGTCAAATTTTCGGCGCAACTGAGCTGGGGTCACCCATTATCAGTACCAGCCGCTCTCTTACGAGCATAACTAATATAGCGCCAGTGTGTTAGGAGTTAGGGCTGACGCAGGGACCAAGTACCCCTGCTTCTTCCTCTCTTCGTTCACTGGCGCCTCCTTTTACCTCTCTTTCTTCTTCTTTCCACCGCCAGATCCATCCTGGCGCTTTTCCTTCTTCCTCTTCTTCTCCTCCTTCTTTCTCTTCATCTCCTCCCTCTTCTTCTGAAGAAAGTCCTCCTCTCAATATGGGCGCTACTGAGGCAGAATTTGGAAGGATTTCGGAGACGAGTTTTAAAAAGACATCGGACTATTTATTTGTTATATTGTTGTTGTTTTTTTGTTTTATATTGTTTTTGTAGCTTGTTTTCTATGTAGGCTTGTTTAAGCCCTTCATTGTACGCTGTAATACATCTTCATATTAATAAAAGACGTCTTTGCTTTATTTCATATATCCTATCTCTTCTTCTTTGAAATGGTTGTGCCGTGAATAGATGTACTATCTTGGGACTTCTTTTTTGTTTTTATACTATAAATGATGCTTAGGGCCAAAATCCTAGTTAGTAAAAGGATCTCGCTCTGTGCTTGTTGGAATTATCTAGCATGATAGTGCCGACTTGAACAAATGATACTTAGGGCAGAAACCTTTACTGAGACAATAATGTTTATAATGAACTTAATAAAATTGTTCTGCACGATAATGCCAACCTGGAAAAAAAATACTTAGGGCCAAAATCCCTTACCAAGATAAAAGATACAATTATGAACTTATGAGAGACGTTCGGCACAATAATGCCCACTTGAACAACTGGCACCTTAGGGTCGAAACCTTTGCTAAGGAAGACATATTATTATGAACTTAATAGATTTGTTCGGCATTATAATGCCGACCTGAGGAAATAATACTTACTTTAAAATAGCCGAAATGACAACTGAACACTCGGTGCGGTGTAGGAAGTAATCATCCGAGGACATACAACCCACAAAATGAACAGCCCCTCCAGGTTGCCGAGTAGTAGGGCGTTTCACCATCTTCTTAACAACTTTAATAGCTTTAACCTTTTATGGTATTTGAGCCGAGGATTGAGTCATTTAGAATTTTTGTTAAGTAGCCAACTTTACGAAACTCAGTTTTTCTTCCAAAACTCTGTTTTTCCTCAAAACTCAGTTTTCTCATCCAAGTAGTTGGTTTCCCCATAGGTTTGAGTCCGAGGACCATACAATACCTCGGTTCTGTCCAAAACTCAGTTTTCTCATCCAAGTAGTTGGTTTCCCCATAGGTTTGAGTCCGAGGACCATACAATACCTCGGTTCTGTCCAAAACTCAGTTTTCTCATCCAAGTAGTTGGTTTCCCCATAGGTTTGAGTCCGAGGACCATACAATACCTGGTTCTGTCCAAAACTCAGTTTTCTCATCCAAGTAGTTGGTTTCCCCATAGGTTTGAGTCCGAGGACCATAGTCCAAAACTCAGAAGTAGTTGGTTTCCCCATAGGTTTGAAGACCATACAGTACCTGGTTCTGGTTTTCTCATCCAAGTAGTTGGTTTCCCCATAGGTTTGAGTCCGAAACAATACCTTGGTTCTTCCAAAACTCAGTTTTTTTTTTTTTTTTTTTTTTTTTTTTTGCGCGGGACCTTGGCTTTAGGGGAAATAGGTCCTCGGCCAAGCCCCTAAAACCATCCATGCGGTTGACGCTACCAAGCGTAGCCCCTAGTCAAGAATCATAGCCCCTAACGGAACTTTACACTAGAACTCCATAACCAGCTGTTAGAAATGACAAAGGAACTCTCTCGACCTACCGCCTATGCCAACACACAAGCCTTCCCCACAGACGGCGCCAATTGTAAGGACACGATTCGTAACGAACCATAACAGTGTTAGGATCGCTTGTAAAAAGGCCCAAACAATATCATTTGTAGAACGTGGGTTTGAAAGGCTAGGGTTTGGTCACCAGGCGGTGGGTTTTTCGTGATATCCGTACATGGTTAAGTCATCTTCGCCCCTGGAGTCTTTCTCCTGGAGGCGGGCTGGGAGGCTCTGGTTTTTGGCTATTTTTCCCAGCCCCTTTTATGAATTATTTACTTTTCCTTTTATACTAGCCTGTGTTTTTTATCCTTCGTCTATATGTAGGACCGACATTCCAAGACTGATACTTGTCCCATCAGCCCATACCTGGAGTGGTTGGGGGTGGTTGAAAAAGCTGGAGAGTATGGCTCTGTCAGGTGCAAAGTATTGAATGGCAGTAAGGGCAGCTTTCCCTGGTCGTTACACTTTCTAGCATCCCCTTTTCTATTGGCGCAGATATTTTAGATTTTTTTCCCTAAGTTGTTTCTATACCATTTTTGCCCTTTTTTCTTGTAAGATCTCAGACATGCCGAGAACTGAGTCATCCTCGGCTGTGTCCCAAGGCCTATTTCGTACTTGTATTGCCGAGCCCAGGCCACCACCTTCCTCGGCTTAGGCCTTTGGACCCCAACGAATAAATGGGCTTGGCCCACGAATTACTGGGCCCCACAACTTAAATGTCACACATTAATTGGTTTAGGGACTAAAAATGGTAAAAATAAAATATAGATACCAAAATAGAAAAAGTGCAAAATGTAGGAACTAAAAGTGTATTTACATCATTTTTTTTCCTAGACATGATTTTTATTTTTTAATAAATTTGGGTGATTGCTTCTTCTTTTTTGTTACTTTTTTTTTAATTGGACATCATTTTTTAACAAGGGTATATAAGTAAATTTATATAGACACACTTTTTTTATCCTTCCACTTTTTTCAATCCCAACCAAACAAAAATGAGGGAAATCAAAATCTTTTATATCCTCTCACTTTTCCACCTTCTCACCATTTTCTATCTTCCCACTTTTCCACCCCTCCAACTAAATAGAAAAAGTGTAATGTGGCCATTTTTTCTAGTCTTTTTTCCTTTTCTTGACTAAATTGTTTGTTCAGAAACTAGACGAAAGAGTAGGCTTTAGTTAGTTTTATTGGAAAAGTCTTTTGTTGTTGAATAAAAAATCTAAAGTTCGTTCGAACTACTTTTACACCAAAAACTAATCAATGTCTTTACTCTTATGATAAAGAACAATTAGTTAATCAAGAGCAATTAGCAGATCATCATATCATCATATCATCATGAAAATGATCCTATAGGTTGAAATTTTATTTTGAGGGTGTGTTGGTTCTTGATAAAGCTTACAAGGATACACCTCAAATCCACTTCAAAAGTAACTGACCAGGGAAAAGCTGAATACAATTTGGAAAATATGAACACGTACGTAGAAGTAAAAACATTCCCGGATCTAGAATATAATTTATTCAGATTCCACAAAAGTGAGTGATTAGCATTTCTTTTGTGGTATTAGAATCCTTTTCATTTAAAATAGATCCATTTGATAATTTAGATTTAAAAGACAAAACATTTGATAATTTAGATTAAATATTAAAAATAAAAAAAGTATATAATTATTCAAACATAAGAAAAAATCAAATCATTTCGAAAATAAAAGTGTCTGTAACTCCAATCAATTACACTCTAGAGAGATAATATACTGACTTTAAGGGAAAGTAGGTGTGACTAGAATAGAATTTCTATTTTGAATCGAAAAGGTGTGGCTTCATTTATGAGATTATAATTGCCTGTGTTTTTATAAACTTTATTATCCTTGCTTTTATTTTTATTATTTGTCCTCATTTTTTATTTTTGGTAGGATTATTGTTGAATACATGTTAGGGTAGGACTAAAAAATAAATATTCTTATTTTTGTCACTCTTAATGTTAGATGCTAAACTAAAAGTGTAAAAATATTCTTTAACATGCAGAAAAAAATAGTAATTTTTAATTCTGATAGTGAATATTTATAAAATTTCTCAAAACACCATTAATTAAAGTATTATACACACACACATTAATAGTATTAGCTTCAAGTCACTTTTATCAATGTTACAACATTCAACAACTTTCTATGGGATTTTGATTTTTAAACAAATCCACCATTAAATTATATAATCATCTTATACTTTAGATGCATGCAAAATATTAAGACAATCCGATATTAATAAATATGTTATTATAATTATAAAATGTTTAAGTTCTAAGTTTTTTGAGCTTTAAAATTATATATTCAAAAATATGACTTATGGTTCAAAAAGTAAATAAAACCCAATTGACAAGAAGTTCAGTATATGTTAAAAACATACAAAAAAGGTAATCTAAGAAATTTATAAAATATTAATTTAATAAAAATTATTAGGTTGAATACCCTATAATTAATAATAATATATAAAATATAAATTTATGTGTATCAATTGAGCAAAGTTTTTCAGACTATGAGCTAAAAGGAGCTTTATGCAAAAGTTCTATCACTAAAGAGCTTTTAGAGCTAAAAAGCTCTTTTAAGAAAAAATGCTAGTGTTGATAATCCACCTAAAGGAGCTTTATGTTAAAGTTCTACAACTAAAGTTAAATTTTTTTCTGTTGCAATATCTAATAGACACATTAATGCTTTTTTTTTTTTTAATTTAAAATTCAAGAAATACAATAGAGGAGAGAGAAATACAATAGACACATTAAGACTCTATCGCTTATTGATAAATCTGGTAAGGGTGTGGAAATAGCTAGAAGGTTTATTATTATCTTAATTGTCCTATTGAGAGCAATTGTATTATTACTTGTATCTAATAGAAAAATAATTAAATTTTAGCCAATCAAGTACAAACTTTATCCACGTCAGACCATGTTAAATTATGTAAAAATAAATAAATTATTTTAAAAACCAAGAAAAATTGATAATTTATTGTACCTAATTTATTGTTTTTTGCAGTTGAAAGCAACTTCCTGTCTTCGCACTGTAAAACTAACTCTGTTTGCAAATCGGGCTTCTTTTTCCCTTATCTTTGCATATTCTTCCTAGCTTCTCTGTCTTTTGACTCTTTTCTTCTCTTTCTCTCTCAGATTCGGTTAATGATATTCCAAAACTGCTTTCACTTTTGACTCAGGAGCTTAGTTTGGTTCATTTCCATGGTCATAGAATTATAATCCTTCTCTTTCTGCTTCACAAGATGCAAACCCCACAAAAGCTTTTCCTTTTCCTTTTCCTTTTTTCTTTCTTTCTTTGTGCTCTCTAGTCTCACCCCTATCTTCAAAAACAGAAGCAACCCATTATTTTCATAGCCAGATGAAAACGAAACGCACCGACACTTGTTTTATTCTCTTAAAGCAACATTTTTGTTTTTCTTGTTATTGTACTTTCCATCTCTGACGACTACTGCTTCCGCTGTTTTCAAAGAGATTGGTGGATCCACCAACTAACCATATATGACTTTTTTTTTTCTTTTTTGTTGTTTTTTTTTTTAAACCCTCAATTTTGTACTTTCCTTCTTTTTTGACATGATCACGTGTTTATTTTTCTTTGATAACGAGGGGATATTTGGTTAGCTGAAAAAAGCGCAATATTTTGTATTCATTTTCAGTTTTATATGGGATTCACTATTAAAAGATCGGTTTGGTTTTAAATTTATACTCAGTTTTCATTTTCAGCATCTTAAAAGTTGGATTTGAATACAAAAAATAAAAACAACTTTTCAATATTTTCATTTTCTATGAATACGAATGTAGTGGCATATTTGTAAATATTGTGAAAATACAAAGCTACTTTTTTTGAGTGATGTGAGTGTGTGTAAGTGAGAAAATTATTATTATTTTAAATAGAAAATAATGACTAAACTTGCGTATTGTTAGAGATATATTAGCCCATTAGCATAGGTCCAAAGTAGAATTAAGCATAGGCTTATGCTAATGAGCTAATATATCTCTAACATGTATAATGTATTCTATACTCAAATTATGTATTCAAAACCACTTGCCAAACACTATCAAATAGGAAAAGAAGAATTTTTTTTTTCTATATTTAGATTTAAGATTTGAATATAAAATACTGGAAATGAAAAGTAAATACACCACTTTTGAAACCAAACAAGAAAAGCATTTCAAAAGTTTTGTTTTGGTTTTTGTTCTTAATTTGGATAAAATATAAAAACTACTCTCCAGAGGCTTGAGCAATTAGGTCGTACCAACACTTTCCAAAAATATCTAATTTTGCTCTTTAAGTAGTACGAATTTTCTTATTTTAAAATCGTTACATAATAGTCTCATTATTAATGTTGCAAACTACATTTCTTTTAAAATTTTAGTTAAATAAAATTTTTCTTGGACTCATCTTTTTTTTAAGGACCTAATATATTGTTAAGGTACTAAAGTTTAGGCGCGCTTGGGATTCTAGAAAGGCCATGATGGTCTGATCTACATCAGTGGGCCAATTGGTTACCATTCCATCTCGAATGTGAAACTTGAAAATTACGAATCTTATGGGCTAGAGAAGAAATACCATAAACTACCGATGCTATTGAAGATGGTGGAAGATACTTCCCAGCAATTGCATTTGGGACCACTGGAAAATCACCATCAAGAATAATCTCTCGGACACCAAGCAAATATAAAGCCTTCTTCAAAGGCTTTAGCCTCAATTTCCAATGGCCCAAGCGGTTGTAAAAATTTCCAGTTCATTGCTGCTATAACCATCCCACAATAGCTAGGGACCAGAAATTTTTGTTTAGAGGCCATGACTAAATGATAATATTGATTCACAATACATGTACCTCTATGTATGTATGTCTAAAGCACTCATTACTGCATTAATTAAGAATTTTCAAACAACATTTTCTAAATTTGTCTCTCCAAATGTCAAACACATAAACAAATTCATTAGTTTTGGCATGTGTGAGATCTTTCAGATCAGTGGTTCCATAAATAATAAATTGGACCACGAAACTTTATGTTGTAATCTTGTGGCTGAAATGTTGGGGGGAGAGTGGTCCGAGAAAAACTTAAAAATAAAAGATGAAAAGCGATTAAGCAAATTGGAAAGAAACATGTACAAGTGGGCACATCCCTTTGTCGGAAGGAGGAGCATATCTTTAGAGGGCAAATTGTGAACGTGGGTCCTCCCGTTCACATGACAGTCACAGATTAGTAATACATAAGAATGTAGTGAGTTGAATGTCGGTCGTTTCTGATGTGCGGCCCGCCATTAAGGGAGAACTAATTAATACTTGTATTGTCCCATTTAAATACCTAAGGTTTGGAGGTTAAAATGCCACCTAGTCTATATTTCCAATGTGATCCAACGTTAAACTACTCTCCTTTATGTGAAAGATCTTATTTTTGTTAGGTGTAACATATATATATATATATATATATATATATATATATATCTGGCCAATATGTGCCATTGCCCCAATGATTGAATCTATTCTATTTCTAAAAAAAGATTATTAATCCTTAACTTTTTGAGGAATCCTAATTGATTCTTGTTTATTAATATGCGCCTATATTTTTTTTTACTTCATCGATTTGATTTTTTCGGTGGATACTAAGACTCTCATATTGAAAAGAATTATAAATTCTAAGAATTAAAACTGTAAGAGTAAGAATTGTTAAAGTACTAAGGTTTGGTGGTTATAAACTTATAATGCGTGGGGCCCTTTTGTTTCTCCTATAAATGCATACAAATCTACGGCATTGACAAATCGTGTTCAAATCTGTCCTTTTTGGGCAAAGAAGGCTCTCTGGATGACTACGTGAAATATTTGATTATGAAAGGCACCCCACATTATTATAGACCGAGATCGAGACGTTTTTATTTTTTATTTTATTTTTTTTATTTTTTTTATTTTTTTTTTTTAATTGAGCCGATTTGTAGTTGATTTGAAACCATCAAACCCAAAAAAAATAAAAAAATAAATAAAAAATAAAAAATCAAACCACATATTGATAGAGAGCAAAACATGTTTTCATATAATAAAAAGGGTGTGGCTTGTGTCCAGTGGAAGTTTCCACTGGACACGTGTCCACTCTTGGACATGTGTCCATCATCCAACGTGTCCAGTGGAAACTTCCACTAAACACAAGCCGTATCCTAATAAAAATTGTGTTTAATTTTAAATGCATTCATGTGTTTGCATGGATTACATGCTAGTACCTATTAATAGTCATCGATTCAACTATACAATCAAATAGAAAAATTTCTGGGACAAATAATCATTCAAATTTCAATATATATAAAAAAAAATGTATAACTTCAACCAAATACATGTTATATTATTTTATATATAAATTAAATGATAAAAATAATATATTTTAATCATATACATTTATAATATTTAGGGAAGAAAAACAAACTTTTGATAAAGTTTATGGATCAAAATAGTATTTTACCCATTTAAAAAATATACATTAAAATGCATAATGTGAGGGCCAGATAGCCAAAAGGTACTGTTAAAACTGTATATATTGGGTCTATGGCCTAGTTCGAGGATATTTGCTTGTTCGAGGATGGTCAAATAATGTTACTATGTGAATGGTAGAAAAGGAAGAGATAAGGATTGTACATAATAGTCCAAATGACGTTCGAGGAGAAAAGTCATATCGGAAATATGGATCCGAGATCAGTAGGAATGTCCTATCATCCCAAACATCCTTCCAGGTTGTATCACGATTAGAAGTCAGACATTGGATATGAGAGGAGTAGAGGAAGGCAACAAATATCTTTAAAAACTGCTATCTCCACATTAAATGCATTCCAGCTAACTCTCTGGCCGCATTAATGTGGAGGTGATATCTGAACAGTGATGAAGCAGCCTTACAGCTGCTAGTAGAAAGGTTCTGGAAGGTGTTGCATGGGACAAGAAAAAGTTCTTAGAATCTAATCTGCACGTGTATGGTGGGGATGATGCCAAAAATTATATTATATAGCATGGAAATGTGGCCTGAAAGAAGGAGGACGAGAAAAAAAAAAAAGACTGTAACAAACCTTTTAACTCTTGTAACCTTGATCATCAACTCGACATTATAACAGATCTCCTTAAACTGTGCCGAGGACAAATTTTTCTTACCTTACTTGTGTTTGATTTTCTTAAATAAACAACTGTTATTGTCTTTCTTACTCATTAGAATTAGTTCTTTCATCCATGCTCTACAAATTCATTAAGCTAAAACTCAATTATATATTGGGTCAAATCCAAGTTCAGTCCTTACACATAGTATTTTTTTTCTTTGGTTTTATATATTGATTTATTTCACATAAAATTGGATAAGTCATACATTACTTAATTAAGTTAATTAAGTAGTTGAAAGATTTTTAAGTTTTATGTAAAAACTCAATTTACATTGATCGCTTGTGCTGAATTTGTAATATACTTTTAGTTTTATTAATGTGTTATGAGATAATTTTTGCCTATGAGATAAACGTTTAAAATTTTCATTAAAGCAAATATTAATTCATAACACATGAATAAAGCTAAAAATAGTGTACAGTATTGCTTGTTATGGAAAAAAAAAAGGCATGTTCTCTAACTTCCACCTTCCCATTATTTGAACATTGATTTATTGTGTATTCAAAAAAGAAGAAGGCATGTCACGTGATACTGCGAGGCGTTGTTGCAGATGAGTCTTTACAAAGCAAGCTACTTGTCTCACACGCACAGATCATCTCCACCTCCAATTCAATTTCCAACTCAACAATGCAAAAGAAAGACCAGAAAAAAAAAAGGGGTACATTATTGATGTGGAGATTTCGAGACTGTGGTAGTAAAAGTATTCCCTATTTGTTTTGGACCCGACCTAAAATCAAGTTGCTGTGAGTTGATTAGTTGAAATGTCGGTTTCTGATGTGCGGCCTGCAATTAAGGGAGAACTAATTAATACTTGTCATTGTCCCATTTAAAGACCTTAGGTTTGGAGGTTAACAAAAGCCACCTAGTTTATATTTCCAATGTGATCCAACGTTACACTACTATCCTAAGTCATGGGTTCATTTCAACTCAAAAACAACATCAATTCTTCAACCTCAATCCTGCAACTGCAAGGTAAGAAAATTTAGCTCCAAAACTATGAGTTTTCCATGTGATTGTGTACTGTTGGGGTTTTCCTAAATCTTAAAATTTGTAAAGCTATTTTGGAAGATTAATGACGCAAAGGGTTTTGGGTGCAAATTTTGCGCACTGGGTCGATTGTTTTTTTTTCTTCTTTGAATTATGTTGTTCCTTTTTCATATAGGTTCCCCTTAAGGTTACACGGTGTGTGGTCCTAAATTTCAAATGGTCTCAATCTCCCAGCCCTTTCATCTTTCTCTCTGAATCGAGAGCACCAAAGTAATGGCTTTGGCAATGGGCAGTGTTGGCTCTAGCCCCTACTGGCTATTTTTTTTTTCCCCCAAAAAAAAGTTTTATTTTTATTTTTTAATTTTAAGATATTCTCAAATAAAAGATTTTTTTAATTTT
Source organism: Quercus lobata (assembly GCF_001633185.2). NCBI lineage: Eukaryota > Viridiplantae > Streptophyta > Magnoliopsida > Fagales > Fagaceae > Quercus > Quercus lobata. Next base: position 5,213,050 of record NC_044909.1, on the reverse strand, counting down.
TTTTTTAAAGTTAAGATTTTCTCACTCAAATAAAAATTGTTTTTTTAATTATTTAAGGTTTAACTTTTTTTTTAAAAAAATTTTAAATTAAGTCTCAATGAACAAATTAGTGGGATTGTTATCATTTTGTCACATTTGTGGTTCCTTTTTGCGTTGTAGAGAGTAAATTCTTGTTCTTGAAGTGGGAATGTTGTTGCTTGAAGATTTTGTAGCATGTAGTTTGCTTGTGTTCTTTATGCTAATTGTTAAATATTAACATTGATCCACGATCCACCATGTTGAATATGCTAGTATGAATGCGGAAGCGAAAATATAAAGTATAGAACACAGTAACACATGAGAGTTACATGGTTCAACTTAATGGCCTATATCCACGGAGTAAACCTTAAAGGGCTACATCAATAATATATTAGAGTGTAGTACAAATCCTGTGTTATAATGAATTATAACATGTGTATATATAGTAGACTAAACTCTAGACTAGACTTCTAGTACAAGTAGGAGACTTGACTTGCACACAAAGTAGAATTAAGTTTGTGCCTATGCTAATGGGCTAAAATATCTCTTACAGTAATGATTTTTTTTTTTTTTTTTTTTTACTACTGATTGTAGAGAAATGGTGGCGGAGTCTATATACAAAGAGACATGTGTTCCGGTGAATGATGGTCCGAGTTGGGCGAAATACATGTCGATCTCTGGTTCATCTGATGATGAATATGATATCATCACTCTGCAGTACACTGAGAATTATGAGTGAAGCAAGTTATTGCTTGATGTTTCCAAGGTTGCCTTTTTGTGCTCTCTAGGTTTGCTTTAACAGGATGTTGAAAGCATACGAACATCTTTAGCTGCATATTCTTGTAATAATAGGCTTATCATTCATAGGTGACTTGTGAACTGTATCAGCATTTTTCATAATTATGGATGTCACTTTAAAGTTTACTGGCATTTCAGCTATTTTAATTTCTTATAGAAAGTACAATTTGTTGGAGCGCTGGTAAGAATTAGTTTGCACAACTTCATTCATTTTAAGGGCTAGTTTGAAACCAACTTGCCAGATTGGTTGATGCCAAAATTATGGTTTATGACTCACAGTGTTGGTTTTAGTTTGATCCTTTTTGGAAGTATATTTGGGTTTTGAGTTGGACTTCTTTTCTCTTTGGTGTAACGTGTGAAGCTGAACAGATCTTTTTTCTTTTCCCCTCCTTTCTCTTGGTGGTCTTATTGAAACCAATTTCCATGCCAATAATGTAACAAGAAACTGAAATAATATTAGTGTACTTCACTTTTCATTTCTTTTTCTTTCTTTCTTTACTTATTTTTTGCAGGGAAGATATGCATGTAATTTGTGGTTGGTTGGTTGGATTATCCAACTATTGTCGTTTATTTATGTTTAATTTTATGGATTTGACATAATATATTCAAAAAAGAAAAAGAAAAAGAATTAAATATAGTGAGATATTGAAGTATTTTCAGGATTTTTTTTGTCTGGTTGATGTAACTTTGTCACGTGGTGTACAAACTTAGTTCACATTCTTTGGCTTATCTGGGCTGAAGCAATTTTTAAATATAGTCACTGTTTAAGCTTATATATATAAATATGCTGAAAAGGTCTACACCGTGGGTCCACATGGCAGTGGAGTCCTCTTATTTTGATAGAGTAGTCAAGATAATAGTAGGAAAAAGTATATGAATTTGATGATGGCAGTGGAGTCCTCTTATTTTGATAGAGTAGTCAAGATAATAATAGGAAAAAAGTATATGAATTTGATGATGGCACGTGATAGGGGCTCAGAATTTGGCTTTTATGTGACACAATTTAATCTTCTTGTAGACATTATTTTCCTTTTCATGGAACAAATACGCATGGTCCAGTTTATTTTCCTTTTAGATATGTGTCATTCTTTATTACTAGGATGGAACCTTAATTCAAATATTGTTGTGTTATTGTTGTTATTATTATCATTTCATTTCTAATAAATTTAAATTTTCTGTTGTAATGACTAATAATTTACCATTAGGGATGCAGTGGGCTTAGATATATTGTGTAGGTAGTATCAAATTAAAATATGGTGCTAGAATGGTGCATCCATTGAAAAGCATTATGTTGATATTTCTATCCTTTCTTAAAGCATTATGTTGATATTAAGTAGTATTCTTCATGTGAAAGAACTTATTTTTGTTAGGTGTAACATATGTATATCTGGCCAGTATGTGCCATTGTCCCTATGATTGACTCCATTTATCTAAAAAAAGATTATTAATCTTTAACTTTTCAAGGTATCCTAAATTCCTAATTGATTCTCGTTTATTAATGTACGCCTATATTTTTTTTACTTCATCGATTTGACAAATCGTGTAAATCCACCACGGCGTTGACAAATCGTGTTCAAATCATCCTTTTCTTTATTTTTCGTTTTTTTGGCAGTCAAATCTATCCTTTTCGCACAAAGGAGGTTCTCTACATGAGATATTTCGCCCGAAGGAGCAGGTTCTCTACCCATCATTATTATACACCGATATCGAGACGTTTATTTATTTTTTCTTTTCTATATATTGAGCCCATTTGTTCATTCAAAAAACGTGCATTGAAGTTGATTAGAAACCATCATAACCACATATTGATAGAGAGCAAAACATGTTTTCAAAGAAAACTTTCTCCACCATTGTAAAGGTGGTGATAATGATCATGATGATACTCACGTTGCTCATTTTTAACAGCAAGCCTGTTGAAGCCACAAGGCCTTTGGTTGCTGTCATGAAGTCAAAAAAAGTTGAGACAGCCAAGGTGGATTCAATTTCACAAGATCGAGCCCCGGTTACAACAAAAAAAGTTGAGACAGCCAAGGTGGATTCAATTTCACAAGATCGAGCCCCGGTTACACCTTCTGGGCCAAATCGATGCACTTACTTGCCTGATCCTGCTAATGGTTCCGGTTGTCATCATTGAAGATCATGGAGCTTAGCAATTTGGTCATCATATCTGTGGAGTTGTGTTGTCACGTTAATCTGTATTGCAAGAATACATAATATTGTTGTGTAGGAGAAATGAAAGGCAGATTGTCGCTAGCCAACTTGCCAATTGTTTGTTTTATGTTATAGTAGCAATTTCTCTCCTCTTCATAATAAAAGGCTCTGTATTATTGGTTGGTGTTTAAGCCCTAGCTAGCTAGGAGGTTTCACGTAGGCAAGTTGGCAACTTCATCTTCATGTTGTTTCTATTTTTTTTTTTTTTATATTTTATATATATACATTTTCGTTCAGCAGGATTTGAAATTACATTTTCGTCCATAAAATTTTATTGTGGCAATGCGTGTTAAACTGGGTGGTTTTTCGTAATTTGCGTCTGCCCACAATAAGTAAAGGTTCCGTAACAGGAAAAAGAGAAAAGAAAAGTGGGTACTTTCTCAGTCTACATGATATACCTTTTCAGGCTCTTTAAGGTTTTCTAATTCTATGGTGAGATTTTTAATTGTGAAAACAATGGCTCTGAGTCGGTCTACATGATATGGCTTTTCAGGCCCTTTAAGGTTTTCTAATTCTATGGTGAGATTTTTGTGAAAACAATGGCTCTGAGTCTGACCACAATAAGACTCTGCTCATGGCCATGGCCATCAAGGGACAGATTTGCGACAACTTCAGCAGGTTTTTTTTTTTGGCTTTCTGGCTACTTTTAATTTCTGTTTTTTGTTCTTCTCGGGCTTTATTTTGCCTTTTGTTTTGGGGTAAAAGTCCGTAAAACTGAGTTTTTAGCATCTGGGTTCTTTTGTAACTAATGTTATTAGCCGATATGTGCTGAGTTGTTTAGACTTTAGAGGGATTTTGAGTTTTGGGAATTCTCGGCATGTGAAAACCAATAGAACTTTTTGGGGGATATTTTGGGGTATTTTTATTTTTATTTTTGGGTCACCCGGTGCTTTGCCATCTGGGTATATGTGAATTTTGCTTTTAGGGTAATTAAAGTTCTTTTTAATTAAATTTAATTTCTTTTTGTAATGTTTTCATGGAGTCTCTGATTTGTAAATGGTTCTGTGGTGATAGAAATTTGTTGGAGTGTGATAGAGTGTTTTAGAGAGGAAGGAAGAGATGGGGACAAGTCTAAAGTATTGGTGGCTATGTTGAAGGAAACCGTGGATTTGGTAATAGATCTGAACATTTTATAACATTTTTTTTTTCCGGTTGCTAATTCTGTTTGTTTGTGGAAATGGTTCTCTTGTGTTAAAAATTTGGACTTTGTGAGTGCAGGAATAGATACCCATTGAGGAAGTATTGGACAAACTCTAGGTTTCTTCATAAGATTAGATACTACCTTTAATTGATCTTGATCAGGCACAACACATCTACCTTTAATTTCAGACCACCAATATTATCGTTGTTTGATTGTTTATCTTCATGGCTGGCCCTAGCTAATTTGTTGAGTATCCATTGCTGACCTAAAAATTTTGGGATTAAGGCTTTGTTGATGTTATTGTTGTAAGTGGTTATATTTCAAATTCTGAATGAGGATTTGGGGAAAATGATCCTATAGCACTTTCGTGAGATGAAGGTAAAATATCATTGTCATTATCAATGTTTAGGTTCCTTTTACAGATTACATTTATGATTAATTGACTTATAGTTGTTTTTTTATTTCTTGGAAATGCAGTGACTGAATGATATAATGGAAGGCTCTCATATAAAAATACAAATTACAAACTCTAGATTTTGATTTGAGCATCTGCATAACAAAATACTCTTTGAAGTAATTTTGATACTAATAATTTTTTTTTCTCATTTTAAATGTTACAGAGAAATTCAGCTTATAATTTAAGCAAAGCCATGATAGAATTACTATAAATGTTCTTTGATAGTGTTGCATGTGCATCAAATGATAAACTGGTAATACATAAAACTAGAGAGTTTTGCCTTTGTCTGTATTGTAATAGAACAGCAGTAGAAGGGCAAAACGATAGGTTGATATCAATTGTGTTGGGTTGGAGAGAGAGTTATAAGGGACCTTTTTTTTTTTGTCTTTTTCATTTTTTTTCCTATCGTTATCTATTGCCAGATTTTCCTCCAGTTTTTCTTCCATTAACACCGAGTTGTGAGTACTGATAGAGAAACACGTATGGAAGAAGAACAGAGAGGAAAAAGAGAGGAGAAGAAGAAGAAAAGAGGGATACTGGCAGCAGAAATTTCAGGGGTTGTTGTCTATTCCATCACAAATCGCAGAGAAACGGGCATGGGAGGGATCCTTCTCACAAATCGCAGACACTCAGGATTTTATGTTGTAAGTGGGGCATTAGATCTTTCGTGTTTTTCAATTAATCAGAAAATGATTTGTTGATTGATGGATTACAATGTGCCTCCATGGTTAGGAACTTGGAGGAAAGAGAGGAGAGAGAAGGGAAAAGGAAGGTTGCAAGTGACAATGAATTGAATTTCAGGTACTTAAATGGATGCATTTGAAGTGTTTTTGAAAATGTCCTAATGGACTTTTGGGTGTGTTTTTGTTATTTGTTTGTTAGCTTAATTAATGGTATAAGCTAGATCAAAGATGTGGCCATAAGACATGTTGTCTGTTTTAGTATGAAGTGTTTGTCTTGAGGGCAGAACCTTAAGTAACTCAACCTGAGTGTACAAAGATGGATGGCCACATATTGTTTAGGTATAAGGAACGCAGCCTGAGTGCATATGTACAACTATCTTTTAGATTGCTTTTGTTTCTTTTCTGATTTTGTATTATGTATAATGATGCTATTGATGTTTTCTCTATATCTTTATTTTGTTAGACTGGAAGCAGAAAGACTTGTACATATATACCAAGGGTCCAGCCAATGCCTTTGTATTAGTTGTAGAAAAAACTTATCCAACGATGAACAAGGCTTAACCCCCTGTGTTTTTGAGAGATTCTGTGCCCACATAAAAAAATTATCCAATTATCAAGCTGATTCTCTTATTTGTAGCTCATTGAAGCTTATATCATATCATTGTACTATAGTCCTAATTTGTGCTTTTGTACTTCCTTAATAGGAGCAAATCAAGCATGCTGAGGAAAAATTTAACTATCTGTGTTGCTTTTCTTTTCTCAAGGTTGAGTGATTATAAACTATTTCTTTTGGTAGACTTGACCTACTTATTCTAGTAAGGATATGCCATTTGACTTTTCAGTTTATTGCAAATTCACTATGAACAATCACCAATTTGTTGGATCCAAATCAGAGAAATCCTTAGTTAAAAGGAACTCATAAATATTTCATCTTTCATTTTTATGCTAGAAACCTAGTCTTCTTAGGTCTTTTCTTTCGTTCTCCCAGATAAGATAAGATGTCAAATCTGGCATCTATGTTGAAAATCTCATAGAAGAGTATATGTGTACAATGAAGGATGTGACTTGAGGCTTGATAAAGGCTTTCTATTTTGTTATGCTTCTTCTACTGTAAGCATAGCATGGATACATATTGTGTTTTGGCATTTGTGACTTTACTGAGTGAGTATTCACAGAGAACTGTTTTTAGTAGTGTTTTTTTCTTTTTTTTTGAGAATTGTTTTTAGTAGTGTGTTTAGAGACCTATTATTAACCTTTTGTTGAGAATGAAACAATTGAATCATCATACAAACTTGCATTGCAAATAAAATCAAATAATTTCATTTTGTTAGGGTTTTTTTTTTTTTTTTTGTTGGGATGAATTTGGATACTGATACTTGATTCTAAGCTAGTAGTTTTTATTAGATAAATCAAGTTCATTTTAGTGGAAAACATCTTAAAGGGTTGTGACTGTGTGGCTAGCTTACTAAGGCCTGGTGAATCCTTAGGTGCTGAGACAAATTTCTTGGCCTGATTACTATGAACTCTTTTTTTTGTTTTGGTTTTATGAAATATTTGGATTTATGTTTGTTTTCTTTATTGAAATGCATTATTCATCCCAAAAAAAAAAGTTACACCCAATAAGAGAGGATGGATATTAGGTGCTTATTTAAGCATATTTCCTAGTCGTGGGCTTTGTTTTCTATCATATTATTCTTCCTACATCCCTCATGTAGTTGATGATGAAGAGTATTGAGGAGTCTCTAATCTTTATAAAACAAAATGAGGGGTCAATAATAAAGAATATAAATAATAAAGAATATAGTGAGTTTTACTTAGAAAAATATTTAATTAATTCTTTAGTTGGAATATACCATAAGGGCTGATTAATCAAATTTATAAAGGGCCTATTGAGATCCTTGGGTGAGTCTATTGTCATCTTACTATATATAAAAGGAGAGTTTTGCCTCTGGCAGTAGAAAGGACAAACGATAGGTTGAAATCAATTGTTTTTGTCTGGAGAGAGAGTTTGGGCTTTTTTGTCTCTTTTATTTTTTTCCTATTGTTATCTATTGTCAGATTTTCCTCCGAATATTTCTCCCAACCACCACTGACGGTGACACTGAGTAGTGAGCACTAAGGCATTAGATCTTTCATGTTTTTCAATTAATTACAAAATGATTTGTTGATTGATGGATTACAATATGACTCCATGCTTAGGAACTTGGAGGAAAGAGAAGAGGGAGAAAGGGGAAGGTAGGTTGCAAATGACCATGAATTGAATTTCAGGTACTTTAATGGATGCATTTGAAGTGTTTATGAAAATGTCCGAATGGACTTTTGGGTGTGTTTTTGTTATTTGTTGGTTAGCTTAAAGTGTATAAGCTTGAGGAAAGATGTGGCCATAAAACATGATGTCCGTTTTCATATGAAGTGTTTGTATTAAGGGTCAGAGCCACTCAACCTGAGTGTATAAAGATGGATGGCCACATATTGTTATGTATTAGGAACTCAGCCCGAATGCATATGTACAGCTATCTTTTAGATTTCTTTTGTTTCTTTTCTGATTTTGTATCATGTATAATGATGCTATTAATGTTTCTCTATATCTTTATTTTGTTAGACAGGAAGTGGAAAGACTTATACGGTTATACCAAAGGTCCAGCCAATGCCTTTGGAGTAGTTGTAGAACAAAACTTATCAAATGATCAAGAAGGCTTAACCCCGTGTTTTTGAGAGATTCTTTGCCCACTTAAAAAACTTATCCAGTTGTCAAGCTGATTCTCTTTCTTGTAGCTCATTGAAGCTTATATCATATTATTGTAGTCCTAATTTGTGCTTTTGCATTTCCTTAATACGAGCAAATCAAGCATGCTGAGGAACAATTTAACTATCTGTGTCACTGTTCTTTTCTCAAGGTTGAGTGACTATAAATTGTTTCTTTTGGTAGACTCGACCTAGTTATTCTTGTAAGGATATGCTATTTGATTTTTTAGTTTATTGCTGATTTGATATGAATAATCACCATTGGATCCAAATCAGAGAAATCTTCAGATAAAAGGAAGTTATAACTATTTCGTGTGCGTTTGGCATGTTTAAAAAAGTCAGCTTATTTTACTATTTAGTTTATTTTTGCTACTATTTATTGGTCTCACTGCACTTTTTGGTACTATTCATAAATCTTATTATACTAGTACAATTAATTTTTACTTTTATTTATATTTATAGTACTTTCAGTAAAAAGTTTTCAGTTTCAGTAAAATAAGTGAATTCTAATCAGACCCTTCATCTTTTATTTTTATGCTACAAACCTGGTCTTCTTAGGTCTTTTCATTCGGTCTCCCAAATAAGAAAAGATGTTAATTCCAACATTTATGTTGAAATCACACAAAAGAGTATATGTACATACAATGAAGGATGTGACTTGGGGCTTGATAAACGTTGCCTATTTGTTATTCCTTTTTAACTGTAAGCATAGCATGAATACATATTGTGTTTTGGCCTTTTTGACTTTACAGAGTGAGTATTCACGGAGAAATGTTTTTAGTAGTGTATTTAGAGATCAATTCTTAACCTTTTGTTGGTAATGAAACAATTGAATCATCATACAAACTCGTGTTGCAAATGAAATCAAATAATTTCATTTTGTTAGTTTTTTTTGGTCCCCTTTTAAATTTGATAAATTTGGATACGGACGCTTGATTCTAAGCTAGTAGTTTTTATTGGATAATTCAAGTTCAGTTTCATGGAAAATATCTCAAAGGGTTGTCACTGTTTGGCTAACTTACTCTAAGGCCCCGTGAATTCTTAGTTGCTGACACAAATTTTTTGGCCTGATTATTATGAACTTTAGCTGAATCAGTTGCTTTTTGTTAAATGCCAAAAATATTCCAAATAAAGCTTATACAAGCCCCTTTCTGAACTATAGTTGGCTTAAATTTGAATGTTCCAATGTTTTACTCAGATCAATTTTCCTTATATGGGCTTCAAACGAACCTTTGAAACATCCGATTCCAAATCAATATCAAAATCTTAGAGAGTTAGAGGTACACCTCCAGTGGCTTGGATTCTCTCTTTAATATGGGCTTACCTGTAGACATGGTTCATGTAATTTAAGAGGTTCAAGTTTCTGATGACCTCTCAGCAACACTACACTAAAAGCTGCTTAAGAGTTTGTTTGGATACCGTTTATTGTTGAAAATTGAAAATACTGTAGCAAAATAATTTTTAAATATTTGAATAGTATCTTGGGACACAGTTTTAAAGTTGTTTTTCTGAAAAAAAAAAAAAAAAAATTACTTGCAGGTCCCATAAACAGTGCATGAGACCCACCAAAAAACGCTGGACGTGTTATCCAAACTTTACCTAAGAATAAGAATAGATTTTTTTTATGGTAGTCACACTAGTGTTACTCTATCAATTAAGAATCCCAAGAGGCGTGGGTTTATGAGTAATGTTATAGTCACAAACTATTTTACAATATTTTTACAAACTGTTGATGTGGTTAGCTTCTTATTGGTTTTTATCTAGGTTCATCATTAATGTCACTTTTTCATTTACCAATAACTACCACCACATCAACAGTTTGTAAAATTTTTAGTAAAAAAAATTTGTATTTCTAACATTTTGTGGGTTTAAATGTCTTTATTATTTTGTTTAATTAATGATATTTATGAATTTTCCTATATGGCACAACCAATGTTTACCATTTTATGCTGCTGTCTTGGACTCTTGGTTCATACAGAACACAGAATGAAAAGATGTAGATAGCATTCGAGGCTAAATATTTACAGCCCAATACAATAGGCCAGCAAAATTAAATTTTCGAATTCGGACTCAGAAAGTTGCTAAAGGCCCAACTCAATTACTCAAGCCTCGACGAAATGGTTAAACTTAACCTGCAGCTACCACAAAAGGATGACACAAAATCCTGAAACCCAAACCTGTATTTCGCAAACTATTTGGGCTTGTGACTAAAGAATTAAGATTAGTTTCATCATGCGGTCCAATCCTACGTGAAAACCCAAAGTGGAAAAGTGAGGGGGTTGTGTCTTGGAGGCAATAAAGGGATTTTCTTTGCCATCAATTTTTGGGCTCCATGCGAGGACTTGCAAATGGTTTGGAGTTGCAGGCCATGAATCCATGCTGGCTAAATTGTGAATAGAAGTGTTTTTCATTTTTTTTTTAATAAATAATTTGATAGTTACAATAATAAGAAATAAGGAGTTAAACTCTAATTATCCTCATAAAGAAGTATAGACAATACCACTAAATTATAAAACTCTTAACATGTGTATAGAAATTGAATTGGCATGGAAGATTTACGAACTAGTTGAATAAACACACACCCAAATCTCAAATTTGCATTTAATTATAATTTTATCACAACTACTACTCATTGCCCCCAAACTTTTAAATTAAGAAGATCCAGAAGCCGCCATTCACCAAATAGAAACAAAACCCAATCAGACAAGATTAACCAACTTGCCTTGTTCAGCCAAAAAAGAAAAGAAACTAATCTAGATTTTCATGAATTGCATGCACCACCCAATGCATAGGTTCTGCTGGTATCTACCATTTCAAACAAGTTCTACCTTTTAAAGACATTTTGCAAAATCAAAAGTCGTTATAAAAAGCAAGGTCATTAAGGTTGTTTAAGAGTTAACTATCTCTCACCAAACTCTTTAGGCCCGTTTGGTATAGTAGTTTATAGTAGTTTAATATGTTTTCAGTTTTTAAACAATATTACACGTATTTTCATACACTTTTTTACCTATACATATTTCCAAAAAATACAAACAACGTTATTAAAACAACGTTACCAAACGGCTCCTTAGTTTCTTTAATTTCGAGAACAAAACTTTTGTTAATAGCACAAATGGAATTCCTTTTTTCTCCCTCCTCACCAAACTACAGCCATAATCCTCCTAAAAATTAAATTTAGTTGAGAAATTTTTTTCTTGTTTTTTTTAATAAATAAAAACCTTATTTTTATGGGCTTAAAAGCATCCTTGACTAGATGCGGTGACTGGTATGTAATCTCAGTGTGTATATGAATAATGACGGAAAATTATTAGGTACTTCCAGAATATCATAAATGCATACTCCCTAATCTCACATAAATGGTGGGTCCCACCATGAATTTAATTAGTGGGACCCACCATTCATGTGAGAGGAGGGAGTACACATTTATAGTACTCCGGGAGTACACAATAATTTTCCATGAATGACTAAGTAGATAATTAGACAGTAGACACAAACACAATCAATACCCATATATAAGTTTTCTAAAATTTAATTTTTAAAAAAAAAAAAAAAATCCCTATATAAGGCCCACGTACATTCTCCTTCCTTCCTTGTCATTGAACTACATGTTCTAGAGCTTGAAAAAAATTAACCAAGCCTCAATTTTTCTGTGTGATTAGTTTGGCCAACTGGGAATTCCACTTAGGATTTGACGTTCAAGCCGGTCCAATAATTTCTCTAGCCAATTTTATGACCTTGAGAAGCAAAAAAATATCGCCAGGTTCTATATTTGCAAGTGTGATACATAGACCCAACAGAGGAATGGTCGTAATACAAAAACTTCTTTTGATTGTGGCGAATTTGGATTTGGTCAATCTGCAGTGTCACTGAAGCCTATGGATGATTGCCCTGCCAATGCAGTATTTTTAGACGCATACTATGCCACATATGAACGAGGGTACACCAGTGAAAAAAGCAAATATATTCTGCATATTCAATTGGCAACTATGATTGCATAGATCGATTGGAAATTCAAGCCAAGTAGCTCCATTAGTTTAATTGAGGGAATCATCTTGCATATTTTGAATCTTTGGTTAGTACAACAACACTTTCACACTTGAATATCACTAACATCTTTTTTATTATATATATTATGACAAATCAAGAATGATAAATTTATTGTGACTTTAGATGTACTATCAAATTTTTTTTTTTAACCTAAAATTTTTGTGCTAAATAAAGCGCTAGTATACATGACAATACCCTATGAATTAATAGTATGTCTTCCTACGCACACAAACTAAAGTAACATAGTTGATGACTGATGAGTACCCAATTTTGGGTCACCCAACCTTGATTGGACGATCACAAGCGCCTTAAATAGGCATTTAATTCGCAGCCTTATACAGGCATTTAATGCGCAGCCTTTACCAATGGCCACGAACAGAGACAAGCCCATTGACAACCTCATTAATATACCAAATACGTTACTAGAGGCATAAATGGAGTCATTAAAGACACCCCAACGACAAGAAGAAGACAGGCTATATAAACCATACCACAAAAATAGAAGGAATAGAAAGGTACACACTTATTAATCTATAATTTCACTACCCTGTGATTATCCTCTCCAAGTATCTGACTTTACCATTGAAGATTCGTTGGTTGGCACCACGTCAGTGTTACAAGATGGAGGAGCATCTCATTATCATTTTGCAGGTCACGGTTAAGCACCATTTCATCTGGATGATCACATATACTGACGGTTTAGTGCATCATCTGTAGTAACATCAATGATTTTTGTGTCTCTTAATTTGAGCCTTTCTCAAATTATCTTGATAAGTGGGATTAATGGGAGTTCTATAAGTGAAGAGTGTGAAATATACTCACACAAATCAAATGAAGAAGGATATACATGGCACGTTGTTAGCTGAAAACACTATTGGTGTGTACCCCAACTAGGAACGGAGTCATAAATTTTCTCTTGGAGGGGTTGACCTTATGACCAAAATGATATTGTATATATCCATATCACAAAATGAATAGATATACATGCTGGTACATAGTTATGTAATTTTTTTTTTTTTTTGCTTGTAAAAATGTGAACAAAATTTGTTATATTTTGTGAGAGACAACAAAACTAAAATTGTAGAAAAAGTTTGTAATTCAATTTATTTATTTAGATGTTTTAACATCATCAAATTGCTTTATATACTTATTTATTTCATATAAAATTGGAGAAGTCATACGTTATTAATTAAGTAGTTGAAATATTTTTAAGTTTTATATAAAAACTCAATTTACACTTATCACTTATTTTATATTTGAAATATATTTTTTATTTTATTCAAATGTGATGAGATAATTTTTGCTTTAGTGAAACTCTTAGACATTTGAAATTTTGAAAAAATAATTCCACTTACTACTCACAATACTAACAAAATTGTAAAAAACACAAGATGCCTAGCATAAATAACAATTATTTGACCCACAAATAACAAAGTAATACTTCATTTAAGAACCATTTTATGGAAATATCGTTCAATCAATTTAAAACTCGAATTTCTTTTCAATTAGCATCTCATGTAACTTTGCACTCTTTTTTATCCCAAATATCAAAAAATGAATTTTTAAAAAATAAGAAAACTTCTAGTAATAAATTGAAGAAAAGAAAAAACTTGAATACTCAAGAAAATAATAATGAAAATATATAACTGAGCATATTAAATACATAGTCTGAAAAGTATATTGTTGGAACTTGGTTGACAAAACTTAAAACTTTAGACAATATTTTACTACTAATAGTTGTCAAATCATGAATTGTATCAGAAATTGATTTTTGATTTTTGACTTAATAAAATTATAAAATAATTGTAAATATACATATGTAAAATGTATATTCATTATAAATTCAAAATATATTCAACTAATGACCAATTTAATCATTACTTATGTGATAAAATTTAACAAAGCTAACTAAATAAATCAAATTAACTTATGTTTATAACATGCATATTTAAATTGATTAAACTCAGAAGTGATATATGATATATGAATCAAAATAATAATATCTTTTCATCATCTTTGCTAATCAACTCCATCTAAGTCAATGTTATCATCATGTTCAGTATCTTGCAAAATTATTTTTTCATACACATTTTCTTTATTATTATCAACATATACTTTCTTTTTTTGGTTTTTTAATTTTATTCTAGTAATTTATTCTTTATATTTTTTTCTTGAAATTATAGCTTTATAAACTCAAAATAATAATAACAAAATAAAAAATAATTATATTTTCATTTAATACATTATTAATAGTGTAGGTGTGATAAACGGGGAAGCCCAGACCAATGTATATGTTGGGCCAAGGGCCCAACCCAAGGAAGAACTACTCCTCGGACAGGCCAGGCTGAGGAGAAAGGGGAATGTCAGCCATCTGAAGGTGATGCATCGAACCACACCATGAAAGAGGATAAGTATTAAGGAAGAAAATGACAGAGAGGCATGGAAATATCTAGGAGAAAACTGCTGCCAATGCATTAAGTATTCTGCAACTAACTGAACCCTATTTTTTAGCCTTTACAACCACTCCTAACGACTTTGGGGAGGGGCTGATGGAACTAGTATCAGCACCATAAATCTGAATCTACACGTGGGCGGTGGAGATGGAAGGATAGAGCGAAAACAAAGGGGGACGGGGAACAAAGGAGAAAAAACAACATATTAAGAATCAACCTTCTCCTCGGATCTTATCCGAGGATGACACTTCCTAGTAAACGGACATTATCTTCCTTTCTTTATCATTTGGACATGTTGGTCGCTTGTCTAACTCGTTAAGGCCCGAGTTTCCAACCCATTCTCTACAAGTTCATTGTATCGGACTCATTGGACCAAGGCTCTATACATTTTAGGATTAGGTCCCAAATTGTGACCTTACAATTGGCACTGTCTATGGGAAACTCGGTGTTTTAGTGAGTTGAACGCTCAACACACGGTGACAATGCAACGATGTATCGACCATTGGTGGAAGAGATCATTTTGGCCGTGGTGCATGCTACGCGGAGAATTTCTCCGTGCGGAGCAATATTGGGGGCTTTCAACATTAGATATGCGTCTTGTAACTCCGTTAAGAGCCAGTTTCTCATAGACCTAATGACAGAAGCACAGGATGTATATGGAAATTAGTGGGTATGGTCTCGCTACAGGGAACCTTTTGTCCAGAATAGTGCATATTGATGGTACCACGAGTCAAAGATGATTCGAAGTGGGGCTAACCACAACATCTCTACGAAGCAACATCTCTATGAAGTACTTAAACAGAACCTAACACATGCCTGAGTTCTCGGACCAGATGCTGGGGGGAAATTAATACTAAAACATCTCTATGAAGTGTTTAAACAAAACCCAACGCATGCCTGAGTCTTCTGACCAGATGCTTGGAGGAAATTAACACTAAAACATCTTTATGAAGTGCTTAAACAGAACCCAACGCATACCTGAGTTCTCGGACTAGATGCTTGGGGGAAATTAACACTAAAACATCTCTATGAAGTGCTTAAACAGAACCTGAATCCTTGATGGCTCCTCGGATCACAGGTTTAGGGGAAACTAACTACATTGTCATCCTTTCATTTATTTAGACAGAACCTAACACATGCCTGAGTCTTCGGACCAGATGCTTAGGGGAATTAACACTATAACACCATCATAAACGTCAAATAGAACCCTAGTACACGATGGTCCTCTCGGATCACTTACTTCAAATTCTACACTCTTTAATGATTGCACTATTCGCAGTGTAGAGCATATGGTTATTTTCCTGATTAATCCTACATAGTTTAACTTATTCAAAGTTAACGGTTGGGTACCACTATCAATTTTTATTAGGGTAGGGTGACAACTTTTCATTACAATCAACAACATCAGTTCTAAGCCCTATTTGAAAGAAAAATACTAACACACCCATTCATGAAACGTTTATTGCAAAAAGGGAAGACTCGTAAAGTGAAAATGCAGTTCTCATTTATTAAATAAAGGGAAATTACATCATATATAAAATGGCTTAGGCAAGCCTGTTTCAAAAGCTAACTAAAAAAAAAAAAAAAAAAAAAGGGGGGGGGGGAAGGTAATAGGAATGGCAGGTCCACAATCTTGTTTTAGTAGCAATCGAGCAAGTATGGATGGTACCGGCAATGAGCAAGCATGGATGGTACCGGTGATGAGAAAGAAGAAGAGGTGGGAACGCTTGATGGACCCCTCTTCTCCTAGTTACGGGATGTTCTGCTATCAAGGCTGAGAAACGGATAGGATTCAAACCTTGTTGCACCAAAAATCTGATGCGATCTACACCTGCTTTGGGTCCTGACTTAAGAAGAAGTAATTTGCTCGGTTGAGAGGAAGAAACACCCTTGGCCTTTGCTTCCCTTGCCTTAACTACGTTATCTTGGATCTTGGTGGCATCCTTGATTTCCAAGAAGGGCTTGTTTTCCTTGCCCTCACCCTTATCCTTGGCCATCTCATTCCTTAGACTTTGATCACCATCATGGTGGGGTCCTTGAAAATGTCTAAAGGAATAAGAACTTAAAGTCCCTACAGAACTCAAGGATCTGTGAATGAGGAAGAATGATTCCCCCAAAAGTGTCTTATATGGGAGGCGAAATCTGGTAGAAATTAATTCACCCAGGTTTCAAAGAGAAAGTTATGGGTGAAAATAAATCCCGCACAATTTTCAAAGAAGTCTTCAAACCGTTGGATCTGCGTCACTTCGTAAGGACCTTAATGGAGGCGCGCCTCGTGTATCGAAACATCAGGAACGTGACCTAGGTAAATTAAGAAATAACTTTGTTGTCAGAAATGGGGTAAAATGGGCGCGAATGAATTTTTATCACATCAAGATCCTCCTTTCCTCCCGGGAAAAAGAAAAGAAGAATCCCGAGGGGCTATTGTGAGGGTGATAAACAGGAAAGCTCAAATCAATGTATATGTTAGGCTAAGAGCCCAACCCAAGGAAGAACTCCTCCTCGGACAGGCCAAGCCGAGGAGAAAGGGGATGGTCAGCAATCTGAAGGTGACGCATCGAACCACACCATGAAAGAGGATAAGTATTAAGGAAGAAAAGGAGAAAGAGAGGCATGAAAATATCTAGAAGAAAGCTGCTGCCAGTGCATTAAGTGTTCTGCAACTAACTGAACTCTGTTTTCTAGCCTTTACAACCACTCCCACTGACTTTAGGGAGGGGCTGATGGGACAAGTATTAGCACCATAAATATGAATCTACATTTGGGCGGTGGAGATGGAAGGAAGATAGTATAAAATAGAGGATAGAGCAAAAACAAAGGGGGACGGGGACAAAGGAGAAAAAACAACATATTAAGAATTAACCTCTTCCTCGGATAAGATTCGAGGATGACACTCCCTCGTAAATGGACATTATCTTCCTTTCTTTATCATTTGGACATGTTGGTCGCTTGTCTAACTCGTTAAGGCTCAAGTTTCCAACCCATTCTCTACAAATTCATTGTATCGGGCTCATTGGACCAAGGCTCCATACATTTTAGGCTTAGGTCCCAAATTGTGACCTTACAAATAGCATAGAAAATAAATTTGCACATAATAAAGTGAGTGTTATGACTATAGTCTAAATTTTGTAGGAGAAAGAGAAGGGAGGGAAAAAAACTCATGGACTTGCTATTTCATTAGACTCAATTAAGTTTCCAAATAATTTTGTGTTAACAAAGTCTAACAACTTGTTTAAATCAAATAAAACCACAAATTTTAACCAAAAAAACTCATTTTAAACTCACATGTCTATGTATCGTACGATTTGTACGATTCACTAATAAGATACGATTCATACGATATGCACCTATGTATCGAACGATTCATGAGCATTTATGATACGCCCTTACGATACGAAACTTTTTGTACACGATACGATACGTATCGTACGATATGTATCGTGTATCGTATGATACTGACAACTATGTTAGTACTCATGCCGAGTAGGTAGTTTACTTTAGATTTGGCAATGTATTTTATTTAGCCACATGCCTTAAATGTAATTGTTTTTTTATTTTATTTTTTATAAACAAACTAACTATCAAATACACACACGCGCGTACACACACACATAATTATACTATTTTACCATGTTCAAACACATTATATATTCAAAATACCACTATAAAAGGGCCTAACTCTTGTAATAGTAGAGTGAGACTTTAATTAAAATCACTAAATTAATAGTAATCATTTATTATTTTCACAAAAATAATGAATTTGAGTGTGGTTTTTATACTATTTGTTTAATTTATTTGTAATCTCTTTATGTTTTATGAGATACTATTATTCTATAACTTTTTTTTTAAAAATTTCATAAAAAGTCTTTTTTTTGGGGGGGGGGGGGGAGTGCATTCATTTTTTTTTTTAGGAGCCAAATTATTAAGAAGTTTTAATTTAAGAAAATGCTTAAAAATATTTTTCGTAAAATATTTAATAATGAAACAAACATAGTGTTAAAAGTTGTTTTTTTTTCAAATGTCTTGATATCGGTAATATTATATAAGTGATTTAGAATTAGCCGAAAATGTTCCATTGTTGGCTTAAGAAACCCCTCTCTGGCTTTCCTACGTACATAAAAATCAGCCCCATATTATTGACTTGCCCCAGATTATGATGTTAATTATGTCAAGAAAGCCCAAAGGAATATAATGAGCCATCCATTTCTAGGTGAAAGTTGTAATGAAAAAAAAAAAAAAAAAAATCCCAAGTTGTTTCTATTGTTTGGGCATTGGATCTTTCCGATCTCCCTGAAGAATTTTGTTTCATGAGGGAGTAGACCTAAAAATAATACATGGTTATATGAATGTCTTTGAGAGAGCATATGAGATAACATTTGCCAAGGATATTGGGTATATTCTCCTAGAAATGTTTCAACCGAGTGGTCTAATGGAACTTCTGACTGCTTTTAGCTAGAGCAGTGGGTGGGTGTGAAATCATGACTGGCAGCTGAAATATCGTAAATAAGAGAGACAATGGAGGTAGGAGATAGATCGGGGGGAGGGGGGAGTTGCTTGCATGCAGTGAATTAACTACTGTCAAGCAATGATCACCTTCCACCAGTACTGCGTCATGGATATATACCTCAAAAGCTTCAAGCTTCACATTCCAAAATTTTTTCCTCTACATTTTACTGTTTCTCCTCACCCTCTAAACATCTCTTTCCTTTTTTTTTTTTTTTTTTTCTTTAATCTCTCTTGCATCACTCCCTCATCACGTCTCTCTGTCTCTCTCGCTCAAATCAAAGTATACACTTTTATTATTATTATCTTTCCTCCTCCCGCGGGCATCCTATCATTTATTATTTTGATTTATTTTAAATTTATTTTGTGTGATATACATAGTATATTATTAATTTATTTAAAAATAATATGATATAAAATTTTTAATCTAAGATTTGTTATAATAATAATAATAATAATAATAATTGTAAGGACTAGATTTGAGTCCTTAGTCCAGACGATGGATGAACCTAGGTTTAAAAAGTCCAAAACAATGAATTTGTAGAGAGTGAATTGGAAAACTGGATAAAAAAGAGTTGGATCACGAATAAAGTGGGCTCAGTTGACAAGGACAAAGAAAAAGATTGAATTAAATTAGAGAAAATCATCCTCGGCATAGTCCAAGGAGATCAATTCTTATATATTTCCTATAAGTTTGATTACGGAGTTGGTTTTTGATTGTTACAGTGTTTCTCTTGTTATTTTTTGATCCCTATAAGGAGTTTCTCCTATTATATAGTCTCCTTTAAACGATCTTGGCCTTCCACTTGTTGGCTATCCATACCCTTACTTGAATGTTTGTCCTATCAGAGACCTCCTCAGGCTACCTTGTGCATTGGAATGGCCAACATAACCCTGTTCAGGACTCTTCTCCACATTAATGCAGTCAGAAAATTAGCTACAAAACCTTAAATGCGGTGGTAGTGGATTCCTTCTCAGATATTTTAGGGCTTTTGTACGTAATTTGTTTTTGCAATGCTTGTCCGTGCTCGTAGAACTTCCGGGAATACCTCTTTGGATGGTAGACTACCTGTTTAGATCTCGGCATTATCATTCCGAGGTGACATCTATCCTCGGCCTACACTCTTGTGCCATTATGGCTAAAGTTGACCTCATCACCCTTTAGCACGGGTTTCCTTGAAGGTGCTCATCCCTCCCCGGTTGGTCTTTAGTCCTCGATTTAGGCCTTGGGCCCAAGACACACATAAACGACGGTCTCCAAGGCCCAATGCCCCTACAATAATAATAATAATAATAACCAGTTATCTTGAAGAAATACACTGGCATCAAAATATTTTGCATTCAAAATGTTGAGTAAGAAGCAGACAAATGGTTTGATAAAACTCATTTATTCAAAACTCATTTATACTACGTAGTTACATCTAGCTGCCTAAAGAAGTTCAATATCTTCGTTGGCCATGGCCAGCTTCATATCATTGGGTTCTTTCTCCTTCAGCTTCAAGTGGTATCAGTTTATTTTATGGCTTTTTTAAAAAAATTTTAAAATTTTTAATTTTTTTTTTTATATTTATGTATAATGTATTTCTTAGTTCTTATTATAGAATTGTTATCTTATATTTAGTTTTTATGTGAAAATACGAGCTTGGGCGCCAAGACAAAACCTACATCAAATGAACCTTCATTTTTGGCTTGGTAAGTGTCTTTCGCTTTCACAGTATTTGCTATCTTGCTTATACTTACCTTCTTAGTTCAGTTAGAATTTTTGTCTATTAGAAATTGCTGTAATTAGGTGGCTAGTTTTTTTTTTGGGTTACCTTTAACTTAATTTGTGGTATCACCCTTCCTACCTTTAACAAAACCATCTATGCCAAAACCATGACTTGCAAATTTACCCAAGCGTCCAATACGACAAACATAAAGACTCTGAAATCATGATTGGCAGCTGAAATACCGTAAATAAAAGAGACAATGGAGGTAGGAGAAATGTGAAAACCAAACAGCCCTTAACAACTGTCAAGCAATATTGTGTGGGCTTAGAAAGACATGGATATATACCAATGTTTCTACTAGCAAAAGACAATTAAACCTTCCTCAAAAAGCTTCAAGCTTCACATTCCGGAGCATCTATTCTAAGGGGTGAAGCAATTTCTTACTCAAAAGCTGCCACAGCTCGACCAAAAGAATCTCTGATTATGGTTGCCTCTATTATTGATTATGATAATATATTAGTTTACACATATTCGTAGATGGATTGTGTGGGCTTAGATACGTATATGCATGAGTTGGTGAATGATGAATATTTTATTTGTTTCGAAAAGCTAGCTACATATATGTCAAAGATTATATATAAGAAACTAATTCATGGAACCTGTTTACCAAAAAAAAAAAAAAAATTCATGGAACCTATGTTTTCTTCTTTCTTTTTTTAATTATTATTTTGGCACGAGTGATATGTAAAAGCTGCCACATGCATGTAGATATTTTTTATTATATTTTTTTGATAATCAAGAAATTTTATAACAAGGCTCCAAAAAGAGCAAGCCAAAAACAACGATTACCACAAACGGACTGGAAAAGAGCAAAAGAGCCATTTTATTGACACAATCATCGTGTTATTTTGTATAACTGTCAGAAATGAATTAACCCAAATTAATTACTCAGTCTCACATACCTAAATTACCCAGTGTCATATTGTACCAAAATATTCCTTCTTGTATGTAAAACTTGAAAACAACAGACCTCATGGGCTAGAGAAGAAACACCGTAAACTACCGTTGCTATTGAAGATGGTGGAGGAGACTTTCCAGCAACTGCATTAAAGACCACTAGAGAATCACATCCAACAATGATCGATGAAAGCTCTAGGAATTTTGTTCAGGGAGGTTATTAATAAATTTAAATTTAAAATTTTTTAATGAAAATAAAATTTGAATATTTTGACATAAAAAAAATTCCAAATACATAAAATTTTAAAATTTCTTTCTAAGAGTTTTTCATATTAGAAATTATTATATAATAGTTTCATTATTAATGCTATCAATAATATCAGTTACATTTTTTTCAATGCACACAACCAAAAATAATCATTGAACTACTGATCTCCCACTCAATTACCAAAATTTTGCCTAAATAAGTAACAACATAATTAAACAAAATAAACAACCACTATTTTGTATTCTTTAAACTAATCACTAATCAGGAATGAATCAATGTAATGCTTCACTAATTTTTTGTAGGGAAATCATGGTTAAGAGTTTGACAAGAACATCTTTGTAAATATGCTCTTTTTATTTTCTCCTTATCATTAGGATGAAAAGATGAGACATTTCTCATAACCTAGGGTCTAAAAGAAGATTATTCAAGTGAATACGAATTTGCTTAGAAGATAAATTTTGAAATTAAATAAAATTGATTTCCTTACAAGAATTTTGTCAATAGTGCTAACAAAAGAATAAAGGGTAAATTATAAATTCATTCAAAATATTCAAATTAGGCATTAAAAATTTACATTAATCATGTCCAATAAAGTTTTTTTTTTTTGAAGCTATGTTCAACAAAGTATTGAAACATTATTTTAGTGCATATACGTATGTACAAGATGTATCACATAAATCTAATATTGAGCACCAAAAAAAAAAAAAAAAATCCAATAAATTCAACTAAAGACCAAAGTAAGCACTAACCAACTAGCTATTGGAAAATATGCATTTTTATATATAAAAAAATAGCAATTTTAAGATACATATTTAAAAAAAAAAAAAAAACAATTTAAAATATCACAATTAAACATTTGATTTAGGCTTTTAGGCTAATTTATTTTTTTGGACAATTTTTGAGAAATGCTATGTCCACAAATTTTTCACAACAAATCCTAGTTAGCAATTGTTATTGGTTCTAATTTACATATCACTGAAACTATTTTTTGTTCAACGGTAACCTATCACTTAAAATTTGTTGAGAAAGTGTTGTGATTTGTGAATATAAATCTTCAACATACTAAAATTTTGGAGAGATCAAATTTTATTTTTAATGGGCTCAAATTTCTTTTAGGATGAATTTTTTTTTTTTTTTTTTTTTTTGGTGTGTGGTCAAGTTTTTTTCTTGAGGTGGTCAACAACCCATATTGTTAATTTAAAATTCCTTTTTTTTTTAAGGTATAAAAATATTTTTTTTCCAAGTTCAGGGTGGTCCTATGACCACCCAGAATCATATATAATGCCGGCTTGACAATAACATCCGGAGCAAATATCATGCCTTCTTAAAAAACTCTAGTTTCAATTTCCGATGCCCCTAGTGGTCGTAAAAATTTCTTACTCATAGTTGCTATAACCATTTATGGATGACAATCAGGGGTGGAACTAGGATTTTTTTTGTTTGGGAGACCAAAACTTAATGATAATATTTATATTGTACCTCTGTATGTATGTCTAACTCACTCATCACTAAACTAAGAATTTTTAAACATCATCTTCTGGATTTGTGTCTCCAAATGTCAAATACATAAACAAATTTATCAGTTTTGGCATGTCTATGAGATTTTCCAAATAATGGCCTGTTTGGATGGAAAGGGGAAGGAGGGAGAATAGAGGGGAGTAGAGTAGAGTTTGCTAAAAATAAGCTAATTTTGTATTAAATCTACTCTATTCTACTCTACTTCCCCTCAATCCAAATGGACCATAAAATTTATGTTGTAATCTTGTACTAGTAGTGTTTGTCATATCCAATCAATCATGCTTGTATTTGATTCTGATTTGAAGTTAGTATGAAATTTTAGATAAAATAATAAATAAAACCTCTCGATTGGTTTAGTAAATTAAAGGGAAAAAACTATTTTGTATCTCTCAAGATTCTAAAACCATTTCCCCTTAACTTCAAATAAGAAAGCTTTTTGTTAAGACCAAAAAGAGCTAAATGAGAATGTAACTATGTGAAAGTAGAGAGATTAAGAGCCTCTATCTGAAAGTAGAGAGATTAAGAGCCTATTTGGGTAAGGATTTTTCATCACTCATAACTCATAACTCATTTTCCATCACTCATCACTCATTTTTTCATACTCATTTGGCAACATCACTTTTATTTTCATCACTCAATTTTTTCACACTATTCATGGGTCCCACACCTGTCAGCCAGTACAGTTTTTTTTTTTAGTACCCAACTCACCGAAGCTAATATATATATATATATATATATAATAAAAAATAAAAAAACCAAACCGAACAGCCAACCCAGGAAAAAAAAAAAAAAAAAAAAAAAAAAAAAAAAACCCAAACAGCCAACCCAGGAAAAGAAAAAGAAAAAGAAAAAGAAAAAAAAAAAGCCAACGCCAACCCAGAAAAAAAAAATAAATAAATAAAAAAGTCAAAAGGTGGTCAAAAGTTGCGGCTGTGGGTCCTTCATGTGTGTTTATTTACGGAAGTGCCATTGAGTTATGAGTTATGGAAACTGAAAACAGCCTTTTGTTGTTTTCAGTTTCCATAACTCATAACTCAAAAATCAGAGAATTGAGTGATGGAAATAGAGTTATGGAAACAGAGTTATCGTTTGGCCAAACAACATTTTTACTATGGGTCCCACCATTTTTAAGTTATGAGTTATGGAAACAGAGAATTGAGTTATCAAAAAACTCAATCCAAACAGCCTCTAAATAGTGTGAGAGCACCTGAGTTACTAATCACCTTGAATTGGGTGGCAGTACAATGTTAAGTAAAACTAACTTGTAATTTTATGCATATGCGTGGATATATTTAACAATATATACAATAAAATACATAATATAAGTTCTATATATATATATATATAAAATTTAAATATTATTGATAGTCATTTTTATATTTTGTTAACTCTTTAAAAAATGTTGTAAGGATATTATTAGGTATAAAATGTAAATTGTCCATTTTTTAAATAAAAAAATTATTGTGAAGCACTATTGTTTTTTTTTTTTTTACCATTCATTTACTATAGACTCTTTGGTTTTTGTACTTAATAACTCACTTAGATGAATATTTATGATGTGGTCCTACATTTTATTCTAAAATTAAGAAATAAAACTCTTTAAGAATAAATAATTTAATACATATGGTGCAAAATTTGAATTTGAATTTAAGTTTATCTCGGTTTCACCTCTTAATATATATATATATATATATATATGGGAAATGCAAATTGAAAAGGTAAAAGAAAACTAACAATACAAGTTGATAAGAATGGTAGGCTTGAGCTGACACTTTGGGGGAGTGGATTACTCAAAAAAAAAAAAAAAATGATGATGACTAAAGAAATAAAGCAAATTGGAAAGAAACATCAAACATGCATGGGCTCTAGCGCTCTCTTCAAAAAATGCTGTCTTGATCATGATTGTCAAAATTACGATGTGGATCGTAAGATTGTACGATTTTACGATTCCACCTCACCAAAACGTTTAGGATCGCATTAGGATCGTGAAAATGGTAAGATCATACGTAGGATCGTAGAATCATATGGGATCCTACTGATCCTACCAAATGAGTGCACAAAATATTTTCTCCCTGGAAGATTTTCTCAAAAGTTGTTTTTCATGAATGAGGGACTATAAATATATATACATTACTAAACAAACACACTATTTCACACAAAAAAAAAACTACGGTATACAGACTTACGGACTCAAAAAATAAAAATAATAGAATATTATCATTATTTAAAAAAGAGGGCCCAATCCACACATGTCTAAAGCACAACTCAATGTCCAACCCATGAGCATATAAACCTATATTCTCTATCATTTTCCATGTGAGACTCAAAAATTTTCACTACTTCAATATCATGTTCAAGTGAACACATTATGAGTCAATTTCTTATTCACTCCATACTAGTTTTCCAACACTTTTTTGATAGTAGCGAATTTGGTTTTGGTCAATCTGTGGTGTAATCTTTAACGCATATACCATACTATGAATGATGGTAGTTGGTACAACACCAGTGAAAATATCAAAAAAATTTCGGTCATTTCAACCCATATCGGCCAGTTACCACATTTCTCACTTTTCTTTTATCCTTTAAATAAGAGAAATTTATTAGGTACTTCGAGAATATACTCATTCTCTCTCACATAGGAGTAGGTCTCATTTATTATAAGACTCACCTTTATGTGAGAGAGAAAAAATATACTCCTAGATTACCTAATAATAGCCCCTAAAGAAGAATCTAAACTTCTCTTTCTCTTGCATCACTCTCGCATCAATTCCTCATCCACAGTTAAATCAAATAATACACTTTTATTATTATTATTTTCACTTTTCCTTCTCCACGTGGACATGGCCCATCCCATCAATTATTATTTTGATTTATTTAAAATTTATCTCATATGAAATATACTGTATATATTATTACTTTATTTTTTAAAAATATGATATAAACTTTTTAATCTAAGATTTGTTATATATACAATAAAGATAATGTTAACGCGTGTGCTTAAGACAATTATTAATAAACTATAGTAGGAAAGTTTTAACACAATTTTCGTGAAAAATATAAAAACTTGAATTGGTAATCTCAAAATATATAAGTATCAAAATATTTCGTTCTAATAGACAAATTGACATATGTATAAAAACAATACTCAAAACATTGAGTAAGATGAACACAAATGGTTTGATAAAATTTAAGAGTATTATGTTTTTATTCTAAACTCATTTTGTACGATGTTTCATGTGGAAAATGATACGCATAATTCTTTCTATAGTACTTTTATGGCTTAGCTAATTGCCTAATAGTGTGTTTGGAAACACTGGAAGAGAGAGGAAGAGAAGAGAAATGATAGGAAATAGAGTCTTTTCCTCCATTTGGTTAGCATGGAATATAACAAAAGGGCAGAAACCGCTTCCCTGGGCCACATATTTGCAATCCACCCAATTTGGGCAAATTTGAAGGGAGACAATGGTTTTAAAAAAACTATGACCCACATAAATAACATGATATGATATGAAGTTACATATTTGCCCATAATTTTTATACATCCTTCACATTTATATGGGCATAAAAGTAATAAAAAAAAACATATATTTTCTTTTCATTTTCTTTTCATTTCCTTTCTTATTGCAAACCAAACAAAGGAAAGAAAAAAAAAATCATTTTTCTCTTTTTTTTTCTCTGTGAAAGTTCAATTAGTGTATAAAACACTATAAACGTTTAGACCCTCAATTAACAAATTATCAATTCAAGCTTAATATCAAACAATTAATATGCGGAATATGAACATAAACTTAATACATAATTGATAAACAATCTAAACCAAATAAAATCACATTTACAGCAGAAATTAAATAGCAAAGATTAAGGGAAGAGAGATGCAAACACAAGGACAATACAACAATGTGTTATCGAAGAGGAAACCGAAACCCTCGGCGTAAAACCTCTCTGCCGCCTTCCAAGCGGTAAATAATCTACTAAAAAAATGTAGTTGGGATACATGAACAGCAGAAAATTTTCCAAACCTAATCTACCCAATGTACCTGCCTTCCAAGCTCCTACCCCAACGAGGTTACACCGAACCTATTTCTTCTTTAACTTACTGGATTCTGCTACTTGACCATAGCATCAACCAATATGAAATTGGTCCCTTCTTAACTGCTTCCCAAAACACCAAATAGCTTTCTCACAGATATGAGTATGGTGAGAAAATGTTTTGGTAATGTGCCTCTCCAGGATGTAACAATGGAGAGGAAGAGAGTAGAGAAATTTGAACAGTCTCTATGTGAAGATTGTGGATGAGTTAATCTTGTTTTTCTCTAGGGTTTCTCTCTCAAAATTCTCTTTGGAAGCTCTCTATATTTCGTGGGTATAAGGGTCTATATATAGTGGGGTGAGAAAGGAATGCGAAAAGTCAGTTTTTTCCAAATAAGATGGTCTGGCGACTTGGCCTCGTGATTGGACTGAGTCGCGAGTTCAAGTCGCGAGCTAACGGCCTGGCGAGCCTAGGATTTTTGTCTAGTAGTGCAACAGCTGGCATGATGCTTCAACTTTTGGCATGCTTGACATGTGTGCAACTTCTGGCGGCTTGCAAGCCACGAGCCACTTGCGAAATCCAGTCGCGAATCCTTGCTTTTTTGTACAATCTTGAGCATTTCTTCACACTCTCTCACAAACTACCCTTACATGATTTCTATCTAAATACAGGGTTACTAATTGTTAAAATACAAGCAAATTTGGCACAGAATAAAGCCAACAAGATGGTTGATAAAATTTCAACCCTACACTCTATCTCTTCTTATTTCCAAACATAGATAAGAGATTTAATTTATTTATTTATTTTTTTTCTCATTTCCCTTCTATTATTCATTTCTTTTCTCTTATCTTCTCTCAGTTGTTACTAAACAAAGCCTAAAGGTAAAGGAGTTCAATATCTACATTGGCCACAGCCAACGCATCGTATTATAGAATTGTTTCCTTATATTTAATTTTTATGTGAAAGTAGGAGATTGAGCAAGAGGAAACCTCCAACGCACAACAATTCACCTTCATTTTTTTCGTCTTTTGGAGTGGGTGTCCTTCCCTTTCACTGTGTTTGCTATCTTGCATTCCTGCTTATACTTATCTTCTTAGTTGCATCTTTGACCATTTCGTTTTCCCATTCAAAAAGCAAACATTTATTTATTTACCTTGTGTGCATATCTACTTTCATATAGTTGGTTGGCATAATCTATTTCATTGAGATGAGTTTATTGGATAAATTGTTTCAAGCTAAGTGTAAGCGTATAGCTACCAAATTGATTTTATTTTTCGAAACTGATAAGAAAATTGTTCTTTTTAAAAAAAAAATTTAATGTTAATTATTTATTGGCGAAAAGCCACTTTTAGTCCCTACATTTTCAGGCGATTCCCATTTTAATCCCTACATTTTATTTTTACCGCTTTTAGTCTCTATCCTGAAAAACGTTTCTCGTTTTGGTCCCTACCGTTACATCAGAAACGGAAAAAGCTAACGTGGCAAACGGCGTGAATAAATAATAGTAAATTAATGTCCACGTGGCCTAAATTAATAATAAAAAAATGCCACATCAGCATCTAAATTAAAAAATTTAATTTACTAATTTTAACTAAATAAAAAAAATTAAAAACAGATTTAAAAACTAAAAATTACATGAATTGAGATCTAAACGTGTCTTGAACAAAAACACAAACCTAGATCTAAGAATACAAACCCAAAAATTAAAATCCAAAAATTAAAAATCTCAAAATCACCATTTTCTCAAACCCAGCAATATCATCAAATCCTAAAGCCTCATAGTATCAAATCAATCCAAAAATACAACACAACCAATCCAAACAAAAAAATCTCAAACACAGAACAACCCATCTCATTTAAAAAGAAACCCAGCAAACCCACCTCAAGCAAAACCAGATCTGATGGCCATGCTCCCCGCCGACGAGCTCTTCTTCGACGGAAAGCTCATTCCACTGCAACTCTCGCCGGTCAAACGTGAGAGAGCACATCCACCTGAAAACCATCGGCCCATTGTGATTGTGTTTGTTGGGAGTGGGCCACGGTGTTTGTTCTAAATTTGTGGGTTTCATGGGTAAATTTTTGTTGGGTTGTGGTTCCAATTCGGGTTAGGGTGGCGGTGGTTGGTGGTTTCGATCTGGGTTTGGTGCATGGCTTGCTTCGTGGTTTGGTTCTTCATTTGTGGTTTGGTTTGTGATTTATTGGTGGGTTTGGTCATTGTGATTGTCCTTGGGTTCGTGGCTTGCTTCAGACGTGGTGGTTGATGGGTTGTCCTGAGTTTGAGATTTTTTTGTTTGGATTAGTTGTGTTGTATTTTTGGATTGATTTGATACTATGAGGCTTTAGGATTTGATGATATTGCTAGGTTTGAGAAAATGATGATTTTGAGATTTTTAATTTTTGGGTTTGTGTTCTTAGATTTAGGTTTGTGTTCTTGTTCAAAATACACTTAGATCTCAATTCATGTAAATTTTAGTTTTTAATTCTGTTTTTAATTTTTTTATTTAGTTAAAATTAATAAATTAATTTTTTTAATTTAGATGCTGACGTGGCATTTTTTATTATTAATATAGGCCACGTGGACATTAATTTACTATTATTTATTCCTGCCGTTTGCCACGTCAACTTTTTCCGTTTTTGATGTAATGGCATGGACCAAAACGAGAAGCGTTTTTCAGGATAGGGATTAAAAACGGTAAAAATAAAATGTAGGGACTAAAATAGGAATCACCTGAAAATGTAGTGACTAAAAGTGGCTTTTCGCCTTATTTATTTAAGTATTCTAACAAGCTTGGTCAAGTGTTATTTGATGTCCTATATTTAGACAGGGCTTATGATTTCAAGTTATCACCATAACTTGAATAAATTAACAAAGCCTCAATTGTTCTATGTGACCGATTGGGCAAAATGGGAGTTCCACCTGGGATTCGACATTCAAGCCGGTCCAATAATTTCTATATATGTAGATGATTGTGTGATACATGGACCGAACAGAGGAATGGTACTATAAAAGCTATGCAATGAATGATGCTACACCAGTGAAACTATCAAATACATTTTGCATATTCGAAAATCATTTTGGAAACACAATGTGGCATCACACTGAATTGGGTATTCTCGGGAAATTTATAATTTGTAATTGATATTATTGATGCTGTTGTTATTAATCTACAATTTTTATTAATGTTTGGACATGTAAATATGTAATAGTTTTAGGGTCATATGTTAACGGATGTCTTTAGGGTAATTTTTTTTATTTTTTATTTTACAAGATAGAAATTCTACTTTAACCTAATCTAAGTGTATAAGTGAAGTTTCTTCTTGAAGACTTGAACCTTGGCCATTATCCCCCCACATACCTCACAAGCACTTATACTTGTAGAGTGACCACCACACCTAAGGTACACAGTGGTCTTAGGGCAATTGTTAATAAATCATAATCATGGAACTTAGACCCGGACCGGACCGTACGGTTGGACCGTAAAACCCTCGAACCGTTCACATCTACGGTCCATTTAAGGTGAAGAACCGTTCCATGCGAAAAAAGCATGGAACCGTCCGGACCGCGGTCCGACCGTCCGGTTCTGTGAACTGTGACCGGTTCGGACGGTTCAAACGGGCTGCCTTGTTTTGTCTCAAAACGGCACCGTTTCGTCCCTTTTTTTTTTCCCTTAATACGACGTCGTTTGGGCTTTTTGAATCCTGATTGAATAACCTTCAATCCCTTTACCCTTAAACGAAACCCTCTCATTCGTTTCTGCCTCTTCCTCACTCTCTCAATCACTTTCTCGTCTCTGCCTCCCTCTGTCGTCAACGTCGCCGTCGCAGCTCAGCGCAGCCCACTCTCAATCACTCTCTCGTCTCTGCCTCTCTCCGTCGTCGACGTTGCCGTCGCGCTCAGCTCAGCCCACTCTCTCAATCACTCTCTCGTCTCTGCCTCTCTTTGTCGTCGACGTCACCGTCACAGCTCAGCTCAGCCCACTCTCTCAATCACTCTCTCGTCTCTGCCTCTCTTTGTCGTCGACGTCGCAGCTCAGCCCAGTTCGCAGCTCAGCCAAGATCGCACGGTCATCGCTCGAGAAAAGGCCGTTGAAGAAGTCATTTCCATTTTCTTCTTCTTTAATTCCATTACTACATTTTATTTTTCATTCAAAAATTGGATAATTCTTTGATTAATGAGAAATGAGAAATTCTGGTATTTTTTGTTTTTGAAAGTGGGGGTTTATGTTACTGTGGGGCTTGAAAGCCGAATCTGGGTGAGTTTGTGATCACAGTTTTACTAATGAGAAATGTTTTTGTTCAAATTTGTGTTCGTGTTGTCTGAAACTGTATTCTTAGTAATGCAAAAATTGCAGAAATTATAATCTGATTAAGGTTTATTCTTCGATTGTATAATCTTAGCGGTATGAGTTGCTTCCTAACTATTAATGCAGTATCGTCACAAGATTAGGATGTCTTTGTAGTTCTGGCATTCTTGCTTTGATGTCTTTAGCATTTAAAAACATTGTTGAAAAAGGGAATTTGTTAATTTTAGAGGAATCCATAATTACATCTAGAAGTTCATAGTTTATCGGCAGAGTTCTTGCATTGTTGCTTCGTTGCCTATAACATTTAACTCTTTGTTGAAAATGGGAATTTATTAATTTTAGAGCAATCAATAATTACAATAAAATTTTCTTTTCTGTCATGT
This sequence comes from Quercus lobata, assembly GCF_001633185.2. Classification (NCBI taxonomy): domain Eukaryota; kingdom Viridiplantae; phylum Streptophyta; class Magnoliopsida; order Fagales; family Fagaceae; genus Quercus; species Quercus lobata. The sequence continues at coordinate 5,180,825 of NC_044909.1, read as the reverse complement.
ATCCTACTGTGAGTTGTTTTCAGTTTGGGAGTCGTAGCTTTGTTGTCTATGTAACATACCGCTGATTTATTTTATTTAAGCTTACTGAGATTTATCTGTGGAAACTTTGACAGCATTATGGGAACTTTCTGAATATAGATTTTGAGATTTAGAGAGAATTAATTGATAGAGTTTATTCTTCTTACTGAGATTTATCTGTGGAAGCTTTATCCTTTTTAATTCTTCTTTCTTTTATGTCAATTTATATTTTATGAATTGGAATAGAATTGATTGATATTAGTTGGTGTATTTATGTGGATAGAGTATGTTGTTATGTTTTAATTTGTAGTGTCTTTACTCTTTTTTACGATTGGTAGTGTTTTAATGTGTATGAAGTTGTGGTTCTTTGAATATCTGTATTTCAAAAATTGATGGGTCTATGCATGTTTGACTGTTGTTTAGTCTTTTAGATTAAAATGGAAATAGAGACCGGGTCTACTCCATCACATGAAGTTGATTCCAATGTAGTGGAATCTTGCTCAAGAGTAAGGGAAAAGGTTGATCCGGCTTGGGAACATTTTAGCCTTGGGTCGAATGAGAAGGGACGGAATACTTTTACATGTGTGTATTGTAGGCAAACATATAAAGGTGGGGTTATTAATAGGATGAAAAAACACCTTGTGGGGATAAAAGGTGATATTGGATCGTGTAAAAAGGTTTCTCATGATGTGAGATACCAAATGTTGGAATATGTGAAGGAGTTTGAGTTGAAGAAAAAAACTGAGAAACAACGTCAAGAAGAAATGTTTAGTGTGCCTTCTACAAATAGTGATTTGCAAGAAGATGATGATGTTCAATAAGTATTTAGTAGTGGGTTGCCTAAAAAACCTATTTTAGGTAAAAGAAAGGGTACAAAGCTAGTGGATAATTACTTTGCTCCAAGAACTACTCCAGGAGCTCAACCTGGTCTTAAAAGTGTATTCCAAAGCAAAGAAAGGGTGAGGCAAGCTGATATGGCTATTGCAAGGTTTCTGTATGACAATTGCATTCCTTTTAATGTAGTGAATTCAATGTACTACCAAATGATGATTGATGCCATAGTTGCTGCTCGTCCTGGTTACAAAGGTCCATCTTATCATGCTGTACGGGTCCCTTTGTTGAGGGATAATAAGAAAGAAGTTCAGTTGTTGGTTGAGTCACAACGTAGGCATTGGGCAGAAGTTGGATGTACACTTATGGCTGATGGTTGGACAGATACTAGACATAGGTCATTGATTAATTTCCTTGTTTATTGTCCTAGGGGAATGGTATTTGTAAAATCAGTTAATGCCTCAGATATTGTGAAGAATACTAGAAACTTGTTTAAATTGTTTGATGAAGTAGTTACATGGGTTGGTCCAAAAAACATAGTTCACTTGGTTACTGATAATGCTTCCAACTATGTATCTGCTGGTAAATTGTTATGTGAAAAGTATAAAACTATTAGTTGGTCTCCTTGTGCAGCACATTACCTGAATCTTGTGTTGCAGGATATGGGGGAGATGTCTCATGTGGAGAGACTAAAAAATCGTGCAACCAAAGTTACAATTTTTATTTATAATCATGTAGCTTTGATTGCTTGGTTGAGGAAGAGACCTGGTTGGACAAATATTGTACGTGCAGGAGCAACAAGATTTGCTACTACTTTCCTTTCATTTGGAAGCCTTCATGTGCATAAGTATGACTTGCAAGCCTTAGTGACTAGCAAGTTCTTTGTGGACAATAGATTGGCAAGAGAGTCAAAGACAAAAGAAGTAGTTTCTATCATATTGGATAATTCTTTTTGGGATGATATTAATGTTCTTGTCAAGATTTCATCGCCACTCATTCGTTTGTTACGGATTGTTGATTCTGATCAAAGGCCTGCAATAGGATATGCGTATGAGGGCATGCATAGAGCACGGTTGGGAATCAAGAAGATCTTCCGAATGAAGAGGCACTTGTACAAGCCATACACCTCAATTATAAAAAACTGTTGGGACAAGCATTTGCGTAAAGATCTTCATGCTGCTGCATATTGGTTAAATCCCGCTTTTCAATATGATGAGGAGAATTTTTGTCGGAAACCAGCAGTAAATATGGCTATTTTGGACTACATTGGGACAAAATATGATGGTGATCAAGAAAAGGTAATTAGGGAAACCCAATATTTTCGAGACCGTATTGGGAGCTTTGATAGAGATCTTGCATTGTCAACAAGCAATACCACTCATCCAGGTGAGAAGTAATTAGTTTACTTTAGTACTATAAACAAATCTTAGTTTTTTTGTTCATGTTAAAAGTTAGTTTTGTCACTATAATTAAAATAACTGAAGTGATTATTTAATTGAAAGTTTGTTTGTTTATGTTGATTAATATTAGATTACATTGTGTTATGAAAATCAGATGAATGGTGGAAGTTGTGAGGTGCTGATGCTCCAAACTTGCAAAAATTGGCAATTAGAATCCTTAGCCAAACTTCCGCCTCTTCTGGATGTGAGCGTTGTTGGAGTTTATTTGATCAAATACATTCTAAGAGGAGAAATAGGTTGGAGCATCAAAGGCTCAATGATCTTGTATTTGTTAATCATAACTTGCAATTGAGACATAGGTAATTAAATGCTATATTTTGTCATTATATTAATTTTTAAGAAGTCATTTATATAATGTAATTGTTAGTTACTAATTATGTTCAAATTCCAATAATGAGCATGACATTTTATGCAGGCTTTACAACAAAAAGCTTAATTTTGATCCCATTGGTTATGCAAGTATCGACAAAACTGATTTTTGGGTATTTGTGGAAGAGGAAGACCCGTATCTTAATTATGAAGAGTTGGAGAATGCAATTTATGAAGAGGGTGCATATCCAGCAAATGTAGAGGCTTCTTCTAATATTGAAGGTTAGTTTATATGTAAACAATTTGATAACATATAGTGATTTTTCTTTTATTTTTTTCAAACTTATATAAACATTATAATAATTTTTCTTTTTATTTTGTTCAAACTTGTGTGTAGAATCTATAGATGATAGCAGTGAGGTTGAAGGAATTGATTTGGGAACATTTGGACAACCTATTGGCCCTCCTCCTGGATTTCCAGGGAATGATAACGAGCATGATAACTTTCATGACATTGATGATTTATGATCATAATAATTCTGTTTGAACGTTAAAGTTCTATTTTGTATTTTAGAGATAATTTCTGTCTTTTTGTAAGACATAGTGTGTAACTTGGAGTTTGAAGTTTTATTATTGTTTTTTAGAACTAAGTTTTATGTATTTTTGTAAGAAACAATGTGTAGTTGTGTACTATAACTTGGAGGCTTGTTTATGTATTTTTACTTTGTACTTTTAAGTTTTATGGACTACATTGGCTAGTTTGGACTACATTGGGGTGTGAATTTTGGTAATAGAAGCAGTACTAGTACCAGTACGGCAGTACTCTATCTATGGTTGCTTACTTAATTATTAGTTATGTATGTTTTACCTTTGTGTTAGTATAGTTAATTAGTAAGAGTAATGTCTTTTTGTGCTTTTGTACTAGAAGCAGTAATAGTACTTTGTAGTTTGTGCATGTCTGAGCTGGAATCTGGATATACCTGTAATGCATGTACATGAAAGTACTTAGATGAAGATTTCATTGCAAGCCCACTCTCTTGAGATCTAGCTAGGGCTATGCAGGTGAATATATTATATATAGATACTTCAAACTAATAATTTACTAAGCTTTGCCTTTTTCTCAGCCTGTGAATGCATTTGTGTATGTCTGTTGGCTGTCTTGAAAGTAAATTAGACTAATTTAGTTAATTTTTTTTATTTTTTTATTAATTTAATGTTTTTATATATATTTAAAATAATTATTAAATTAATTATGACGTCATCACAGTTCGACCTCGGTTCGATCTCAGTTCGACCTTGAAAACCTTGAACCTCTCCTTTTTACGGTTCAATGAACGGTCCGGATCTGAAAACCATGATCATAATAAGAAAATTTTAACACCATTTTTATGGAAAATATAAAAAATTGTCAACAACATTTATTATTTTATTATTCTCCTAATAAAATGTTTCTAAAATAATTTTAATATTGTAGATAAGGGAGGTTAGGCCAGAGGTGAGCCCAATGGTGAGGATGGTCAAAACAGTATGATTACATTATCTACTAGGAATTCAAGCCAAGTGGCTACATTAATTTAATTGAGGGTGTCGGCTCTCATATTTATTTTCTTCTCCAAAAGAAAAAAAAAAAAAAAACTTATATAATAATAATAATAATAATAGGTGAAACTGAGAGAAACTCAAATTAGAATTCCAAATTATTGTTCCAATTTTGTGTCATGTGTCCTAAATTATTTATTCTTAAAGAGTTTTATTTCTTAATTTTAGAATCAAATATGGGACCACATTATATATATTCATTCAAGTGAGTTATTAAGTACAAAAACCAAAGTTTTCTTTAAAAAAAAAAAAAAGTACAAAACAAAGAGTCTAAAATAATGAATCGTAAAAAAAAAAAAAAAAAAAAGTGTTTCACAATATTTTTTTTTTTTTTAAAAACATGGACAATTTACATTTTATACCTAATAATATCCTTACAAATTTTTTTAAAGAGTTAACAAAATATAAAAAAGACTATCAATGGTATTTAAATTATATTATGCATCTTATTGTATATCTTTAAGTGTATCCATGCATGTGCATGAGGTTACAAGATTGTAAGGACACAGTTCTCTGGCGGCCCAATAAGGATGTTGGGCTCGCGTACGAAAGATCCCTCACAATATGATTTGTAGAGAGTGGGCTTGAAAAGCTAGCCGTTGGTCAAGTGGCGTTGTCCGGTCATGGCTTTAGAGGAATCTACGTAGAAAAAGGGGATTGGGTATGAACATTTAAGCCCTGAGGCGTCGTACCCCATGGGATGGAGCTCCTCGGAGTTGATCCGAGGACCTGTTGAGGTCTTCTCTCGGTTGCCCAACGACGGACTTTCTTCCATGAAGTTCGGTGTTCCTGAGATGTTTTCCCATGTCGTCTCTCTTTTTTTCGGAGGTGGAAAAAGGGGCCTCCCTCAGATCTACTTACTTCCTTATTTTATACTAGCTTGCATTCATTGCCCTTCGTCCACGTGTAGGGTCAATCTTTACGAACACTGACATTTGTCCCATCAGTCCAATCCCGGAATTGTTGGGGATGGTTTGATAAAGCTGCAGAGTACGGCTCTGTCAGGCGTCGGGCCTTATCTAGAAGGGTAGTATGGATAACTTCCCCAAGATATTCTGGATTTCCTTACTAATTCGTCCCTATACCAGTTTTGCCCCTTTATTCTGGTGAGATTATGGATCTGCCGAGGACTAAACTGTCCTCGGCTGCTTCCCAAAAATTGTTTTGTGCTCTGCGTTGTAGAGCTTGGGCCACAGCTCTCCTCGGATTGGGCCTTCGGACGCTCTAAGGATAAATGGGCCTGGTCCACGAATTGTTGGGCCCCACAATAGCCCCTCAAAACCCTTCTGTCCGACTTCCAGGTTGGAAAGGAGGGTTTTGGCAAACCCGGGCCCTCAATATGGCCCATTTAATTTGACCCCGCATTTATGTGAGCGGTTTTCCGCCTGTCCACGAAGTTAGCCGTTTTTCAAGGGAGTCCGTTTAATCTGCTCGTGATCTGCTCCTGCCGATTGACTATCCCAGACACGCCTTTAGTAAATCCCCTTTACGAGGCTCATTTATGTCCGGCGGCTCATCTGATAAGGTGGGGAAGCGGAATGGACGCCTCCCTAAATGATAAGAAGCATAGGTTGTTTTTAAGAAGCTGGGACTCAATATGCCTCCCTAAATGGGCTGGTGGTATAGGTATAAGGAAAACAGAGGATTTAAATAAAGCTTTAGTAGCTAAATTATCTTAGGAAGTGGCTAGTAACTCTGGGAAAAAATGGGTTCAACTTTTTCGGAAGAAATATGTGAAGCATAGAAACTTTATGAAGATATAGTGCCCCAAATCTATTTCTTGGGCAGCTATGAGTATATTCAAATGCAGAGATGTCCTTAGTAATGGGCTTTGCCATAAGATTGGGAATGGATGGGGTACGTGTATATGGGAAGACCCATGGGTTCCTGAAATCCCAATATTTATTCCCACCAGCTCCAATGACATAAGTAGCAGTGATGTTTATGTGGCTTGTCTCATTGATTAGGACTTAAGACAATAGGACCGTGGCAAGCTATTCGAGTTATTTGATACGGAGACAGCAATGAAAATTCTTAAGATCAATCTTCCACATCAACAACACAATGATTAGATTTTTTAGTGTTTGTCAAAATCGGGCTTTTTCTCAGTCAAGTCAGCCTATATGTCAATCATCCAACCCCAATTATCTGGCCCAAATCCTCTTCGTATCAAAGAATGGAGAGGCTTATGGAAGCTTAAGGTCCATGCCAGATTTAAGAATCTCCTGTGGAAGATGGTTTGGAGGATGCTACTTGTAGGTGAGGAGCTGGAGAAAAGATCTCATATCCCATCCACAGAGTGCTACTTATGCAAGAATGCAGTTGAGACAATTGAACATATTTTCCTCCAATGTCCGTGGACCTCTCAGGTATGGCTTATGGCTCCATGGCCTTTAAATATGTCTAATTTATCTCATATTGATATTATAGAATGGGTAAAATGTATCATTGATCCCAAAATGAAATTGGGAATGAGGGACGAAGAATCCTTTCATTTCCAATTATATGCCTCAATTGTGTGTGACAGGATTTGGATGCAGAGGAATAAGGCTAGATTGGGTGAAGATATTGGTTCGGTGGTAGATCTAGCTAGGAAAATTCAAAGCTCTTATAACGAACAAAAAGCCGCTTGGGAAGAAGTTCGTGGGGAAAAATTAAAATTGACTGAGTCTAGTTGGATCCCTCCTCCTGCTAGTTGGGTGAAATTAAATTTTAATACTGCCATAAGAGAGAACAAGATTTCAGTTGCAGTGGTGGGCAGAGACAATCATGGCAGAGTTGTTTTGGCTTGGACTGACATTTTGGACCTAGGAAGCCCCCTGTGGGGCGAAGCTAAAGCAGCTTACGTAGCGATAAATAAAGCAATTGAAGCTGGGTTCAAAAAGGTTATAATAGAAGGTGATGCTTGGAATGTTATTAAACCTCTTAAAGACAAAAAGTCATCATCTGAATGGACTATTGATGTAATATTGCAGAATATTTTAACTCTTTGTAGTTTGTTTGATAATGTTTCTTTTTCTTTTGTGAAAAGAGAGGGTAATTCCTCAGCTCATTTGTTAGCCCTCTGGGCTGCTTTTTGTAACAACTCAGGGCCTGTCTCCATCTCTGATCCATCTTTGTTAGTGGCTCAAGTTTTGGAAAGAGATGGGCAACGGCCATGAGTTCATTGCTGTGCCAGTCTTGGTTCCCTTTTGTGAAATAAAGATGTTTATTCAGCCAAAAAAAAAAAAAAAAACAGGACATCTTAGTGTCTTTCCAAGGACATGTATATATTTGAAATATGTTAAAATATTAACTTGTGATATGTTGTCTTTCTTTGTATGTAGTCAAATTAATGTCTCCGTTTACTAAGGTCAGCATGTGGCCGGCGCCGACAAAGTTAAAGACGCAAAAAATAAAGCTTTGAATGGTCTTGGGAGCCGCAATCCAGAAGCTTGTGGAGGGCACGCAAAAAATTGAGCATATTTGAAAGGAAAATATTAAAGGATGCCATTTAAAAAAGTTTTAATGAAAAAAAATAATATTTTGTTAATTTTTTTTATGTTTAATAAAAATAGTGTCAAAATTATTGTCTTTAAGGTATAGGGATGTTTGGCAGATAAGTTTAAACACACTTTTGAGCATTTTAAATAACATTACATATATTTTTACAAATTTTTCACCCACATGTATATCAAAAACATCCAAACAACATTTCTCAAATTTCTCTACCAAATACCTCATTATTAACATGATCCTATAAATATATATGTGTGAGATTATTATTAAGATAACTATACCCCACAAAAATTTATACTTTAACATGAGAACCACACTAGGCACTCATGACAAAAATGGGACATAACATTAATTAAAAGAAGATGAAATTTGAGGTCAATGAAAGAATTATCTAGAAGAATTCAAAAATTGGTAAAAGTGTAAACAGTATCCTGCTCATTTGACTTTCTTAAGTACGTTACACATGTCGGTACAACTTTCTTCAATTTGTCATAACAAATTACTATATTATAATCATCATATCTTAATATTCTTCTGCTAGTCAAATTCTACGTGGCATGGCCGGGATCACCAACAATCGAGGAATAAGGTGGAATATTTGAATGAATTGTGATCATTCCTATTTCATAAGATTAAGGGGTGTTTGGTAGAAGAGTTTAGATAATATTGTTTGAGTATTTTTTATATTCGTGTAGGTGAAAAATATGTGAAAGTATAAGTGTGTTTAAAATGCTCAAAAGATTGCTTAAAATAGACTACCAAACAGGCCCTAACACACTATACATTTACGCACTATACATTTAAATGACAATCATGACTACAAACTTAGTATAAGTAGGCTTGTAGTAAATAGTTACAACTCTACTTAATATAATAATTTTATTAAATACATAAACTCATTTATTATTTATAATTTAAAAGTACAAAAACTTGGAGGATAAATATTATTCATAATTTAGCAATCCATTATATGTAAATGAAAGTTTTTTGGGTAGTGTTAATGATGGCTGATGAGAGACCTTTTTAGTGATTGAAAAGTAAAATACATAAAGCTTCTAGAATATGCTTACTGAACACTACACGGTCTAACAAACAAACAAACAAAAAGTTTTGGACTCCTAAACTGATTACATTACGTAATATGTAATCGTCACTATTACGTAACTACTGTGGTCATAAATGTCCTGCTCAAATTATCAAAAAAATAAATATAAAAATGAATTCAAAAATCCTATATATATAGATTTAAGCCGACCATATTTTGTCACATTGAAAAAAAAAAACTTATGCGCTATATTCTTGGTGGAGAAAAAAATGTGGAGGAAAATTTTCTCTAAAATCATGAAGGTGGCGTTTTTGGCTACGCTGATTTTCAACAGCCAGCCTGTTGGCTCTACCAGATCTACGCCTGTGGCTGTGATGAACACAGTTCCACAAGATCGTGGACCGGTTCCTCATTCAGAACCAAACCCACGTACTTATTTGCCCGCACCCTCGCCGCCATAGTTGAAGATAATAATGGAGAGAAGCTTCGGCTTAGTATGCATGGTCTGTGCATGATATGTAATTCTATCTTTGATGTCAAAAAATTGATATGTAATTGAAAGTATAAACAAATCCAACATATCATCAATACGTTGCCAAATTTCTGTTTTCTGTTATTGCAATAAAAACAGACCTTATGCATAAAGTTGGTATAGATATATTTTTTTTTACCAGCAAATGAAAAAAAAAAAAAAAAAATTTCTCTACTCTCCAGTCTCAATCTCAATCTCAATCTCCATAATAAGAAAATGTTTTTTTTTTTCCTTACGATATGAAATTACATTTTCGTCTATAAAATTCAATCGTACCAATGCCTATTTAGATGGGTTGTTTCGTAATTTGAGTCCACTATAACGCACCGTTTCGTACGAAAAGAAAAGGGACCCCACCCCCCCAAAAGAAGAAATAAAATGATGATAACAAGCTCAAGCAAGTACGATGGGTCTGACGGACTCTGCTCAATGTGCTCAAGCGGATCTTTTGGCTTTCTGGGTACTTTGAATTTCTTTTTCCTTTTTTGTTCTTTTGGGGCTTTTTCTCTTTAAATGTGATGAATTGTTTTGAGGGGTTTTATGTTTTGGGAAAAACTATAGAACTTTTTGATTTTAGATATGTTAAATTTGTTGAAATTTTGGGATTTTTTTTTTTTTTTTTATAATATTGGATCACCAGGTGCTTTGCCATCTGGGTATATGAGATTTTTACCTAACATGCTCAATTTGCTTAATCAGACTATACGGTAATTTGTGTTTCTATATTACTTTGATTGTTCTGTTATTGCTTACCATTATGTTGTTTAATTAAATTGTTTCATAGAATGTGAAATCCTAATCTTGCTCAGTAGATTGGTAGATTATGGGTGTGGTGTATTTTGCTTTTTCTTTGTAAATTGCAATTGAGAGAATTTTCATTGTTCTATCTAATGTTATCCTTTATAATACACTGAAAGTTTGTTAAGTTTATATATTTCTCAAATTTATTAATTCGTAGCAAACACAACAATGACCAACTGCATATGTGACCACCTTAAAAAATGCGATGCACTTTTCCTGTATGAGGAAAAAATGTTGAAAACATTCTTTGCTTTTTGATAATTTTGAATAAAAAAGCATATTTGATACATATCTTTAATTTTCACCCCCCATTTAAGTACACTTAAATAGTATTCAACGTAAGATGCTAAAAGTGTTTATAATGTTTGCTATTTTGACGCATCATTTAGTTTGATGTTTCTCTTAATGTTTTCATGTCAGAACAATTTGAGAGATTGGTGCTTAGAAACTTTATGCATATGGTGTGTTACAAGAATACTTCTTTTGTCGTTTAGATTCTAATATGTACTACTACCAACTTTTTCCTTCATGTTGTTGACTACAATTCTAAAAGCTTTATGTTTGTTTAACCTTTTTGTGTAGGCTGGTTAGAGCTACCTATGCAAAGGGTGTAAACACTGTACTTACACAGGTATGTATAGTTGGAACCTGTGATGTCAACTTTTGTATTTTACGGCAACTTTAGAAACATTTCTTTATAGAAATTATGTATTTTATACATCTTCAGGAGTACTCTGTATTTTCTGTTTCGTTGTTCTTATGACTAAAATATGGTTTTTGAAAATGTGTTTTGTTCTTCAACTCAAAAATATCTCCCTTTCGCTATTTTTAAAATTTGTAATGATAAACTGGAAAATGTGCATATTAGTGACACAAGAGGACCTTGGAGTTTGTGTAAAGAATTATTTATTGAGGCGCTCAAATTTATTCTTACTGTAGTTGTAAAATATGTATGGCTTAATGGAGTCTAACTTGGTTTTCTTGATGCCAAATAAAGTTTTGGCATAGATTCCAAGTATTTGAACATCTGTCAGCATTCTAAATTGATTAGAGGTTGTGAAAATGCCATTTTTAGTGTTCTTGGTTCGAAAACCTTGAAGCTATGGTCATCAATGATGCTCAGTTTAGTGCTCTTGGTTCACATTTAGCTTTTCCAGTTTGGGTATATTTTCTATAACCAATTGAAGTTCATTTAGCATTAAATTTTAATGGGCGCATTAGAGAATTACTACACCTTAGTTTAATCTTTTTGTTATATTAACTGTTTTTTTTATATGAGCAGGTTTCTAGGGGTCTTGGTAGGCCATGGGTGTTTAGATTAATGTTAATTGTCTCTTTAGGAGTTGTCCACTTTGATAGCTTCAAGTCATTAGTGTTTTATCTCAGCTTTTGATGATAGTTGGTTCTATTTGTAATATCAATTCTAATGGACAATAGAGTACTCTAAGATTAACAGCAGCGTTTCATACAAGTGCCAAAGCCCCAAATTGTTCTCTGTCTAATTATCTCCCTCAGGCTTAACACGTGGTGCAATTATTGGAAACATGTGTTTAATGATTGATTACGGGCTGTCAATCTGTTAGAGTTCTGTTAGAGAATTAATTTTGGTTTCCTGCCTAAATTGATCTAAGCTTAAGCTTATCCCAGTCCTATAAATATGACTCTTGTATTGCATTACAGAGTGTGCTGCATAATATCAGATTTGGATATTTTTCAGTGTGTGTGTGTGTGTGTTTTATTCTCACACATACAATCTCAAACTCCTTTAGAGGAACCGTCGGTATTGAGTTGAACCAGTCCACCAGAGGTGTTTCCCATTTCAGAAACATAGTAGATCCGGCTGTAGATGCATCGTTTGAGTGAAAAGAGGCAAAAGTTTCCATTGCCTGACTAAAACACAGATGACATAGTCTCAGGTTAAGGAATTTATTGCTGAAAATTACGCATCTCTATGCAGCAAAAGACTCCATATGTCTGTCAAAAAAAAACAATAGCCCAAGGATAGAAGATTGAGCATGAATAATAGAACAATTTCCTTTTGAACCAGGAATGAAGGGAGCTTTCCCAAGGGAACCCTGCTTCATTCTTGTGGAAAAGTTACACATGTTGAGCATGGTTTGGGTTTTGTTATTTGCACTTTAATATATCTTGTGGAGAGGTTACATATGTTGCAATGGCAACAGGCAACTGAAACTTTTATTGGTTTTGAAACCGAACAAGACAGAATGTGTTATAAAACAAGAAATAACTGATAACTCTGATTGAATTCTGTGGTCTATACCATTCACAATGGTTGTGCATTGCATACAAAACTCACTGTTTTGGGTAACCTATAGATCAGAGATACATTGCAGCCTCCTCTGGGCTGAATCTTACTGCTGGTGGTGACCAGAAACTCTTCCCTTGCTGTAATGAGTAATCTGCCCTCACCTATTAATATATATATATATATATATTATTATTATTATTATTATTATAGCTTTGCTTCATCCAATATTTTTTCAGTCCTCTAGATTTGAACTATTGTTGTGCTGAATGCCTCCCAACAATTATTTTTATGGTGAACGTTCTTTGACGGATTGATGAATATTGAACCTTAGATTCATGAGATGTGCCATTTATAGGTTGCATTTGTTAATAGATCTTGTTGTTTGAGCATTTTTTTTGGTGATTATACTGTCATTGGATGCAACTGATTAGCAACTGGACTAGACCAATTGATGTTAGTTTGATTTGGAATGTGATAATGGAACTGTGTTTTCTCTTAGTCTCCAATTTTTTGTTTGGCCAAATGGCATCACTAGAAACTCATAGTGGCCCTTGTGTCCTAAATGCAGTTTTAGGAACATCCTCTTCCCTCATTCTAATCTGGTGGTAACCAGATCTTAAGTCCAGTTTTTAGAAAACGCTAGCCAGCAAGTTCATCCAACAATTCATCCACCACAGGTATAGGAAATTTATCCTTAATAGTAGCCTTATTTAAAGCTCTATAATCAATACACATTCACCAACTACCATCTGCTTTTCTAACTAGTAAAACAGGAGAAGAGAAAGGTCTTTGGCCTGGTCTAATGGATCCAACCTCTAACAATTCATTCACAATTTTCTCATTTTCAGGTTTTTGGAAACGGGTACCTTTAAGGTTGTTTACACACTGGTGGAGAGCTCTCTTTGAGAATAATCTTGTGTTCATGGCCTCTTAATGGTGGAAGACCTGTGGGAGTCTCAAGGACCTGAGAATACTCCTCCAAGAGCTGCTGCAAAGGTTCTGGTAGCTGAGTCAGTGGCATAGAGGAGAGAACTGGTGTTGAAATGTGTAAGATTAAGCCCTTTGTTGCACCGTTGGTGAAGAACTTGACACCCTCTTGAAAAGTTGATTTTTCAGGTTGGACACCCCTTAACATCACCTGCTTGCCTGAGTAAGTGAATTGCATAGTCAGCAACTTAAAATCCCACTTGATAACATCCAAAGTACTCGGCCATTAAGTTCCCAAAACCACTTCACAACCCCCAAAAGGAATGGCATTAAGCTCCACCATAAATTTTTATACCCTGCATCAGGAGTTGGACTCCATGACCGACACCTTTAGTCTTAATTTTAGTCTTAACAATTAGCCACTTTCACCTCCAAAATCTTAGAAGTATCAATTTGTAACTTCCAACTTCATTGCCATAGCAGCGTCCAAGAAATTGTGAGTATTCCCTGAATCTAACAGAGACATTACCTCTTGATCTTTAATTTTGCTCAACTCTCATAGTGTTTGGAGATGGATTTCCCACCAAGGCATAGAGTGTAATCTCAGCCTTGTCATCTTGTTCTTCTAGCTCTATCACCACATCACCATTGTCATCTAATTCCATCAATAGCAAACCGTGTGCATGCTCCACTTCAAATGCAGAGCCCTCCAACAAAAACAATTTTTCTCCTTTGCATTTATGGCCAGTGTGCCATTTCTCATCACAATTGTAACGCAATCCTTGCTTTCTTCTTTCCTCCATTTGGGCACTTGTTAACCTTTGAAGAGGCAATCTTACCTTCTGTTCAGACTTATTTTCAATCTTGGGCACCCTAACAATGAGGGCTTGCTGGGATCAAAAGAAGTCTTCAAGCTTTTCTTGCAACTGATCAAATACTCCTGAATTTTGGCTAAGCCAAAAGCTTCATTCAGAGACTTGGGTGCCGACATCCTCAAAGGAAGATGTATCTCATCCTTTAACCCACTCAAGAAGCAACTGAGTTTATGGGTTTCTGACAAAGCTGTGATCCTGTTTGATAAAGCCTCAAATTGACTCTTGTAAATCACTACACTAGATGATTGTTTAAGCCTTGTTATAGCTTCCATTGCATCATCATAGGCTGTAGAGCCAAAGCGAATCTGTAGAGCTTTTTTGAAAGCATCCTAGCTTGTGAATATTCCAGCATTCTCAGATCTTGAAACCACACCGATGCTTCCCCATCCATATGATAAGAAGCCAACAAAATTCGTAGTTGCACTGGTGTATTGTAGTAAGAAAAATGCTGAGGAACTCAGTACCTGACTCGCAGGATCTTCCCCTTGGAATCTTGGAAAATCAAGGTTCAAGGGTTTTCCTGGATTCATGAAAAAAGATTCTGCAGTTGTTGAATCGTTGGTTGCATGGTGATCCCTAGGTACAAATTGTCTTCGATCTTCTGCTTCAATAATCTTCTGCATAAACTGGTTGAGGGATTGCAACTGTTTCTGGATTTATTGTAAAATGATATCATATTGATCAGTAACTTTGGCTAAAGCTGTGATCTTTTCTGAGTTGTGGGAGGCCGGTCGAGCTTCAGCCATGGTGATAGGATGATTTAGCTCTGATACCAAACGTTAAGATCCCAGCTGATCTCACAAGTCTTAGGGGTTGAATGGGTGAATGGAGAAGATTAAAGGGAATATGAGTGGGTTACTTCGAGGGAACCTAGTCCTCCATGAGAAGAATAGGGGATAGAGATGGAAACTGAGTGTTCATCTTATTTCTTGATTGATTCCCATTACAATGCTACTGTTCTCTATAATACAATTGTCGTAACTAACAGTTCAACAGTTATTTCCTTCCCTAAAGCCTTGCTCATTCCCAACTAGCCATATGTGAGAAATCCCACCATTCACATGGACAATTAGGAGTTAGTTAATTGAAGGTATAATCTACTACATTACAATTACAAGGGTAAACATTACAACAAGAATCCAATTACAAACTCCACATGGCATTCCAGCTCAGCAGCTAGGCTTCATAGCAATAACTGTTGGTGGTATAGCCAGATGTGCCATCAAGGCTGATTTTAGGAGAGCCGATGATTCTCTAGATTGGAATTTTATTCTTATGTCTGCTATCAGCTGGCTTCCCTACCAAATTTGTCTCTTATCCCAGATTTTCTGTTAGCCTAAATGGTTCTTTGGTGGTATATTTCCAAGGAGGAAAAGGTTTGAGACTGGGATATCCCTTGTGCCCTTATCTCTTTGTGATTTTATCAAGGTTGGTCCACTCTAGGGTACAAGGCTTCAATAATTTCAAGTTCCATCCCCACTGCAAGGAATTGGGGCTCACTCATCTCAGCTTTGCAGATGATCTTCTAATGTTTTCTGCTGCTGACCTGCCTTAATTTAATCTCCTCAAAGATGCCTTGCTGGATTTTGGAAAAATCTCAGGCTTGGCAGTAAATCCAAGCAACAGTGAGGTGTTTTGTGCCAGTATCCCTGCGTTTATTTTTTTATGCTGAATTGCTAGTATCCCTGCTGCCTCAAAGCTGGAGGCGCTGATCCTATGACCAAGATGAAGATGATGCTGTATAAATGTATAACGAATCACAGTCCGAAAAGTACATTGCTGGAACTGGGTTGACAAAAATTAAAACTTAGACAATATTTTAGTACTTACTCATACCAAATAGGTATTTGACTTTAGAATACACAAATACACAATGTATTTTATTTAGCTACATGCCTTAAATATAATTGTATTAGAATCACTAAATAATAATCATGTATTATTTTCACAAAAATGCTGAATTTGATGTTATTTTTATACAATTTGTATAATTTATTTGTAATATCACTATCATTTAAGAGATACTATTATGCTATAACTTTTTTTTTTCTTTTTTAGGGTGGGGGCATTCGTATTTTTTTAGGAGCCAAGCTATTAAAAACTTTTAGTTTGAAGAACAACGCATATGAACTATTTTAAGAAAATGTTCTTCGTAAAACATTTTACAATGAAATACACAAGTATTAAAAGTTGTTTGTTTTCAAATGTTATGCTATTGGAAATATTACGTACGTGATTTAGTATAAGCAGAAGATGTTGCATTGTGGGTTAAGAACTTAAGATGAATCCAAGGACTCCTCTCTGGTTTTTCCTAGACAAACATCAGCCTCATTCTATGGTCATTGTCTCATTGACAAGTTTCTCCATTGGGTAGCCAACATTATTGATATGCTCCAGATTACAAGAATTTCCAAAATAGTAATAATAATTGCAAAAACATTAGATTATAGTTATTGATTGATTTGATTCTATTCCATTCCAAAAAAAAAAAAAAAAAATCGAGACAAAAAAGTGAAAACCCCCTAATTCCACCTTAGAAAATTCAAGGTCATTTCAACCCAATATCGGCCACAATTCTCAACTCTCTCTCTCTCTCTCTCTCTCTCTCTCTCAACAATATCGGCCACATTTCAACCCTTCTCCCCACCGCCAAACCATACTCTCTCTTACCTTTGACCCATGACCCACCACTCCTGTATTGGCTGTGTATAGGTTGATAGTGCTTGGACCTTGTGCGTGCTCCACTTCCGTGTACGTCAAAAGTTTGTCTGCTGCTCATGCGTTTGTCGTGGTCTAAAGTTTCATTTGTGCATTCTGCCACTCATTCTTGACCTCTTATGGCGTGAACTATTTTCTGATTTTTCATTCTTCATTGGCTTGCTCCTTTCAAGGGCCGGGTCTTGCTTGATTGTGGGTTTTTCTCTCTTTAGCCCACTTTTTGCTTCTTCTATGATTTTGCTACCATTCTTGCCATGCCACTCTACTATTCCTGCTATGGTGTTATTTGACCTGTGCTTGCTGGGCCTCTTTTAGGCTTGCTGCATGTTCTTCTCTCAATTGGTTACAATGACCCAACATGGTCATTAGATTTATACTCATACTACTTTGGGTTTTCTTGACCCAGTACATTGCCTGTGGGCTCCTTTGCCCATTTCTTTCTCCTTGGTTATCCTCAGCCCATTTTCTTTCCTTGGACATCCTCGGCCCACTTTCTAATTCTGCATTCCCATGAATTTTTACTAACTCTTTTGGGCTTCTCTAACCCAATTATCGTATTCTTCATCCTTAGGGCTCATGGACTTTCCATCAACCCATTACTTTCTTATTTCATTACTTCGAGTCTACTGTGACCTATTCTTACTTTTCTACATCACATAATGCCCATGGATTTACTACTTCTCTCTCTGGGCTCCTTTAGACCCATTTGCTTTTCTCAAAGTCTATTTATTTATTTTATAGGCCTATGATCCATAGTTTCTACAATTCGGGTTTAATGGTTTTTCTATCAATCCACTAACTCTTTTCTACCCATATTATTGGGCTTCTTCCTGCTATTAGGCTTCCCCAAAATGAGCATCAACATAGTGATATTACTATTTCAAGAAAGATGCTTAGATGTAGCAATAGAATTTTTTTTTTTTCTCTAAAAAACAACACACCAAACCTTAATACAAAACAACAATAATTATTCCACATAGCAGATCGGCCTAAGCCTCTGTTTTATGGACCAAGCATTAAAAAATCTCCAATCTAAACTGTAGTATTTTTATATCGAGTTATTTTATAATCAAACTCAAATACAAACTAGCCTCCATATAACCCATCATTCATTTCATGTATTAGAGATTTCTTTTATACTTTTATTTTTCTTGGTCATACTTTTTGACAGCCTTTTCCGGTAATCTTTTATATTATTTTCTGGTAGTGTTATAAAGTCATTGATCATATTGGTGTTTTTTACAAAATGGTACTATGGTATTGGTAAGCTCTGACACCATACATTTATGAAAGGGGAAAAATGACCAAGTGTGAGGCGGCAACTTCTCGTATTAAGGAGCAGGTATATGGTGTACCCGGCATATATGCCGGGTCACTCACAGACTAGCGGGTCCCACACATTGTGGGGTCCGTCTATGTGTAAGAGACCCGCCATATATGCCGGGTATAACATATAATTTTCACTTATTAAGATAAGGTGCAATCCTTAGCTATTGTACCTGATGCAATTGCTATGAAGGGTTAAGATTGATAGTTACAAAGAGCAACTCTCGATCTGAACCATTAATTAAAAAAAGCTAAGAAAAAAATTAAAGTAAAGTAAAAAGTAAAACTTAAAAATGTAAAAAATAATATTGTTTTGTGAGATATGATAGGGTGAATTGCAACCGGTGCAATACCCTCAGTATTGTGTCATATCCTAATCCAAACTTCTCATATTAGTTTTTTTTAGTTTTTCTGGGACTGTACTTCTATAGCGTCAGAGCCCACCCAAAAAAAAAAAAACATCTGGTGGGCTCTGACGCCATACAAGTATAGTTGGATAATGGTTTTAAAAAGCTCCTCTTTGGCTGGGCTGACTGGTATGCTAGAAAGTAGAAACTCAACAGGACCAGCTAGAATAAATGTTGAGATAAACATAAAATTGGTGTAACAGGATTGAAGTAGCTAATGCACAGCTGGAATTAAGGCTGTGTTGAGTTTGGGTTCGAGCAAGAGAGGATTTGCACATAGTTCGTTTCCGAATTATGAATAATAGATAACACCCTCCAATTTTTATATTTTAAAATTGCGAATAATAGTTGAGTTCATGTATTAAATATTAATAGTAGTAATTAAATAACATCATATATATATATATATATATATATATATATTATAAGTCAAAATTTAAAGAAAAATAAATTTGAATCCAAATTTGAATTTCAATTGGAATGCAATTGTGTGTCATGTATCCTATCTAATTTTTAATTTTTGTGACAAGTAAATTATTGAGTGTAAAAATTAAAGAGTCCAAATTCAATTAGATTCTAAATTAAATTTCAATTAGAGTCCAATTTTATGTCATGTGTCCATCTAATTTTTTAATTTTTGTTGCAAGTCATGAATTATTGGATTCTAATTTGATTTTCTTTGAGTTTTGGCTTTTAATATATATATATATATATATATATTTCAACATCTTTCCAAAAAAAAAAATGTATAATTTGAACCGTGTAATTGTGATTGTTTTTAATTATACTCGTGCATATATACGAGAGTACACATTAATTAGAATAAAATTTAACATGCCTTTTAAAAACATAAAAAAAAAAAAAAACATTGATCTACTAAATATAAAAAATTATTAAGTAATGCAACATTAGTTGAAGTTAAACTAAGTGTATAACATGTTATTACTTTATTAAAGAGGGATTGGCAAGCTGTCCAAGACAGGGTGTTTGGTACATGTGTTTGAAAACATGTGTGAAAATACGTGTAAGTAAAAAAGTGTGTGGAAATGTGTGTAATATTGTTTAAAAACTGAAAATATATGTTGAAGTTTGTCTACCAAACAACCCTAGTAACCTTTGATATTTTGCCTCGGCTTTCATCCATATATATCACCTTAATTTTGTGGCATCTTTTTTAACTTTTTTTTTTTCTTGATGCTACATTCATTGTCCCCACCATTTATCACGGTATAATATCATAGAGGGTGAATAATTTGTTGAAGGTACGAGGCCTTTGGTTGTCATGAAGTCAAATACCTAATTAGATTTTTCTACAATTATATTATCACTTCTTAACTTTCCTTATTATATATATATATATATATATATATATATTTTTGAGAAAACTCTCCTTATTATATTAATACCTAATTATATATATATATATATATTTTTTTTAAAAGAAGGTGTTATTCTGGTGAGTGGTGACACAACTTGTGAATATCTAATCATGTGACACAACTATCGTGTTATCTTGTCAAGTTACCCAACTATTGTGTTAAAAAAAATTTAAAAAGATCCATTTTAGTGACACAATCATCAATATCATGCTTGTTATTTTGTAAAACTGTATCAGAAATGAATTAAGCCAAATTTAGAGAGAAAAGAAAGGTTATTTAAGTTATTTAAGTTTAATTTTCCCACTTCACTCGTGCTACTCAATGTCATGACATGTGTACCAAAATAGCAAAATGTATATTATCCTTTTCTAGAACATACGATATGCAGCATTGACAAATAATTTTCAAAACCAGTAGCGGAGTTAGGAATTTTGGCTTGGGGGGCCAAACTATGGTATTCATAAATCGGTCTAGATAAATTCAAAACATATTCATATATAATTAGATTAGTAAGAACTCGTTATTTTCCTCTCTTTTTTTTTCTTTCTAATGAGCATAATCTTTCTAAACTTTAATGAGTATACACAAATTAACTACTTTACTTTAAACATGTAAGGAAAATAATCCAAAAAAAAATAATAATTAAGTTTTTAAAAATAATGGAGTCAGGAACCTTGTAACTCAATTGATTTGATGTATAAATGAAAAGAAAAAAAGAAAAGAAAAAATATATATAATGAATGATCTTTGTGTAAGTTTTTTTTTTTTTTTTTTTAAATTATAAATTTGTTTTGGAAAGACTAAGTT
Organism: Quercus lobata; assembly: GCF_001633185.2. Lineage (NCBI taxonomy): Eukaryota > Viridiplantae > Streptophyta > Magnoliopsida > Fagales > Fagaceae > Quercus > Quercus lobata. Next base: position 5,160,024 of record NC_044909.1, on the reverse strand, counting down.
ATTTATTTTTGTTTATTCTTGGGGGAAGCCAATTTTTTTTTTTCTAACGTTATTGGAGAGCAACTCATTTTTTTTTGGGGGGGGGGGGGGTGCCAAATCTCATTTTTCTTTGGTCCCACCTTAACTGATCTATAACCGATTTATAACATATATATATATTATATATATATAGGGTATTAAAATATTTCAATATTTTGGGGGGGGGGGGCATGGCCCCTCCAACCTATAATGTGGCTCCGCCACTGTTCAAAACCTTTCCCACTCGTATTGGAAGATAGCACAACACAATTCAATTTAGAAAATTGCTTTATCGTGGTGTTCTGGTCTGATGATAAATAGAGTAGTTACTAGAAATAGACACCATATATAGATTGAAATTTTATAAATAAACAAAAAAAAATTGACTATAAATTAAGTCATTTTTCATTCAACAAAACCTACATTGGAAACACACATCCTTTCTTATGGTGGATTAGAAACTACATATATATAGGGCTGTTTTTTGTAGTGTCTCGAGGATGGAGCAAAACATGTTTTCGAAGAAAACTGTCTCCACCAATATCCAATAAAAAATAATAAGATTACAAGTAGATTATACAATTCATATAAAAACTCTATTCAAATTCACTCTTTTGTGAAATATGCATGGCAAATCTTTAGTGGTATTCTAATGCAATTATATTTAAGGCATCTAGCTAAAGAAACTTTATTGTCAATTCTAAAATGGATATGAGTAATAAGATATTTTCTAAGAAGTTTTAGGTTTTGTCAACCAAGTCCAAGAATGAACTTTTCGGTTCATGTGTTCAATATGCTCAGTATACTCATAATCTTGATGGGTAAAATATTTTATCTTCAATTAATTTATACCTTTTCTTATTTTCTAGTATGTAATTTGTTAAGTTTTGGGATAGGAAAGAGTGCAATATTAAATGACATGTCAATTGAAAAGATAATTGAATTTTTTTTTTTTGGAGAAATTAATTGGAATGGTAGTTTTCTAAAATGATTATTGATTGATGTATTATTTTGTTATTTTTTAGTCAAATAGTTGTTATATAAGTTAGACATCTAGTGTCTTCCACAAGTTTGTTAGTATTATGAAGTTATTTTTTTTTGAGAAAGATGAAGTTATTTTTTAGAAATAGAAATTTAAATGTTTAAGGAGTCAAAAGTTTCACTAAAGTAAAAATTATCTCATAGCACATGACTGAAACTAAAAATCTATACTACATATAACAAATAAACGCTTAATTTAAATGTAAAGCTAAAAATCTATACTACATATACCAAATAAATGCTCAATTTAAAATTAAGTTTTTATGTAAAACTCATATATCTTTCAAGTAGTCAATAACTCATTAATATACAACGTATACAACCTTATTTTAAAGATAATATATAAACAAAATCTAAGATGTTAATAAATCAAGAAAATAAACTGCCCTTAGACCTTTTTTTTCATAATTTTAGTTTAGTTATCTCTTATAAAAATGGGGAAAAAATTTAACCAGAGAGAGAGAAAGTTTAGTTTTATACCGTGTCCGATTGGGGAAAAAAATTCTCATGAGTAACGCGTGCCAATTGCGTGAAAGTGTGCGCCGACCGTTCTCTTCCCACATGCAGAGGGAAAACCCAAATTCTGAGTAACGTGTCCTTCATTCTCATGCTCTTTTAATACAATTTTTAGGTCTATCTCCTACTTTTTCTTCCTCCAGGTACTACCTCTGGTCCACTACCAACCAAAGACAACTCTATCGTTTAACTTATTTCTAGTCAATGTGCAGTGTGTAGTTGGAATATCAAGTCAAATCTCACTTGTGCAAAATGCGAACTGGATGACGCCACTAGACTCAATTATTAAGTCTTCTCGGTAGTCCTCCCCCCATATCACACGGTTGGTCGGCTTACTCATGGGTGCCACATAATGACACGGTTTTACGAAATCTCTTTCTCTCAACACAACGGATTTCCAACCGGATCAGTCCAGGTTTAATAATTATGATTTTAGCTTTTAATGGGTTTTAAAGCATTCTCTATTTTAGCATTCAATTGGTTTTAGAGCACTGAATATTTTAAACCACACTTCTTAAAAGTAGCCACACTTTCTAGAAGGTCCATTTTCTAAAAGTCGGAAAAGCAAAGATAAAGCAATGGGAGAAAACAGTTCAAACTGAACAATCCGGCTTGCTTGGAAAATATTCCAAAGAGAAATTATGATGCTTGACTTTGACTTGATTTGCCAGACGGACAATGTTAGATCGGATCTTTTATATGTTTGTTAGTTTTATTCTCGATAACCTATGTCCGCTCTTACTCGTTGGTGCCGCATGAACCCACCCTTTGTAAGGAAAAATTATCTTTTGAAACTCTTTTTATGAAATCTCTTTCTCATAATAATTAATTTTCTCTCGTTGGTATGGTATGCTCTATCGTTTAACGCATTTCTAGTCAATCTGCCGTGTTCCACTAAAAAACCGAAACTATCAAATTTTTCATAAATTGCAATACCCAAGGCACAGGTTTTGCTAGATTATTTGAGGATATACAGACAGCTCAACCTACCTCAATTAACATACATAGATGATTACAAATTAAAGAACGATAATATATACTTCCTTTTCTAAATTTTTTTTTTTTTCCCTTACATCTTCCCTTTTCCCCCCTTTTATCTACAACACCCTAACCGGTAAGTGTACATATTCTTTCTTTTAGACTTCCAATGAAATTCATGTTTTAATTGGTTTCAACTTTAGGCCCATACTTTTGGGTGAGAGAAGTTCCGGGGCAATGCAAGATGGATTCAAGGGGCTCCTTGGGCTGACACTTAATTGAGGTGGCCGGTACAAGCCATATCCCATGAGGAAGTACTCCAATGGTATTAACATATATAGCATAGGGCTACTCCTCTGTCACCATTGACCCACATGCTTGAACCTGTATATCCCCATACCTTCCAATCAATAAAACTCACTTCCATATTCATAACAATTTAATGTATATAGTTTTAGGTATTGGACACTATATGCTTAAATATACTACGTTATTAAAGTTTGAATATATATAATAGAAGTATGATAATTAAGTTTATGTTAGATGCAAAATTCATTAATATGTAAAACAATCTCGCACATTGCGCTAGTTAAATATTATTTATCTATAAGAATTCAAAAATTGGTAAAAGTCTAAAAGTGTTTTGTTCGTCTGACCTTCTTACGTTACATGTGTCGGTTCAACTTTCTTCAATTTGCCATAAGCCCATAACCAATTACTATATTATAATCATCATATCTTAATATTCTTCTGCTAGTCAAATTCCACGTGAAATGGCCGGGATTACCAACAATCGAGGAATAAGGTGGAATATTCGAATGAATTGTGATCAAAGAACATAATAGATTAGCAATGCATGTATCTCCAATTGTGACTTCAACTACCATGACATAATTAGTTAAAAGAGCCACAAAGCACAATAAAGTTGAGCAGTACCAAAATCTTTAACTTGTGGAAAACCCATTAAACTATTACCAGTAAAGAATCAAAACATGAGCGGAAAAGACATAATGGTAACTTCAATTACCAACATACAATGAGCTAAGAGAAACACAGTACCAAAAAAAAAAAAAAGAGAAAAAGCTCCAAGTTGTGAAACACCCATTATAATATGACCAATAAAAAACTATAATTTGAGATGACTCGTTTAGATTTGAAGAGGTTAATGGACAAACTACACAAAAGATAAATATTAAAAGGGTGGACATAAAGTGCAAACTGTTTTATGTTTTGGTTGTTTAATTCTTTACATTAGTGTTTTCAAAAAAAAAAAAAAATTCTTTACATTAGTTGCTCCTTTCCACTGTTGCTGGTGAAATAATTAGCTTGAATCACCTATACATTAAACAATTTTTTGTTGGTGAAATAAATTTTTTTTTTTTTTTGTAAATAATAATAAAATAGTTTTTTTTCTCTCTCTCATGTTATCCATATTGCTTAAAATTAGGCACTTTCACATCTCTTTTAAACGTTAATGAACCAAAAAACTAACTTCGGTTGTTGCCTCCTATTGATCCATTTGGTCATTACATTTTCACTTGATTTTTGTAATAAATCTAACTATCTGAGTGTTTGAAAGATAAGGCTTTACATATCTTTGCTCACTGTATTTTTCAACTTCATGTTGGATCTTTTTCTCTCTCTCCTTTTTTTTTTTTTTTTTTTGAGATTCTTGTTGTATCATTTTATTTTATATATATTGTGTTTGAAACGCATTATAGAATTGTTTTCTTATATTTAATTTTTATGTGAAAGTAGGAGATTGTGCAAGACAAAACCTACACCACACCACAATTTACTTTCATTTGTTTGTCTTTTGGCGAGGCTGTCCTTCCCTCTCACTTTCTTTGCTATCTTGCATTCTTGCTTATAGCCTTATACTTATCTTCTTTTTTTTGGTAAACTTATACTTATCTTCTTTTAGTTGCATCTTTGACCATTTCGTTTTCCCATTCAAAAAGCAAACATTTATTTATTATAAATTGCTGCCATTAGGTGAGGCTAATTTTTCACTTTTTTGGTTTCCTTTAACTTTGTGGTATAGCATATCACAATTAATGAAAGAAAATATACTAGATTTTATTAATGTAATATCAATGGTTACTCAAACTTGCCTATCTCTTCCCAGTGAAATTATTCCCTCCTCCACTAGACAACGATTTTTCTGCTTACAATAAGGTATTAAATGATTATTTAAAAAGAAAACTGAGATTAACCATTCATCACCGAATTTTTTAGGTTTTTTATAATTTTTTTAATGAAATATGTTATTTTCACAACAAGTTATAAGTGACAGATTGTTTTTGGTAAACAAAAAAGTAATTTCAGCTGTAGTTTCAAATTAGAATTAATAACAACTTATTACTTATGATTTGTTGAAAATGTTATAGTTTTCTTTTTTATTAATTAGGCTTTAGAGTATTTTTCAATTTGAATGCTAATACAATAAGATATTAAATGATTTTTAAAAGGAAAACTGAGATTAACCATATATCACCCAATTTTTTAGGATCTTTTGTACATTTTTATTAGGCTGTAGATTCTTTTTATAATTTGAATGCTTTAGATTCTTTTTAGTATGCGATATGGACGTACGCAAGTTTACGTTCGTTTTCGTTTTTACTTTTTCCTTTTATAATTATACCAACGATTATATTATTTTTATGGTAATCTTATAAAAAAGTTATTAGTTATAATTATACCAACGATTATATTATATATATATTTTTTCTCTTTTGCTAAGTCATGGCCTTGACAAAGTTATTTTCCGACTGTGCATATCTACTTTCAATATAGTTGGTTGGCTTAATCTATTTCATTGAGATGAGTTTATTAGATAAATTGTTTCAAGCTAAGTGTAAGCGTTTTAGCTACCAATTTGATTTCATTTTTTATTAAAAAAAGTATATAACAAAGATTATATGTAAGAAAACAATTCACGGAATATTGTAGAAAAGATAAAGTAAGATTCATTATAGTGCACCCACAGACGAACAGTGAGTCAAGGTAATCATTATCCTGTTATAAATAACCCAACAAGGCAACAACAACGACAGCCAAAGAAAAAAAAAAACAAAAACAAAAGGGTAGGTGTCCAAAAAGTCGTTTGCCTCCTAATGTTGCGAAGTGCGAACCTGCTCGCGCAGCTATTTCTTACTTATTTTTAAGAAACATTACAAAAGTACTAAATGACAGGAAAATTTCTAGTCAAAGGGCTCGCTCACTCTGTCTCAATAGGCATTGACTTTTCTTTTCAACAGCTAGAGCAGGTGGCGGTCCCAATAATTTTTTTAGGGGTCATTAAGAAATTTAGAGTAAACAAATTTTAACAAAAATATAACTTGAATATATTGTGTTATTGAAAAAAAAAACACAAATATATATAAAATTTTATATTTTTTTTACGAATTTTCATATTTTGAAATCGTTACATGATAGTTTATTATCAATTGTCATTATCTATTGTCAATGTAGATGTAACCATTTTATTTTGTTAAGTTTGTATAATATTTTTATTTTTGTGTAGTTGTTATTATTTATTAGTTATTTCATAAATTATTGACCTTATATTAATTATTGACTCACATAACCACACTCATCGATACATAAATAATACATTTAACAATCACTAATTTTACTATTTTTTTTCTTTTTTCTTGAATCACTAGTTATTATAACATGATCACGATATACACATGAGACAAATATTTCTTGGATATTAAATTATATAAAGTTATAGTATATTTATACTATATATATACACCTTCACACACATCACAATTCACACAAATAACATTATATCAAAAAATAATAATAATAATAATAATAATGCACAAAATTAGTATCACACACACACACACTCACATATATATAATATAAATTTATAATAAAGAGAGACATTCAGAACTCACAAACACTCACATTTTACTCTTAGACTCAGAGATATATAGAAAGTCAGATAAAGAATAAAGATAAGATGAGATTCATGAGAGAAAGGGAGAGTGATTTGTATTGTTAATTAGTTTTGAGATGAACTAATCTATGTTGTTTGATTTTTGTGCTAAATTGATTTGTGATCAAGGTGTGCAGGATTTAAGCCAAGTTGTGCAAAAATATTTTTAAGGGTAATTAAATGAATAAAAAAATATTTTTTATATATAATTTTTTTTTCAAGTCATTACTAATTAAGTTAACTGAAACTTATAAATTGAACTAACATATGCCATTTGTCATTGTCAATGTGAATGCTTAAAATATTCACATCCAAAAATTCTATCTCATCCTATTTTACTATCTTAAAAAATTACTTTATCAATTATACCATATTATTTTATAATACTCTTAGTATCCTAACTTTTATTTTACAATACAATACATTAAAATAATATTTCTACATAATAAAATAATATATCCCAAAATTTAAATAAAAACAAAAAACTAAAACCCAAAAACCCAGTGAGAGAGATGAATTGATAAAGTAAGTAAATAAAATATTAGTATTTTTTTTTTTTAAGATTTGAATTACACAATTCTAAACTATTGCAAATTTTTTTGCAATAATTGGTAAATACAAGTTTAGATGTGTGGGAAGTTTTGGGCTAAATTGTAAATTAGAGCTTACCTTTGATATATCTAAGTACCGGTGCCAATGCTGTTGGGTAGGAAAATTTCTAGTCAAAGGGCTCGCTCACTCTGTCTCAATCAGCCTTGACTTTTCTTTACCACCGCCACCCAGTGCGGCCCAAGGCCCCATCACAAAAAAAATAAAAAAAAATTCCCTTAGGAAAAATGCCCCTTCACCGTTGTTAAAGGCCCGAATTTGTATAAAATTTTATTTATTTTTTAAAGGCATTGCATTTTTTTTAAAGATACTACAAAATTTACTATTGGTTTATAAATTGATATGTTACTAAACACAAAAGAGTAATATTACAGTTATAAATTATTTTATAACATATTTACAAAATGTTGATGTGACTAACATCTTATTGGTTTTCATCTAGGTCCACTATTAATATCATTTTTTTTCATTTACTAATAATCACTCACTGCATCAACAGTTTGTAAAAAATTTTGTAAAATAATTTGTACCTCTAGCATTATTTATCACAAAAAGTGATTAAATATTCATTAATTAGATTGATGAAGTTTATCAATGAGAGTCATTCTCACATCATATTATGAACATTTTATAGTGCTTTAAGCATATTTTTCATTTTCGTTTCTATTAAAATTCTCAAAGTATGAGACCAATAGAAACCCTAAAATGTTTCAAAAAAATGTTGCAAATATGTTAAATCATCAATTATAGATTAATTTCTCATAATAGTTTGAAATTTTAATTTTTGTAAACTAATATCTTACAAAGCAACACACCAAATAATATATTATATATATTTCTCTCTCTTAAAAACAAGATATAAAATTAAAAATTAGATTACAACTATACTTTACTTGCATCGTCATATATCCAAAATAAAGTATCTTTTTTAATCATACTAAATTTTTATTTTTTTATTTAAAATTTATGGCTCAACTATGATATTCAATTCTCTATATGAATTTAACATTAGTTTAGTTGATACTATTTATCAAATTATGTATTTAATCATTTTAATGTATCAAATTAACTTTGTTTTGATTATTATTAAATAATTTTGTTTAATTGATATTTACATATTAAAAGTCCCATATAAAATTTTCAACTTAAGCTCCAAATTATGTTGGGCCGCCCCTACAACATAAATAAACAATAAAAGTTTAGATACTTTTGCATTCATATTGGCTGTGTTGCTAATTTAGCAACCCAAACACCAAAAGTACATGTTGCATCAAAGGTGTCCGAAGTTAAAAAATTTAATATGTTACAGTGATCTACTATTACTATTTAATTAATTAATTTATCTCTCTCTTTCTTTTTAGTCTCTCTATTATTAAGTGAGTTATTAAAGTAGATAAAATAACATTTTAGAGTGCTAAATACTAAATTAATTTTGTAGCTTAGTGGATGCGAATGCTATAAAGTTTAGTTCTTAAAATTTTCAAAGCTTATGAGGAACATCTTTTTTTTTTGTTTTGTTTTGTTTTTTAATGATTTTATTTTCCTTTGCATCACAACAAATATCTTTGAACTCTTTGTCTATAATGTTGCATGGAGATTTAGGTTGAGCTAAAATGCCACGCGCGTGAATGCCATCAGCGAGTGAAAAAAGAAAAAAAAAAAGAAAAAAAAAAAAAAGAAACAAAGAGACAAATGTTTTGCCGCCACCTCACGTAAGTACGTGTTTAGTATGTGTTTGACTAAAAACTAGAGTTTAAAGTTTAAAACCTAGCCATCGAAATAATAGAACGGGAATGGGTCGGTGATAAAGTCTTCAATGGAAAAAAGAAAAAAACAAAGAAAAGTGGCAAAATGTTATCGTCTTTAATGGATCTGGTGATAGTAACAAATAATAATAATAATAATAATAATAATAATAATAATAATCCACTGCCGCCGCCGGTGTACCACTACCTTGTGCCCTGGGCCCTCATACGTGTACCATAATACTTGACCGAACCATTAAGGGCCTGTTTGGTAGATTTTTTTTTTTTTTTTTTTTTTTTTTTTTTTTAAAGTAACGACTCATGTGTTTAAATACATGTTTTCAGTTTTTAAATAATATTACACGTATTTTTATACACTTTATCCATCGCCGTGGTAAGTCTTTGGGTTGAAAGAAATTGAGAAAGTTGTTTGGGTTGAACGAAATTTTTAATTATAATAAATTTTTAATTTTTTTATTTAAAATTTATAGCTCAACTATGATATTCAATTCTTCATATGAAATTAACATTAGTTTAGTTGATACTATTCATCAAATTATGTATTTAATGTATCAAATTAACCTTGTTTTGATTAGTATTAAATTTTTTTAATTGATATTTACATAGTAAAAGCCCCATATAAAATTTTCATCTTATATTTTGAAAACATTAAAATAATTATATATATATATATATATATATGTTAAAAAAAATTCAAAATTTTGGAGGCCATGGCCGCCCACCCTATAACATAGCTCTACCCCTACTGGTGTGGCAGAATTACACAACGACTGCAACTATGAAATATGGCTAGGAAGCAAGGGTAAACTGAAGAAGGAAGATTAGAAGTTTTTTTTTTTTTTTTTTAAATAAATAATTCTATATTTAGATTGATCCACTTTTCCTCACATTTTCAACATTCTTTGATAAAAAAAAAAAAAAATGATATGTTACCATGATATAGCTTTAAGTAATGTTTCATTATTTAATAATTTTTTATTTAATTAATATTTTGAATATATCTCACCAATTAATCAAATTTTATCTATAGTCTTAGCTTGCATACTAAGTTTGTACATATTATTTTTATTTAATACATAAACTCATCTATCATCTCACCAATCCAATTGTGGGCAATCCATATCCAAATTATATGTAAATGACGGTTATTTGAGTAGTGGCCGTGATGAGAGACTTTTTAGTGATGACAAAGGAGAATAAAGATTTAAAAAGTTTTGGGAGATGTGATAAGGCTTCTAGAGAACATGCTCTACACCAAACAAACAAAAAGTTTTGCCCCTGGTGAACCTGTGAGTGTACTAAATAGTAAATACTTGGTCAATTACGTAATTAACTAGTATTCCCCTCAAAGAAAATACTAGTCATTGGTCATATATAAATGCATTTCCTCAAATTATCAGGAAAATAAATACAAAAATAAAAGACTAGCTAATTTTCAAAAAATTAAACTTCCCTATAAATAGGCTCTGGTACATACACATTTGGTCACATTGAAAAAAACGCAAAAGAAAACCCTTATGCCCTAGCCCTTTAAGTTCTTGATGGGGCAAAAAAAGTGGAGGAAAGCTTTCTCTAAAATCATAAAGGTGGTGTTTTTGGCTGCGCTGATTTTTAACTGCCAGACTGTTGGCTCTTCCAGGTCTACGCCTTCGGCTGCGATGAACTCAACAGATCCTCAAGGTCGTGGACGGGTTCCTCCTTCAAAACCAAACCCACGTACTCATATGCCCGCCCCCTCGCCACCATAGTTGAAGATAATATAGAGTAGCTTTGGAAAGAATAAAGTTGTTATGTAGTAGAAACAAATGGCAACATATCTATACGTGCCAAAATATGCCTGTTTTAGGTTTTTTTCTTTTTTCTTTTTGGGATGAATGTCTGTAGCAGGCTAGCAGCATATGTTCTCTACTCTCCAGTCTCCATATCAATAAAAACCGTATATTATTCATCAAAAAAATAAAAACCGTATTTTGTGTTTTTTGTTCCAAAACTACGTCGTGCCAAGAATGTACTTTTCTTTTCTTTTCCCCGCTTAAGATATGGAATTACATTTTTGTCGACAAAATTCAATCGTACCAAGTCCTGTTTGATGGGTTTTTTTCGTAATTTGCATTTACTATAACGCACCGTTTCACACGAAAAGGAAGGCCCCGAAAGAAAAGGCACCCAAAAAAAAAAAAAAAAAAAAAGGCATATATGATAATAATAATTAATTAACAAGCTCAAGCAAGTACGATGGGTCTGAAGGCCCCAGCTCGGTGTGCTCGTGGCCATCATGGGAATAGGTTTACGAAGCAGATCTTCTGGCTTTCTGGGTACTTTGAATTTCTTTTCTTTTTTCCTTTTTCTTTTGGGGTTTTATCTTTTTCAATGTGATGAATTGTTTTGAGGGTGTTTATATTTTGGGAAAAACTATAAAACTTTTTTATTTTAGATATGTTAAATTTGTTGAAATTTTGGGGTATTTTTTTTTATTACTGGATCACCAGGTGCTTTTCCATGTTGGTATATGAGATTTATGCCTTTCTGGTAAATTTGCCTTAGGGTAATCATATACGGAGAGAAAATCCAATTGGATTTTAAATTAAAGTTCAATTTTGAATTATTAGGTTATTCTGATTTTTTTTTTTTTTTGGTTGCTAATTCTAGGGTTTTGAATTAGGCTGAACTTTGTGTGTGTTTATTTCAATTTTCAAGGTTTTACATCGACGGTGATTATTGAGAGTGATTTCCTTCGATAAGTACAAAATTATTAGTAATTATATTATTGTGACTGATATAGGAAGAGTCGAATTGGAGGTCATTGGACATATGCTTGGGGAGTTTGTATATAATTACTGTTCGTGTCGAAGCTGTGTTTGCGATGCTGAAGAGTGATAGGGGTTAGTGTCGAAGTGGTCGATCACGACTTCAAGCCTAACATGCTCAATTTGCTTAATCAGACTATACGGTAATTTGTGTTTCTATATTACTTTGATTGTTCTGTTTTTGCTTACTATTATGTTGTTTAATTAAATTGTTTCATAGAATGTGAAATCCTAATCTTGCTCAGCAGATAGGTTGATTATGGGTGCTGTGTATTTTGCTTATTCTTTATAAATTGCAATAGGGAGAATTTTCATTGTAAATTGCTAGCTGATCCCGATGGCTCTTCTTCTATCTCTTTTACCTGGAAGTGCATTTGGAGTACAAAGGCACCTAAAAGGGTATCTTTCTTTTTATGGACAGCAGCTAGGGGTAGTATTCTTACCATTGATAATCTGGTTCTTAGGCGTTTACCCCTAGTTAATTGGCGTTGCATGTGCCGGTGTGATGAGAAAACTGTAGATCATCTTCTACTCCACTGTAGGCTTGCTTATGCCTTGTGGAGTGAAGTTTTTTTGATATTTGGAATACAGTGGGTGATGCTGAAGACAGTAGCCTCCCTTCTTTTTGGCTGGTGAAATTGGCCGGGGAAGCATCCTTCTAATATTTGGAATATGGTTCCAGCTTGTTTGATGTGGTTAATTTGGTGGGAGTGTAATAATCATACTTTTGAAGATATTGTGAGATCAATAGATCTTTTGAAGCCTATACTAGTTGGGACCTTATTTCAGTGGGGTAAAATTTGGGGTTTTACACAAGGTATTTCCATTTCTGAATTTCTTCTTTCTATGTGTATCTCTTCCTGAGGTACTTGTATTCGTTTTAAGTTCTGAGTGTTCACTCTTGTGAACATGATGTCCTTTTTATGAAATAAATCTTTGATTACCTATCAAAAAAAAGAATTATCTTTGTTCTATCTAATGTTATCCTTTGTATAAGAAATAATACACTGAAAGTTTGTAATGTTTATCTATTTCTCAAACTTACTAATTCGTAGCAAACACAACAATGACCAACTGCATATGTGACCACCTTAAAAAATGTTGAAAACATTCTTTGCTTTTTGATAATTTTAAATGAAAAAGTATATTTGATCCATATCTTTCATTTTCACCCCCATTTAAGTAGACTTAAATAGTATTCAACATAAGATGCTATAAGTGTTTATAATGTTCGCTATTTTTACACATCATTTAGTTTGATGTTTCTCTCAATGTTTTCATGTCAAACCAATTTGAGAGATTGGTGCTTAGAAACTTTATGCATATTGTGTGTTACAAGAATAATCCTTTTGTCATTTAGATTCTAATATGTACTACTACCAACTTTTTCCTTCATGTTGTTGACTACAATTTTAAAAGCTTTATGTTTGTTTAACCTTTTTATGTAGGCTGGTTAGAGCTACCTATGCAAATGGTGTAAACACTGTACTTATACAGGTATGTATAGTTGGAACCTGTGATGTCAACTTTTGTATTTTATGGCTACTTATAGAAATTATGTATTTGATACATCTTCAGGAGTACTCTGTATTTTCTGTTTCGTTGTTCTTATGACTAAAATATGGTTTTTGAAAATGTATTTTGTTCTTCAACTCAAAAATGTCTCCCTTTTGCTATCATTAAAATTTTTAATGATAAACTGGAAAATGTGCATGTTAATGACACAAGAGGACCTTGGAGTTTGTGTAAAGAACCATTTATTGAGGCACTCAAATTTATTCTTACTGTAGTTGTAAAATATGTATGGTTTAATGGAGTCTAACTTGGTTTTCCTGATGCCAAATAAAGTTTTGGCATAGATTCCAAGTATTTGAACATCTGTCAGCATTCTAAATTGATTAGAGGTTGTGAAACTGCCATTTTTAGTGTTCTTGGTCATCAATGATGCCCAGTTTAGTGCTCTTGGTTCACATTTAGCTTTTCCAGGTTGGGTATATTTTCAATAACCAATTGAAGTTCGTTTAGCATTAAATTTTTATGGGCGCATTAGAGAATTACTACACCTTCGTTTAATCTTTTTGTTATATTAACTGTTTTTTTATATGAGCAGGTTTCTAGGGGCCTTGGTAGGCCATGGGTGTTTAGATTAATGGTAATTGTCTCTTTAGGAGTTGTCCAATTTGATAGCTTCATGTCATTAGTGTTTTATCTCAGCTTTTGATGATAGTTGGTTCTATTTGTACTATCAATTCTAATGGACAATAGATTACTCTAAGATTAACAGCAGCGTTTCATACAAGTGCCAAAGCCCCAAATTGTTCTCTGTCTAATTATCTCCCTCAGGCTTAACACGTGGTGCACTTATTGGAAACATGTGTTTAATGATTGATTAAGGGCTGTCAATCTGTAGTTGTTAGAGTTCTGTTAGAGAATTAGTTTTGGTTTACTGCCTAAATTGATCTAAGCTTAAGCTTATCCCAGTCCTATAAATAGGACTTTTGTATTGCATTACAGAGTGTGCTGCATAATATCAGATTTGGATGTTTTTCAATCTCTCTCTCTCTCTCTCTGTCTCTCTGTTTTATTCTCACACCTACAATCTCAAACTCCTTTAGAGGAACCATCGGTATTGAGTTGAACCAGCCCACCAGAGGTGTTTCCCATTTCAGAAACATAGTAGACCCGGCTGTAGATGCATCGTTTGAGTGTAAAAAGGCAAAAGTTTCCATTGCCTGACTTAAACACAGATGACATAGTCTCAGGGTGAGGAATTTATTGCTGAAAATTATGCATCTCTATTCAGCAAAAGGCTCCATATGCCTGTCAAAAAAACACAATAGCCCAAGGATAGAAAATTGAGCGTGAATAATAGAACAATTGCGATTCCTTTTGAACCAGGAATGAAGGGAGCTTTCCCTAGGGAACCCCGCTTCATTCTTGTGGAAAAGTTACACGTGTTGAGCATGGTTTGGGTTTTGTTATTTGCACTTTAATATATCTTGTGGAGAGGTTACATATGTTGCAATGGCAACAGGCAACTGAAACTTTTATTGGTTTTGAAACCAAACAAGACAGAATGTGTTATAAAACAAGAAATAACTGATAACTCTGATTGAATTCTGTGGTCTATACCATTCACAATGGTTGTGCATTGCATACAAAACTCACTGTTTTGGGTAACCTATAGATCAGAGATGTATTGCAGCCTCCTCAGAGATATATTATAGCTTTGCTTCATCCCATTTTTTTTTTTTTTTCAGTCCTTTAGATCTGAATTATTGTTGTGCTGAATGCCTCCCAACAATTATTTTTATGGTGAATGTTCTCTTACAGATTGATGAATATTGAACCTTAGATTCATGAGATGTGCCATTTATAGGTTGCATTTGTTAATAGATCTTGTGTTTGAGCATTATTTTTGGTGATTATACTGTCATTGGATGCGACTGATTAGTGATTGGACTTTTCCTACTTCCTCACAGCAGAAACTAAGGCCAACAACTCCTCATAGGTAGATAAATGCAGATTCTTGCCTTTCAAGGCTTGACTGTGAAAAGCTATAGGTCTCTGGACTTGCATTAACACAGCTCCTAAACCAATTCCAGATGCATCACATTCAATAACAAAAGGTTTTGAGAAGTCAGGTAAAGCTATAACTGGTGGACTAGCCACTGCCTGCTTGAGACTTAGCATCCCAATGGAAAGAGTCTTTTTCCAACAAGGTAGTTAGAGGTTGTGCTATCACTCCATAGTTCTGATTGAATTTTCTGTAGTACCCTGTTAATCCCAGAAATCCCCTTAATGCTTTAACAGATGTGGGGGCAGGCCATTGCTGCATAGCAACAGTCTTTTTAGGATCAGCCTTATGACCTAGGTATTTCACCTCACCACTACCAAAAACACACTTGCTCTTCTTGGCATGCAGCTGATGTTGAAGAAGAAACTCTAACACAGATTTCAAATGAGCTAGATGATCTTCTATAGTCTTGCTAAAACTAATAGATCATATAAAAATACTAGCACAAAATGTCTCAAATATGGTTTGAAAACATCATTCATGAGTGCTTGAAATGTAGAGGGTGCATTAGTAAGGCCAAATGGCATCACCAGAAACTCATAGTGGCCCTCGTGTCCTAAATGCAGTTTTAGGAACATCCTCTTCCCTCATTCTAATCTGGTGGTAACCAGATCTTAAGTCCAGTTTTGAGAAAATGCTAGCCCCAGCAAGTTCATCCAACAATTCATCCACCATGGGTATAGGTAATAGTAGCCTTATTTAAAGCTCTATAATCAATACACATTCACCAACTACCATCTGGTTTTCTAACTAGTAAAACAGGAGAAGAGGAAGGACTTTGGCCTGGTCTAATGGATCCAACCTCTAACAATTCATTCGCAATTTTCTCATTTTCAGATCTTTGGAAACGGGTACCTGTAAGGTTGTTTACACACTGGTGGAGAGCTCTCTTTGAGAATAATCTTGTGTTCATGGCCTCTTAATGGTGGAAGAACTAGGGGAGTCTCAAAGACCTGAGAATACTCCTCCAAGAGCTGCTGCAAAGGTTCTGGTAGCTGAGTCAGTGGCATAGAGGAGAGAACTGGTGTTGAAA
This sequence comes from Quercus lobata, assembly GCF_001633185.2. NCBI lineage: Eukaryota > Viridiplantae > Streptophyta > Magnoliopsida > Fagales > Fagaceae > Quercus > Quercus lobata. The sequence continues at coordinate 5,143,727 of NC_044909.1, read as the reverse complement.
TGTGTAAGATTAAGCCCTTTGTTGCACCGTTGGTGAAGAACTTGACACCCTCTTGAAAAGTTGATTTCTCAGGTTGGACACCCCTTAACATCACCTGCTTGCCTGAGTAAGTGAATTGCATAGTCAGCAACTTAAAATCCCACTTGATATCACCCAAAGTACTCAGCCACTGAGTTCCCAAAACCACTTCACAACCCCCAAAAGGAATGGCATTAAGCTCCCCCATAAATTTGATACCCTGCATCAAGAGTTGGACTCCATGACAGACACCTTTAGTCTTAACCTTTCACCTCCAAAATCTTATAAGTATCAATTTGTAACTTCAACTTCATTGCCATAGCAGCGTCCAAGAAATTGAGTACTCCCTGAATCTAACAGAGATATTACCTCTTGATCTTTAATTTTGCTCGACCCTCATAGTGTTTGGAGATGGATTTCCCCCCAAGGCATAGAGTGTAATCTCAGCCTTGTCGTCTTGTTCTTCTAGCTCTATCACCACATCACCATTGTCATCTAATTCCACCAATCGCAAACTGTGTGCATGCTCCACTTCAAATGCAGAGCCCTCCAATAAATTTTTTTTTTTTTTTTTCTCCTTTGCATTTATGGCCAGTGTGCCATTTCTCATCACAATTGTAACGCAATTCTTGCTTTCTTCTTTCCTCCATTTGGGCACTTGTTAATCTTTGAAGAGGCAATCTTACCTTTTGTTCAGACTTATTTTCAATCTTGGGCACCCCTAACAATGAGGGCTTGCTGGGATCAAAAGAAGTCTTCAAGCTTTTCTTGCAACTGATCAAATACTCCTGAATTTTGGCTAAGCCAAAAGCTTCATTCAGAGACTTGGGTGCCAACATCCTCACAGGAAGATGTATCTCATCCTTTAACCCACTCAAGAAGCAACTGAGTTTATGGGTTTCTGACAAACCTGTGATCCTGTTTGATAAAGCCTCAAATTGACTCTTGTAAACCACTACATTAGATGATTGTTTAAGCCTTGTTAAAGCTTCCATTGCATCATCGTAGGCTGTAGAGCCAAAGTGAATCTGTAGAGCTTTATTGAAAGCATCCCAGCTTGTGAATATTCCAGCATTCTCACATCTTGAAACCACACCAACGCTTCCCCATCCATATGATAAGAAGCCAACAAAATTCGTTGTTGCACTGGTGTATTGTAGTAAGAAAAATGCAAAGTACCTCAGTACCCGACTCGCAGGATCTTCCCCTTGGAATCTTGGAAAATCCAGCTTCAAGGGTTTTCCTGGATTCATGAAAAAAGATTCTGCAGTTGTTGAATCGTTGGTTGCATGGTGATCCCTAGGTATAAATTGTCTTTGATCTTCTGCTTCAACGATCTTCTGCATAAACTGATTGAGGGATTGCAACTGTTTCTGGATTTATTGTAAAATGATATCATGTTGATCAGTAACTTTGGCTAAAGCTGTGATCTTTTCTGAGTTATGGGAGGCCGGTCGAGCTTCAGCCATGGTGATAAGATGATTTAGCTCTGATACCAAATGTTAAGATCCCAGCTGATCTCACAAATTTTAGGGATTGAATGGGTGAATGGAGAAAGATTATAGGGAATATGAGTAGGTTACTTCGAGGGAACCTAGTCCTCCATGAGAAGAATAGGGGATCGAGATGGAAACTGAGTATTCATCTTATTTCTTGATTGATTCCCATTACAATGCTACTGTTCTCTATAATACAATTGTCGTAACTAATTAACTGTTCAATCAGTTATTTCCTTCCCTAACAGCCTTACTAATTCCCAACTATCCATATGTGAGAAATCCCACTATTCACATGGACAATTAGAAGTTAGTTAATTGAAGGTATAATCTACTACATTACAATTACAAGGGTAAACATTACAACAAGTATCTAAGTACAAACTCCACGGGGCATTCCAGCTCAGCAGCTAGGCTTCATAGCAATAACTGTTGGTGCCTTAACACACTAATAGGAACAATGGTATAGCTAGGTGTGCCGTCAAGGCTGATTTGAGGAGAGCCTATGATTCTCTAGATTGGAACTTTATTCTTATGTGTCTGCTATCAGCTGGCTTCCCTACCAAATTTGTGCATTGGATCAGGGTTTGTATTACTTATCCCAGATTTTCTATTAGCCTAAATGGTTCTTTGGTGGTATATTTCCGAGGAAAAGGTTTGAGACTGGGAGATCCCTTGTGCCCTTATCTATTTGTGGTTTTATCAAGGTTGGTCCACTCTAGGGTACAAGGCTTCAATAATTTAAAGTTCCATCCCCACTGCAAGTCTGCCAGGAACTGGGGCTCACTCATTTCAGCTTTGCATATGATCTTCTAATGTTTTCTGCTGCTGACCTGCCTTAATTTAATCTCCTCAAAGATGCCTTGCTGGATTTTGGAAAAATCTCAGGCTTGGCAGTAAATCCAAGCAACAGTGAGGTGTTTTGTGCCAGTATCCCTGCGTTTATTTTTTTATGCTGAATTGCTAGTATACCTGCTGCCTTAAAGCTGGAGGGGGCTGATCCTATGACCAAGATGATGCTGTATAAATATATAACTAATCACAGTCCGAAAAGTACATTGCTGGTACTAGGTTGACAAAAATTAAAACTTAAGACAATATTTTAGTACTTACTCATACCAAATAGGTATTTGACTTTAGAAAACACAAATACACAATGTATTTTATTTAGCTACATGTCTTAAATATAATTGTATTAGAATCACTAAAAAATAATCATGTATTATTTTCACAAAAATAATGAATTTGATGTGATTTTTATACAATTTATTTGTAATATCATTATCTTTTATGAGATACTATTATGCTATAACTTTTTTTTTCTTTTTTGGGGTGGGGGCATTCGTATTTTTTTAGGAGCTAACCTATTAAAAACTTTTAGTTTGAAGAAAAACGCATATAAACTACTTTAAGAAAATGTTCTTCGTAAAACATTTTACAATGAAATACACAAGTATTAAAAGTTGTTTGTTTTCAAATATTATGCTATTGGATATATTACGTAGGTGATTTAGTATTAGCAGATGTTGCATTGTGGGTTAAGAACTTAATATGAATCCAAGGACACCTCGCTGGCTTTTCCTACACAAACATCAGCCCCATTCTATAGTCATTGTCTTATTGACATGTTTCTCCATTGGGTAGCCAACAGTGGCGACTCCAGGAATTTTGTCCAGGGTGTTCCTATTCCACTTTGAAAAAATTTCGGGTCATTTCGATCTATTTCGGGTGTTTTGTGACGTTTCGATAAATACCGGCCGAAATTTAAAATTTGGCCGGCATGAAGTTTGTACTTTAAAAAAAAAAAAGTTCTTAAAATCAAAACAAATTTACATTCTGTACACCGAAAAACCTCAAAAGGAAAAAAAAAATGAAAAGAAAATAAATGAACAAATGTAACCGTACAATAAACTATAAGTTCATTTGAAATATTAATAAAATTATTAATTATTGTTGTTTAGTTGTTTCATTAATTTGTTTGTCTTTTATAAACTATAATTATAAAATTTGTTGTTTCATTAATTATAAAATTATTAATTGTTATTTAGCCTAACATAATTTAATTTATTTGTCTTTTATAATGTATTGGTTAATTTAATTATACAGCTTTAATTATTGTTGTTTAGCGTAACAATAAACTATATTGCTTTAATTTGTTTGTCATTAATTATACTGCTTTAATTTGTTATATTGTTTAGCCCCTTGTGCACATTACACATTTAAAGCAGTATAATGTGCAGCATATTACACTGCTTTAATTATTGTTTACCTGGTCCCAACCCATCAGCCCATCTACCCCCCTCAACAAACAAGCACAAGCCTGATGCCCCAATCACAATAGCCTGCCAATCAGAAAATTTCACAATCACAATACACATTACACTAAAAGACAATCAATATCTCACCAACACCAACAGATAACATAAGGCCAAATTCAATTCAAAAAAACAAAAAACAGGTAAAAAGCAAAATATAAATAAAGGTAATTCGGCCAACCAATCAGAGAATTCAAAAGAGAGAGGGATACTGAGTAAAGTTAGACTATTAAAGAATAAAGACAGAGAACTATTCATTACTTTTATTTCATTTTTTCATTTCAGTGAGATAAAGAGAGAGAGACTGAGAGACTGAGAGAGAGTCAGAGAGAAAAAGAGAGAACCTTGAGGGAGGGAGCACTGAGCGGTGAGCATCGAGCACTGGAGCAGAGCGATCTGCAATCTGCGATGAGGGGCGAGCGAACGACGGCGACGACGAGCGATCTACGGCTACGACGACGTGATCTGTGAGCGATCTACGACGACGGGGACGATGTGACCATGGGTTTGGTCTGCTGGGGTTTGGTTTTGGACCTTTGGTTTGCTCGGTATTGGGTTTTTTTTTTTTTTTTTTGATAAACACTAAAACACCTCTGTATTGGAGTTTGTTTTGCTTTGCTCTTATAGACTGACTGTATTGGGGCTTGGTTTTCTCTGCCAGCGACGTGACCATGGGTAAGGGTTTGATTTCTAATTCTCTACATTGGTTTTTTTTTTTTTTTTGAGAATCCGTGGGTGGGTTTGCTACCTCTGTAATCTATTGGGCTCGCCGTGGGCTTGGCTCTATTACAATTTTTTTTTTTTTTCTCTTGAAAGTAGAACATATAATTTTTTTTTTTTTAATTTGAGGATGTTCTTAATTTTGTGACTGAGGGTGTTCCTAATACACATTAAATATAATTTTTTTTTTTTAATTTTTTTCAGGTCAAGGTGTTCCCAGGAACACCCTGAGTTGTACGTGGCGCCGCCACTGGTAGCCAACATTATTGACATGCTCCAGATTACAGGAATTTCCAAAATGGTAATAATAACTACAAAAACATAAGATTATAGTTATTGATTGATTTGATTCTATTCCATTCCAGTAACACAAAAAAAATCGAGACAAAAAAGTGAACCCCCCCCCCCCCCCCCCCCCACCTCAGAAAATTCCAAGTCATTTCAACCCAATATCGGCCACAATTCTCAACTATCTCTCTCTAAAGTCTTAACTATGATTTCTCACTTTTCTTTTTTCCTCTACGTTTTAATATTTCTCTCTCTGGCTCCCTATCTCTCTCTAATGAATCTAAACATCTCTTTCACGTGCATCACTCTTGTAAGTTGTATCAATCCCTCATCCCCTCTTTCTCGGTCAAATCAAAGCATACGCTTTCATTGCTATTATTTTCTCTTTTCCTTCTAATAGACAAACCGACATTTATTTTAAAATTATATAATACAAACTTTTTAATCTAAGATTTGTTATATATATATATATGTGTGTGTGTGTGTGCACGCACGCGTGTTTTACATTGATTATTTCTGCCAGTTTATTCATGAGTTTCACTGTACTTTTTGATATTATTCATGAATCTCATATTATTTCAGCTAATTTTTAATTTTTTACTTTTATCTACTATACTTTCAGTAAAAAGTTTTTAATTTTAGCAAAATAAGCTGTTTCCAAATTGACACATAATTTACTAATCTCAAAATATTTTAGTATCAAAATATTTTGTTCTAATAAACAGACTGACATGCATCAAAACAACATTCAAAATGTTGAGTAAGATGCACACAAATGGTTTGATAAAATTCACCAGTGTTCTGCTTTTATTCTAAACTCATTTTGTACAGTTTTATATGGAAAATGATATGTATAATTCTTTCTATAGTATTTACATGGCCTAACTCTTTTTTTTTTTTTTTTTTTTTTTGAACACTTACATGGCCTAGCTAATTGCCTTAAGGTAAAGGAGTTCAATATCTACATTGGCCACAGCCACGCTTCATATCTTTGGGTTTTTTCTCCTTCAGCTTCATGTTGTATCTTTTTCTCTCTCTCCTTTTTTTTTTTCCTGAGATTCTTGTTGTATCATTTTATATATATATATATATATTGTGTTTGAAACGTATTATAGAATTGTTTTCTTATATTTAATTTTTATGTGAAAGTAGGAGATTGTGCAAGACAAAACCTACACCACTCCACAATTTACCTTCATTTGTTTGTCTTTTGGCGGGGCTGTCCTTCCCTCTCACTTTCTTTGCTATCTTGCATTCTTGCTTATAGCCTTGTACTTATCTTCTTTTAGTTGCATCTTTGACCATTGCAAATATTTATTTATTTACTGTAAATTGCTGTTATTAGATGAGGCTAGTTTTTTGGTTTCCTTTAACCTTGTGGTATAGCCTATCACAATTAATGAAAGAAAATATACTAGATTTATTAATGTAATCTCAATGGTTACTCAAACTTGCCTATCTCTTCCCAGTGAAATTATTCCCTCCTCCACTAGACAACGATTTTGCTGCTTACAATAAGGTATTAAATGATTTTTAATAAGAAAACTGAGATTAACCATTTATCACCCAATTTTTAAGGTTTTTTTTTAATATTTTTTAATAAAATATGTTATTTTCACAATATTTTCACAACAAACTATAAGCGACAGATTGTTATTGGTAGACAAAAAAGTAATTTTAGTTGTAACTTCAAATTAGAATTAATAACAACTTATTACTTGTGATTTGTTGTGAAAATGTTATAGTTTTCTTTTTTACTAGGCTTTAGAGTATTTTTCAATTTGAATACTAATACAATAAGATATTAAATGATTTTTAAAAAGAAAACTGAGATTAACCATATGTCACCCAGTTTTTTAGGATCTTTTGTACATTTTTATTAGGCTTTAGATTCTTTTTATAATTTGAATACTAAAGAGACATTAACGAGTCATTTAGTATGCGATATGGACGTAAGTTTACTTTCGTTTTTGTTTTTACTTTTTCTTTTTATAATTATACCAACGATTATATTATTTTTATGGTAATCTTATAAAAAAGTTATATTAGTTTCCTGGTAATCTTTTTCCAATTATCATATTTTTAGTGTTTTTCTGATTAATATATTTGTTTCAGGTAATTAAATAAAATCAATGATCATATTCTTTTTATGAATAGTAGGCTGACGCATATACATTACTACATTTACGAAAAGAAGCATGCAGCAACTTCTTATTACTAGAAAGTGAGATTTTTTTTCTTATGAATATATATATATATATATATATTTTTTTTTATAGATAGATAATGGGGAAAAGAGAGGTAAGATTTGAACCAAATACATGGGATACCATAAAAATGTCATTATTAATGGGCAATCACTTAAATACCTTTCTTATAATTTCTAAGACCGTTGTCTGTTACATACTTTATATAATATAGATTTTTTTTTTCTTTTCTTTTTTGCTAAGTCATGGCCTTGACAAAGTTATTTTCCGACTGTGCATATCTACTTTCAATATAGTTGGTTGGCACAATCTATTTCATTGAGATGAGTTTATTAGATAAATCATTTCAAGCTAAGTGTAAGCGTTTTAGCTACCAATTTGATTTCATTTATCGAAACTGCTAAGAAAATTGTTCTTTATTTATTTATTTATGTTAATTGTTTATTTGAGTAATTTAACAAGCTTGGTCAAGTGTTATTTAATGTTCCTATATTTAGACAAGGCTTATCAATATCATTTCAAGTTATCACCATACCCCAGGCAAGACTTATTGTAGTATATATTTTGGAATATTTTAGCACTACATGAGAGAGGCTAAATGAACAAAATTAATAATTGAAAAATATAAAACTATGTCAAATAAAGGAATTAGAATTTTAGATTGATCACTTCATTACTATTGAACAAGATAATTTAAGTGTATAAACTTTTAATGAGTTTCTAATCACATATACTATCGACTTTCCTAACAACTTTTCAATCTGTTTTATGAAATTTAAACTAAGATAGTAAGAATATGTAGTACTTTCCAACATATCTGAACTCTGGAGGTATTTGAGGAGTGCGATGCAAGTAAAGAGTTGGTATATTAAGTTGCGGGAAAGCCGTGTTTTCTAAAGAAATGAAGTTTTTGGTTCATGTTTTTGAAAGATTCATTTGAATTATTCACATGAATCATATGACAATTCTTCTGCCATGAGCTATTTTATGACTCTATCATAATGGTAAGGGTGAAAAAGCCTTTACTAATGGGTGTTTTTCCACCATGAGCTACTTTATAATTCTAGATGCATAATGGATGGGGTTAAAAAACCCTCGTGTTATTGATCGCCTCTATTGGTTATGATAATATTATTTTATTCATATTTCTAGATGTATTAATTGAGTGGCTGTATTTCATTATATTTCATTTATGTTTTGATTTCATTTATTTATCGGAAAAAAGGTAAATAGAAGCAAAATATGTGAATATTTTGTTGGTGTCAACGTAATAGCTATTAATAATCATCGACAACTATACAATTAAATAGAAAAATTTATGGGACATTACTTGTAATCAGGCTTCTTATTACTTAATAATAATCCTCTTTTTTTTTTTTATTAAAAAAAAAATTCCACAAAACGCGAATCTTTTTTTTTTTTTTTTATAGAGTCGAAAAGGGTGGTTCATGTGTGATATCACAACCGACCACACCCCACAGATACATCGTCTGTGAGTACCACCAGCACATAATGGTGCCCGTGTGGGCTTAGAAATGTATGAGTTCATTGAGTTGGTGAATAAACTCTGGCGAATGATGAATATTTTATTTCTCACAATTTATGTCCACATAACGCGAATCTATTTTTTTTTAGAGTTGAAAAGGTGACTCATGTGTGATATCACAGTCGACCACACCTCACAGATATATCGTCTGTGAGTACCACCAGCACATAATGGTGCACGTGTGGCCGTGTGGGCTTAGAAATGTATGAGTTCATTGAGTTGGTAAATAAACACCGGTGAATGATGAGTATTTTATTTCTCACAATTTATGTCAATAAAAATATTGCTTTCTTATTAAAAAAAAATTATATAACAAAGATTATATGTAAGAAAACAATTCACGGAATCTATAATTTATTATTATTATTATTATTAATTTTTGAAAATAATATATATTTTTTAATTTTTTGTTTTGGCATGAACGACATGTAGATCTTGTAGAAAAGATAAAGTAAGATTTACGAGGTCAGGGTACAGATGATAGTACACTCACAGAGGGACGGGCAATGAGTCAATGATAATCATTATCCTGCTATAAATAGCCCAACAACAACAACAACAAAATTGGGTAGGTGTCAAAAAATTCGTTTGCCTCCTAATGTTGCGAATCTGCGTGCGCAGCTATTTCTTACGTTTCTTTAGGGGCCATTACAAAAGTGATAAATGCAGCTGTCAATGGATTCTGTGATTCGATTGCCATTAGACCGACTTTCTTAATATGAGAGAGTCATTCCAAGTCAGAAATACTACAACCCCTTTTAGAAAATGACAGGGACATCTGTGGCACCGCATTACTTAGGCCGAATTTCGCGACGTAATCCAATGCAAATGGACCCTCCTACGTGGCCCCAATCAAATCATAAACTTATAATCAATTTGGAGCTAAACCAATTAATTAACCAAGTACTAATTAACTATCAACACAGAAAATGTTTTCTAAATTCTAACTTCAAAATCCAAAATAGGTTAGGAAGTGGAAACTAGCTAATTACGGGTTCATTTAGATACCATTTATTTTACTGAAAACTGAAAACACTGTAACAAAATAATTTTTAAATGTGTGAATAGTGTCATGAAACCAATTTTTAATGAAAGTTTGGTTGAAAAAAATGTAGTGCACGGGACCCACTGAAAAGCACTGTCCACCGTTTATTTTGCTGGTCAAAGAGGTAGTGAGTCTCATGCACAGTGCACGGGACCCACTGAAAAGCACTGTCCACCACTTATTTTACTGGTCAAAGAGGTAGTAGGTCCTGTGCACAGTGCACGAGACCCACTGACAGACAACATCCCAGTGCTTCTCAACAAATAAATTAATAAAAAAAAAGAAGGAAAACACAAAAGCAGCACCAAAAATGTGTATCCAAACGCATACTATATTATGAAGTCCAAAAGCAATATAAATAATAAGGTGGAGTCAACATTTGTTGTTCAGATGAAAAAAAAAAAAAAACTTTGGGAATGCTTATTTTTAGTAGTTTATTTGTATAATGCGAGATAAAAAGTTAAAAACTAGTTTGTGACGGGTCAAAATTAGATAAGCTAAATTCTAACCTCACACAATTTATTTGTAAAGATGGGATGTCAATCAACCTTAGTTACCCTTGTTAGAGTGAATTAATCAGGTGATATTGAAATAAGTCAAGGAATATATCTAAGTCAAGGAAATTGAACAATACTAGTCTTGGATTGATTAAGTTATGCTCCTTGGGTTTAGTCCGAGGGGTAGGTTTACACTTGTTCTTGGGTTACAATACTGTCACTCTCTTTTCTCCTTTCTCCAAACATTTCATCCCTCTCTTTGTAGGGATCTCTTTCTTTTATATAGTCATCCAGGTTGTATCCTGACCTTTCACTTGGAGGGCTATGGCTTATTTTCCCTGATACTTGTCCCATCAGGGTCTTACTAAAAGGTTTTTCTATTAGGCTGTAAGCTGTAATGACACTGTTCAAGGGTCATTTCATTATTAATATTGCCAACTAAGTGGGTGCAAAACATTGAATGTGGAGGTGATGGATGCATATACAGCGTGGATTATTGTTAACACTGCTTTCTCTAAAGGGAGATAGTGCATCTCTACCTCCACAAGAGTTTTACTAATGTAAAAGATCGGCTTTTGAACATCTTGGTCTAATCTAATTACAACAGCGCTTACCACGTGGTTTGTTACAGCCAAATACATATACAGCGTTTCCCCGGCTACTGGTCGAGAGAAGATTGGGGCTCAAGATAAATATAATTTTAACTCATTGAATGCCACTTGGCATTCACTTGTCTATTGAAAATCCTTCCATTTCTTCAGTAATTGGAAGAATGGCCTACATTTATCTACAGATCTAGAGATAAATTGATTAAGTACTGCACTCATACCTTTGAGGCGCTAGAGTTCGTTAGGATTTCTCTGGGACTTCAGGTTTTGCAATGCTACAATTTGGTCTGGGTTCGTTTCAATACCCCGGTGTGTAACTAAGTATCCTAGAAACTTTCCCTAGCTTACTCTAAAGGCACATTTAGAGGCATTCAACTTTAATCGATGTTTCCAGAAAGTTTCAAAAGTTTTAGCAAGATCGGAAAGATGATCCTCAACGACCTTACTTTTTACCACCATATCATCCATATAGGCCTCAATATTTCTCCCCAATTTTTTTTTGAACATTTTAGTAATCATCCTCGGATATGTCAACCCTGCATTTTTTAACCCGAACGACATGACCTTGTAATGATAATTGTCCGTGGAGGTAATAAAGGAGGTTTTTTCTTGATCCTCGAGAGCTAAAGCTATCTGATGGTATCCTTAGAAGGCATTAAGGAAGCTCATTTTTGGATGTCCAAAAGTTGCATCAACAAATTGGTCAATCTTTGGTACTGGGAAGGGAACTTTTGGACAAGTTTTATTTAGGTCCATAAAGTCAATGCAGATTCACCACTTTTCGTTCTTCTTTTTTACTACCACCATGTTGGCTAGCCACTTGGGGTAGAAAACCTCTTTGATATCCCCAGCCTCCTTAAGCTTATGCATCTCTTCCTTCACTGCTTTGGCGTGGACATCCGAAGACCTGCGTGGTTTTTGCTTCTTTAGAAGACAGCAGGGGTCCACATTAAGTTGATGGCATATGAACTCTGAATCTACCCTAGGTGCCTCGTATGGACTCCATGCAAACACATCCATATTGTTTATCAGAAACAATATTAGCTCCATCTTTTCTATGACTGGGAGGCTCTCTCCTACTTGGAAACATTTGTTTCAGAGGTCTATGGGCATCTTCTCTAATTGCTCATATATGTCCTTTGGTGGAGACTATAATTGCTATAACAAATCCATCGGTTTGACTTCTTCCACTTGCTTGCAACCAATGGGAATTACTTGGCATCTTCCACTTCTTATGTAGGAATTCCCATTCCACTCGATCGTAAGATTTACTAATGTCAAGCATTACAGCCATGTAACCTATTTTACCTTGTCTTTTGTTTCTCAACCGATGCAACATCTCATATTCAACCACCGTATTATCGGAGATGAGTCTATTTGGAACAAATACGCTTTGTGTATCAGAGATGATATTCAAGAGGATAGTTTTTACGCGATTAGCCAAAACTTTTAAGATTATATAGCTCACCACATTGCTCAAACTAATAGGGCGGTAGTCTGCCATATGTTGCGGGTCCTTAATCTTTGGGATGAGTAGGATGTGGGTGAAATTCATCTTGTTAAGGATGTGGCCTGAGTTTAGGATTGAGAGCACTGCTTCGGTGACATCCCCACCCACTTTGTGCCAATATTTCAGAAAGAAAAACAGCAACATACCATTTGGGCCAAGCGATTTTGACGGATGCATCTCAAAGTATGCGTTCCTCACCTCCTCTCCCATAAAGGGTCTATTCAGCTCTTGGTTCATTCCCCTCCGTTACTACACTATCTACCAAGGTCAGAACCTCCTCTACATTGGTCGGGTGTGATGTGTAGAAAATCACCTAGAAGTACCTCTCTGCTATACCACCTATTTGCTGCTCATCTGACCTCAAACTCTTATTTTCATCCATTAGGTCCTTAATCTAATTTTTTCATCTTCTTTGGCTTGCTCATCTGTGGAAAAACTTGGTATTTTTGTCCCTTGCTGGGAGCCATATCGCTCTTGATCTTTGCCTCCAAAACACCTCCTCATGGTGTAACAAGTCATTAATGTCATCTCGCACTTGGCTAATTTGGTCCAGGTTGTTGCCATAGCCTGTGTTGATCAACTCCTCTAGTACCTTTTGATAGTTTTTAGACCCCTCAAAACACAATTGATTTAACCTAGGTAATTAGCCAAGTTGTTACTTAGTCCAATTTAACAAATTTAGGTTATCACAATCACAAAGATCATATCAAGTAAAGCAGCGGAAAGATAAATAACACAAGATATGATCACCCAGGAAACCAAACCGGTAAAAACCTGGGGAGGATTTGACCTAGCTATCCTCAAGGTAAACTTGAATCCACTATCTTGAAAGAATCGAAATTCATACAATAAGACTTACAAGCCCCCACGCTCGACTTCTTATTGCTACCAACCAATAGAACTTACTGACACGACCACGTGCAAGTTCTGAATCCACGGACTCCTTTTTTCTTGGATTCACCACCAAATACAAGCACACCCGCTTGTGTTTTCTTTAAACTTCAATGGCAGCAACAGAGTTGATCATCAAGGTGTAGATAAAATCTTCTCCTTGAAAACCCTAAGTTTGTGTAAAGGAAAGCTCCTCTAGATCTCACAAGAGATTTACACAAACCGCAATATGAGCAACACTAAAACGTGGTTAGGGTTTGCCTTTTATACTTAGGACAAATTAGAAAACCCTAAAACGTTTTAAACAACTAGGGCTGAGTTGGAAATCTACAGAAAAAAAACATTCTGCACGAGATTCGATCGATCGAGCCTAAGCTTCGATCGATCAAGCCAGGCCAAAATGCATAATTCTTTCTGCATTAGCTCGATTCCAACTTTACATAAAATACACAACTTTGAGCAAGACTAAAACACTTCTAAACATATTGTTTTGATCATAGTTTGCCAACAATACACATTAGAGTTCTAAATACATAAATACCTAAGTCTTTAGAACCTAACACCTTCTGTTTTTCATCCAACCAGTGTCTTGTGTTCCCAAAGACCTCTCGACTCCAAGCAACCAGCTACATTCGACAAAACTTAAACTTCTCAAACAGTCGAGACATAGGGTTGCCATTAGGCATGTGTTGGGACCATGCTTCCCTGATTTTTTCTTCACACCTTTCATGAGTTGCCCATCTTTCCTCAAATCTGTGAAGCTGCTTACGCCGCAGCCGAACCTACTAGACAGAATATTGGGTGTTTATGAGTATAGGATCATGATCAGAGTATGTTACCTGTTGGTGGAACTCATTAGTTGTAGGGAACAAAGCCTGCCAAATCGTGTTGGCACACGCTCTATCCAAATGTAGCTCCACAAATGCTGCACCCGGTTGACCATTTTGCCAAGTAAACGAATAACCATGGAATTCAAGGTCCATCAACTCACAATGAAGAAGTGTCTCCTTGAATGCTAGCATTGGTGATAGCTGTTTAGGAAGGCCACTGTGCTTCTTTGAAGAGTGAATTACTTCATTAAAGTCACCCATACAAACCCATGGTAGTGAGGATCTTGCATGTAAGTGTCTAAGGAGTTGCCACGACTCAATGCTTTTGGTGTCCCTCTGGTCTACCATAGAAACTAGTAATCCTCCATGGTTGTTGGTTATCAGGTAATTAATATATGTGCATCAATATGGTTTGGCAAGAAGGTCTGAATGTGCAGGTTACAATTTGACTTCCAAAACATACCCAACCCTCCACTACATTCGTCACTAGTAACAACTAGCACTGATTGGAAGTTCAAGTCAAAACATAGTTTTCGCATCTCTGCTATTGACTGCTTTAACTCCATAAGAAACAGAACGGTGGGTCTTTTTTTCCTCACTAACTCAGTGAGTACATCTATTGCACGTTGGTTCCCAAGTCTCCAGTAGTTCTAGCTAATGATGATCATGTAGGGAATTTAATAAAAAAATCCCAACCTGTGAGAAACAAAACAAATAGAGAAAACACACGTCAAAGAAAATAATCACACGCACAAGACAATATTTACGTGGTTCGGCAATTTGCCTACGTCTACGGAGTTGCAGGGATTTCACTATTATTAGGAAAAATACAATAGCACACAAGAACACTCTCAAGAAACCCAAATCTCAATTACACCCTAACACTCTCTCACAGAAAAAAAATAAGAATAGAAACTGGCTGCCTCTCTTTTCTCTATTTTCTCTCATGCGGCCGCTAACTAGGTTAATTGGAATTACTCTTTTTTTAATCTCATGGCTGCACTACTACTAAAAACCTAATATATATATATATATATATGTCAAAGTCGGCTGAAGAGGTAGGTTCCTATTCCAAAAAGGATTCGGTCAAATAAGGTGGGTTTGTGGCAATTCAAGCCACACACGGGCCCACTTTAACAAATCTCCACCTTGGCTTGAATTGATTAAGCTACACTACTAGCAAACTCCTCCATCAGCTCCACCTTAGCCCTTAAGGGCTCACAAGCTGCAAACATCAGCCACAATCCTCCATAACACAATCCCTCATCCCTGCAACTCATCCTCCTGTCCTCAAGTTAGAAGACCAATTGAAGCTGTGCACAGCTTCAACTTCTCAATAGTGACACCTTTAGTCAACATGTCTGCCGGGTTCTTAGATCCACAAATCTTCTCAAGCATTACCAGCTTATCTTCAACAAGATAACGGATAAAGTGGTATTTTGTCTGTATGTGCTTCGACTTTGAATGAAAAGCCGAATTTTTGGCAAGAAAAATTGCACTCTGACTGTCACTGTGTAGAATGCCCATCTCCTACTTCTTACCCAATTCATCTAAGAAACCATGTAGCCAAATCATCTCCTTTCCAGCTTCAGTTGCTGCAACATACTCAGCTTCTGTAGTAGACAAAGTAACAATCTTCTGTAGATTTGAAGCCCATGATATAGCTGTACCACCTAGAGTGAAAACAAACCCTGAGTACTCTTTCTATTGTCAATATCACCAGCAAAATTAGCATCTACATAACCCTGCAGTTTCAAACTTGCACCTGTGAAGCAAAGACATGTATCTGATGAACCCTTCAGATATCTCAGAATCCACTTGACTGCCTCCCAATGCTGCTTTCCAGGCCTACTCATGAATCTGCTCACAACTCCCACTGCATGTGCAATGTCTGGCCTTGTACACACCATAGCATACATCAAGCTACCAATAGCTGAGGCATAGGGCACTTTGCTCATATGGTCCATTTCTTCTTCTGTCTTCGGTGATTGTTCTTTGCTTAGCTTGAAATGACTACCCAAGGGTGTGCTCACTGGTTTAGCTTCATTCATGTTGAACCTGCTGAGAACTTTCTTCACATACTCTGACTGTGAAAGCTTCAATGTACCATTAGTCTTGTCTCTAATGATTCTCATACCAAGGATTTGTTTTGCAGCTCCCAAATCCTTCATTGCAAACTGTTTGGACAATTGCTTCTTCACATTATTAATCTCCTCAATGCTAGACCCTGCAATAAGCATATCATCCACATACAACAGTAATATGATGTAAGAATTGTTAAAAGACTTAACATAGCAACAGTGATTAGTTTCACATCTCTTGAACCCAATTCTATGCATAAAACTGTCAAATTTCTTGTACCACTGTCTAGGAGCTTGTTTTAGGCCATACAAGCTTTTTCTCAGTTTGCAGTCTAAATTCTCTTGTCCTTGAGCAATGAACCCTTCTGGCTGAATCATGTAAAGGTCTTCCTCCAAGTCACTATGAAGGAATGCTGTCTTCACATCTAACTGCTCAAGATGTAAGTTTTCTGCAGTCACCATTCCCAGTACTAGTCTGATTGTTGACATCTTCACAACTGGAGAAAATATCTCTGTGTAGTCAATGCCTTCCTTCTGCTGGAACCCTTTAATAACTAATCTGGCCTTGTAACGTTTGCTACCATCATGCTCATTCTTTATTCTGTATACCCACTTGTTGTGCAAAGCCTTCTTTCCTACTGGCAATTCAGTCAGTTCCCATATCTGATTCCCCAACAAGGAATCCATCTCATCCTTCATGGCTAACTCCCACTTGCTTGAATTCTCATCTTGCAAGGCTTCATCATAACACTCTGGCTCACCACCATCAGTCAACAGGAGATAATTTAGAGTGGGTGAATAACGTTGTGGATGTCTAATGTTCCTGAAAGATCTGCGGACTTCAGCTACAGGTGTACTCAGATCTATCTGTGAATTTACATTCTCCTTATCTTCTTCACCCCTTTTTTAGACAGTACCTTCAGTCAATTCATCTAAATTGACAAACTCAGATTTCTTCTGATCTATCTCTGTAATATCTGACACTACAGTTGACCTGTCTTTATACATAACCTGTTCATTAAATATCACATTTCTACTTCTGATGATTTTCCTGTTTTGTTCATCCCAAAACCTATAGCCAAATTTCTCATCACCATAGCCAATGAAAAAACATATTTTAGACTTTGCATCAAGTTTACTACGAGCATCAGAATCAATATGAACATAAGAAACACAACCAAAAACTTTTAAGTGTGAAAACTTTACCTCTTTACCGCTCCAAACCTCCTCATGAAGTTTGAACTCCATGGGAACTGAAGGTCCTCGGTTTATCAGGTAAGCTGCAGTGCTAACAGCATCAGCCCAAAAAGTTTTTGGTAGTCCAGCATGCAACCTCATATTCCTAGCACGCTCATTGAGAGTTCTGTTCATGCACTCAGCCAAACCATTCTGCTGTGGTGTCCCAGGAATGGTCTTCTCCATCCTAATTCCCTGTGCAGCACAATACTCACTGAACCCTCCATCTATGTACTCTCCTCCATTATCTGACCTCAAATATTTTACTTTCAAACTTGTTTCTGTCTCAACCATGACCTTCCACTTCTTAAAAGTTTCAAATACATCAGATTTATTTTTCAGAAAATAAACCCATACCTTTCTGCTTGAGTCGTTAATGAAAGTGATGTAGTACCTTGAACCTCCAAGGGATGCAACCGGGGAAAGCCCCTACAAATCAGTATGTACTAATTCCAATTTTTCAGCCTTCGGTATCCTACCAGTTTTCAAGAAACTCACATTTTTCTGCTTTCCTAAGATGCAACTTTCACACATGTCAAAATCAATGGACTTTAATTTTGGTAGTTTTCCTTTTAACAGCAGCATCTTCATCCTTTTCTCACTCATGTGACCAAGTCTGCGGTACCATAAGTTTGTATCAGTACTTGCATCAGCAACTGCAATTGTGTCTCTTGGACTTGAGGTCATGTATAGAGTACCAGTTTTCTTTCCACGAGCCAATACCCTAGCTCCCTTTGTAACCTTCCAAGTACCACCAACAAATAGTATTGCATGTCCTTCATCATCAAGTTGTCCAATAGAAATCAGATTCCTCCTCAAGTCAGGAATATGTCAAACCTTCTCCAGTAACCAAACAGACTCATTGGGCAACAATATTCGGACATCTCCCATACCAACAACATCCAAGGCTGAACTATCAGCCAAATACACCTTACCAAAATCACCTGTAACATAATTCTGTATGATTTCTCGGTGTGGAGTGGTATGAAACGAAGCTCCTGAATCCAAAACCCAATCATCAAGTGGACTGTCTACTGCAAGAAGTAATGCATTTTTTACATCTTCTGTTACAGCATTGGCAGAATCATCTTCATTCTTCTTCTTAGGACTTTTGCATTGATTCCTAAAGTGACCTGTTTTCCCACAATTTCAGCATTGTACTTGTTGGCCTGATCTAGATTTACTTCTGTTCTGATTAGAATTTCTGGATTTTGATCTGCCCCAATTTGAATTTCTGTTATTACCTCTGCCTCTTGTCTCAAGGTTTAGGGCAGAACCAGATCCTGAGGTTTCACCTGCATCTCTTCTGTGAATCTCCTCAGCCAGAATTAAATCTCGTGTATCATTGTACTTGAGGTTTTCCTTTCCTGTAGAATTACTTATTGTCATCCTCATTGCCTCCCAACTGTTTGGCAAAGAAGCCAAAACGATCAGTGCACGGATCTCATCATCAAAATCAATTTCTATAGATGACAATTAATTTGTGATAGTGTTAAATTCATTCAGATGTTGTGCTACTGATGCATTCTCTGCCATCTTCAGATTGAACAGTTTCTTCATCAAGTGCACTTTATTGTTTGCTGACGGTTTTTCATATATACCAGACAAAGCCTTCATCAGATCTGCTGTGGTCTTCTCCTTTACAACATTGTGTGCAACAGACCTAGACAGAGTTAGCCTAATAACTCCTAGTACCTGTCTGTCAAGAAGAGCCCATTCCTCAGCTTTCATAGTCTCAGGTTTTGTCCCCAAAAGAGGCAGATGCAATTTCCTCCCATAGAGATAATCTTCAATCTGCATCCTCCAATACGTGAAGTCTGTGCCGTCAAACTTTTCTATTCCAGACGTCTTTCCTGCTTCCTCTGCCATTGCTCCCACTCAAACCTAACCCTAGGTTCTGATACCAGGGAATTTAATAAAAAAATCTCAACCTGTGAGAAACAAAACAAATAGAGAAAACACACGTCAAAGAAAATAATCACACGCACAAGACAATATTTACGTGGTTCGGCAATTTGCCTACGTCTACGGAGTTACAGGGATTTCACTATTATTAGGAAAAATACAATAACACACAAGAACACTCTCAAGAAACCCAAATCCCAATTACACCCTAGCACTCTCTCACAGAAAAAAAAATAAGAATAGAAACTGGCTGCCTCTCTTTTCTCTATTTTCTCTCATGCGGCTGCTAACTAGGTTAATTGGAATTACTCTTTTTTTAATTTCACGGCTGCACTACTACTAAAAACCTAATATATATATATATATATATATATGTCAAAGTCGGCTGAAAAGGTAGGTTCCTATTCCAAATAGGATTCGGTCAAATAAGGTGGGCTTGTGGCAATTCAAGCCACACACGGGCCCACTTTAACAGATCATTGTGCTCCGCAGGGCTACACAGCAGTCTCCACTATAGATGCATCCATATAAGTAAGGGCCCCCGAGTTTTGATATGCTTTCCACCCTTAGTAACGTCGGATTCAAGCTGCAACGAACCACTTTCATGCAATCTCTCATCCCCCACTTTATTAAACATCCTACCCTTCCTGTTCATGTATACACTCTATTCGCTCCCACCTAGGTTGCACGTGTTGGGAGTGAGTTTCTTGCTCACGTGGCTTACTTTGCATGTCTCACTCTCATCATCAATATCATGCTCCCCACTCATGAGTTTGTGTTTGTCTACTATCCCGATGTGGCATTGGTCTAAAGTCACGGGTTTTAGTCCATATATATTGTTTATTTTAAGAAGGAATTAAGTTCCCTTTGTTTTTTTCGAGAAGGAATTTGAGAAGGAATTAATTCCCATTCTTTGTTTTGACCCTTTGAGTTTCGCACAATCCATTTATTGAAGTGACTGGTCGGTTTCTGTTTGGCGGAGAACTAGATACGATCCAGATTGTCCCATTTAAAGAACTGTAAGATTTGGAGGTTTTTTGGACCACTGGCATAAATAACTTCAGATTAATTATATGCCATGCGTCTCAGAGCCAAATTATACTTGCACTGTTTTTCAAGTGCTTCCAAATTGTTTTTGATAACTCCAACACCATTACTTTAGAAAACCACTTTAACATATGATATGAACCGCCTTACCAAACGGAATACCTGACCTCTAGACGTCTCTAGAATTTTTTCTACTACCATAAATTTAAGTCATTTGTTCATCACCAAACATACATTGAAAATACACATCCTATATCTCTTGTGAATCTTTCAGTGTCTTCCCCTCGTGCCGCATGTCCTTGTGATGAGATACGTCACATCTCGCCCCGTCCAATTTGATAGCTAGCGTTGTCCTTAAAATCAAACTGCCCCGTCACATCTCGGCGCTAACTTCAGCATAAAGGCCCCCATCCCCATCTCATCCAGATGAAAAAAAAAAAAAAACTAGGTTCCACCTTTCAATATTGTCTATAAAAACCAGCCAGCTTCACTTAACAAAACATACATCTGGAAAAACACATAGCTCAGCTTAAAAAAATGTGGTTGAAAACCCTCTTCAATATTGTGAAGGTGGCGATGATTCTTGCATTGCTGTTTCTTAACAGCAAGTCTCTTGAAGTTGCAAGGGCTTCGGATGACATGAAGTCAAAACCTGAGTCACAAGATCGAGTTCCAGTTCCACCATCCGCCCCCAGTCCATGCACCTACATACCTGAATCCGATGATGGAGGTTGCCACTAAATAGAGATACCGGAGCTTTAGCTTTCGTCATATGGGGATTGAGTTGTTTGTCATGTTTAGTAATTGAAAGAAATGTAATGTTATGTAGTAACTAGCAAAAAAAAAGGCAATTATCTCTATTAATTTGCCTAGTGTTTGTTCTATGTTACGGTTGCATATTCATTCTTAAAAAAAAAAAAAAAAAAAAAAAAAATTGCATATTCGTTTATTTTATTTTATTTTTAGTTTTAATGATCAATAATAGCAAATGGAAATTGAGCACACTTTTGGTTTGTTGTTTATATTTATGCATCTATCTCTTTAGATGGGCAAAAATGGCCCATTAGTATTAATTTTTGAAATATTTAGCAACAGAGCACTGTTTCGGAAATAATTAGGGAAATACCACTTTTTTCGAAAACGCCGCTATAGGGCCCGAAAACGTCACTATAGGGCTTAAAAAACGCCACTATAGGGCCCCTTGAACCTGTTATGGGGACTTATAAAAAAAATTTTGTAGGAAAACGCCGCTATAGGGCCCAAAAACGTCACTATAGGGCTTAAAAACGCCACTATAGGGCCCCTTGAAACTGTTATGGGACTTAAAAAAAAATTTTGCAGGAAACCGCCGCTATAGGGCCCAAAAACGTCACTATAGGGCTTAAAAACGCCACTATAGGGCCCCTTGAACCTGTTATGGGACTTATAAAAATTTTTTTCAGGAAAACGCCGCTATAGGCCCGAAAAAGTGGTAGATTGTTATATAGTTCGGAAACAGTGTTTCTGAGCAAATTATTTCCAAAATTGATGGTAATGGGCCATTTTTGCCCTTTGGATGTATTAAAAAGTTTTGTAACTGGTTGCCCCTTGGACTCACCAAAGTAAAAGCCCATTTGAGAAAGGAAAAAAAAATTCCTTGTCAAGTAGGCCCCACGAGAGAAACATAAGCCAGAATCGCATATAGAGAGAGAGAGAGAGAGAGAGAGAGAGAGAGAGAGAGAGAGTACATTTACTAACTAGAGAGTAGGTGCGTATCTACCATCTTCTCGGCGAAATTTCCACTTTTCCAGCTTTGGTTTGTTCAAGGTTAGTTCTACCTCTTTGATTTACATCTTCTTTTCTCTTCATAGGGTTGTTCATACCGAATTTGAAATTCAGTCCTGATTTTCGATTTTGGGGTCTTTTGGTCAAAATTAGATTTAAAAAAAAAATTGGATTTGGGTTTGATTTTGTTTTAAGGGCGGTTTGTAGCCGAGAAAATTAGGGGAGTCTTTTTTGTTTGATTATTTTCTTAGAAATTTGAAGGCTGTACTTAGACTTAGACTTAGACATCGATTTTTTTCTTTTTCCCTCGATTTTTGGTTCATTTGGGTTTTATTATTATTTGGTGCTGTTTTTAGTTGGCAAGAAAATTAGGGAAGATGCTGAATCTCGGAAACCAAGATCACTAGATACAAGGCATGATTCCATACCATTTTGTTCTAATTTCTGTATCAAACAGATGGTTTCCTTAAACTTTAATTTATTTTTCACCAAAATTGTGATCCTCTCTGGAATTTCTTCAACTTATTTAATCCCTGATCACCAAGTCCAATTATAAGTTGACAATTTCTCTGAAGTTTTTTTTTTCTTATTGTGTTTGACTGATTGTTGTTACTTCTCGATTCTCTCACGTTTGGAATTTTTTTTTTTCAAAACGTGAGATGATCATCCTTTATGCAATCCAGCAGAACGAGTTAGAATTGTTGGAATTAAAGGGAAATTATTGTGCTTTAGTTTATTTTCTTTACCTCAAACATTGTACTTATACAGGTATGTATAGTTGGAACCTATGATGTCAACTTTTGTATTGTACGGCTACTTTAGAAACATTTCTTTATGGAAATGATGTATTTGATACATCTTCAGGAATACTCTGTAGTTTCTGTTTCGTTGTTCTTATGACTAAAATATGGTTTTTGAAAATGTATTTGGTTCTTCAACTCAAAGATGTCTCCCTTTCGACATCGTTAAAGTTTGTAATGATAAACTGGAAAATGTGCATGTTAGTGACACAAGAGGACCTTGGAGTTTGTGTAAAGAACTATTTATTGAGGCGCTCAAATTTATTCTTAATGAAGTCTAACTTGGTTTTCCTGATGCCAAATAAAGTTTTGGCATAGATTCCAAGTATTTGAACAGCTGTCAGCATTCTAAATTGATTAGAGGTTGTGAAAATGCCAGTTTTAGTGTTCTTACTTCTTGGTGACAGTAAAACTGAATAAGTGAATTGCATAGTCAGCAACTTAAAATCCCACTTGATAACACCCAAAGTACTCAGCCACTGAGTTCCTAAAACCACTTCACAACCCCCCCGAATGGAATGACATTAAGCTCCACCATAACTTTGATACCCTGCATCAAGAGTTGGACTCCATAACAGACACCTTTAGTCTTAACAACTGCCCCATTAGCCACTTTCACCTCCAAAATCTTAGAAGTATCAATTTGTGACTTCAACTTCATTGCCATAGCAGCATCCAAGAAATTGTGAGTACTCCCTGAATCTAACAGAGACATTACCTCTTGATCTTTAATTTTGCTTGGCCCTCATGGTGTTTGGTGATGTATTTCCCACCAAGGCATAGAGTGTAATCTCAGCCTTGTTGTCTTGTTCTTCTAGCTCTATAACCGCATCACCATTGTCATCTAATTCCACCAATCACAAACCGTGTGCGTGCTCCACTTCAAATGCAGATCCCTCCAACGAAATTTTTTTTCCTCCTTTGCATTTATGGCCAGTGTGCCATTTCTCATTACAATTGTAACTCAATCCTTGCTTTCGTCTTCCCTCCATTTGGGCACTTGTTAACCTTTGAAGAGGCAATCTTATCTTCTGTTCAGACTTATTTTCAATCTTGGACACCCCTAACAATGAGAGCTTGCTGGGATCAAAAGAAGTCTTCAAGCTTTTCTTGCTACTGATCAAATACTCCTGAATTTTGGCTAAGCCAAAAGCTTCATTCTGAGACTTGGGTGCCAACATCCTCACAGGAAGATGTATCTCATCCTTTAACCCACTCAAGAAGGAACTGAAACAAACCTGTGATCCTGTTTGATAAAGCATCAAAATGACTCTTGTAAACCACTACATTAGATGATTGTTTAAGCCTTGTTAAAGCTTCCATTGGATCATCATAGGCTGTAGAGCCAAAGAGAATCTGTAGAGCTTAATGAAAGCATATCAACTTGTGAATATTCCAGCATTCTCAGCATCTTGAAACCACACAAACACTTCCCCATCCATATGATAAGAAGCCAACAAAATTCATTGTTGCATTGGTGTATTGTACTAAGAAAAATACTGACCAACTTGGTACCCAACTCGCAGGATCTTGCCCTTGGAATCTTGGAAAATCAAGCTTCAAGGGTTTTCCTGGATTCATGAAAAAAGATTCTGCAGTTGTTGAATCGTTGGTTGCATGGTGATCCCTAGGTACAAATTTTCTTCGATCTTCTGCTTCAATGATCTTCTGCATAAACTGATTGAGGGATTGCAACTGTTTCTGAATTTCTTCTAAAATGATATCATGTTGATCAGTAACTTTGGCTAAAGCTGCAATCTTTTCTGAGTTGTGGGAGGCCAGTCGAGCTTCAGCCATGGCGATAGGATGGTTTTGCTTTGATACTAAATGTTAAGATCCCAGCTGATCTCACAAGTCTTAGGGATTGAATGGGTGAATGGAGAAGATTAAAGGGAATATGAGTGGGTTACTTCGAGGGAACCTAGGCCTCCATGAGAAGAATAGGGGATAGAGAGAGAAACCGAGTATTCATCTTATTTCTTGATTGATTCCCATTACAATGCTACTGTTCTCTTTAATACAATTGTCCTAACTAACTAACTGTTCAATCAATTATTTCCTTCCCCAACAGCCTTACTAATTCCCAACTATCCACGTGAGAAATCCCACTATTCACATGGACAATTAGGAGTTAGTTAATTGAAGGTACAATCCACTACATTACAATTACAAGGGTAAACATTACAACAAATAACTAAGGACAAACTCCATGTGGCATTCCAGCTCAGCAGCTAGGCTTCATAGCAATAACTGCTGGTGCCTTAACACACTATAATAGAAACAATGGTATAGTCAGATGTGCCATCAAGGCTGATTTGAGGAAAGCCTATAATTCTCTAGATTGGAACTTTATTCTTATGTGTCTGCTATCAGCTGGCTTCCCTACCAAATTTGTGCATTGGATCATGGTTTGTATTACTTATCCCAGATTTTCTATTAGCCTAAATGGTTCTTTGGTGGTATATTTCCAAGGAGGAAAAGGTTTGAGATTGGGAGATCCCTTGTGCCCTTATCACTTTGTGATTTTATCAAGGTTGGTCCACTCTAGGGTATAAGGCTTCAATAATTTAAAGTTCTATCCCCACTGCAAGGAATTGGGGCTCACTCATCTCAGCTTTGCAGATGATCTTCCAATGTTTTTCTGCTGCTGACCTGCCTGAACTTAATCTCCTCAAAGATGCCTTGCTGGATTTCGGAAAAATCTCAGGCTTGGCAGTAAATCCAAGCAAGAGTGAGGTGTTTAGTGCTAGCATCCTTGCTACCTTAGAGCAGAATATTTTGAAGATCCTATAGTTCAATGAAGGCAATCTTCCAGTGAGATATCTTGGCTTGCTCCACATTCCTGATAGACTTAGTTCCAAGGATTGTTAGCCTTTGTTGGATAAGATCCCAGCTAGGATCAACACTTGGTCATCTAGGAATTTCTGTGGAAAGGTAGAGGTGAAGGCAGGGGGTGGTATCAGGGTATCATGGGAAAAGGTCTGCCTCCCAATAAGAGAGGGAGGTCATGGTTTAAAAAGGATTGTGGATTGGAATAAAGCTGCTGTTATGAAACTTATATGGAATCTCTTTACCCAAAATGGGTCCTAATGGGTAGCTTGGGTGCATCAGTATTTGATTGAAAGAAAATGCCTTTGGACTATTTAAATCCCTCAAGATTGCACTTGGGGATGGATTTCCATCTTTAAAGTAAGACAGGAAGCTAGGCAGCTTGTGAGCTTTGAGGTTGGGGGTGGGAGTAAAATCTCTCTATGGCATGATCTATGGCATCCAAATGGTGTCCTATTTCATAACTATGGTAATAGGATTATCTATGATGCAGGCAGTCATTTTGAGGCCAAAGTATCTTCTTTCTTAAGGAGAAACAGTGGATTTGGAGGGCTGCAAGGCTGATCAGCTTGTTGATATCCAAAGCAAGCTTAGTCTTATACAGTTAAAGGACTCTGATAGAGCTCTTTGGGCATTGTTTCATAAATTCAGCTGTTCTGGGACTTGGGAAGAAATCTGGTGTAAAGGGCAATTTGTCCCATGGTGCAAGCTGATATGGTTTAATGCAACGTTCCTAGAAATTCCTTCCTTGGCTGGCTAGCTTTGAGAAACAAATTTCCAACCGAGGAGAGAATGATTCGGTGGGGTTACCAAGGGGACAGCAACTGTGTTCTTTGCAATGCCTTCTTAGAAAGTAGATACCACCTTTTTGTCTTTTCCCTCCTTCACTAAGAGGATTTGGGAGAATGTCATGAGTCTTTGTTTAATTTCTGCTGCAAAAAATTGATTGGCAGGATTTGTTGGAATGGGCTACTAATCAGTTGAAGGATCACAGCTTTAGAGTGGTTATTTTCAAACTGGCTTGGTGTGCTGCTGCGACCATAAAGAAATGCAATAATTCATGCTGGCAGAATGAGTGAAGAACAAATATTTAGAGGTATCAAGAATGAAGTGAAGTGTACAATGGAAAGCAAATGCAAGGCTTTTGATTCAGTTCTTAACAGGATTTTATGTTCAAAGTGGGGCATTAGTCCTAGTGTGCTATGCAGAAAGTCTTGATCTGACTGTGATGATAAGTGAGGGTGTTAGAGTTGAGGTTGAATCGTGACTTGGGTTGCGGGATTGCGATCCCAAGCCGATCCTACAGAGGATTCTACCATAAGGAATACTTCTGGGAATTTTCTGTTTTTTTTTTTTTTTTTGGTTTTATGAAATATTTGGTTTTATGTTTGTTTTCTTTATTGAAATGCATTATTCATCCAAAAAAATAGTTACACCCAATAAGAGAGGATGGATATTAGGTGCTTATTTAGCATATTTCCTAGTCGTGGGCTTTGTTTCCTATCATATTATTCTTCCTCCATCCCTCATGTAGTATTGAGGAGTCTCTAATCTTTATAAATAAATAAATAAAAAATGAGGAGTCAATAATAAAGAATATAGTGAGTTTTACTTAGAAAAATATTTAATTAATTCTTTTAGTTGGAATATGCCATAAGGGCCGATTAATCAAATTTATAAAGGGCCTATTGAGATCCTTGGCGAGTCTATTTACTATATATAAACTGAGAGTTTTGCCTCTGTTGTGTAATAAAATGGCAGTAGAAGGGACAAACGGTAGGTTGAAATCAATTGATTTTGGGCTGGAGATAGAGTTTGGGTTTTTTTGTCTTTTTTACTTTTTTCCTATTGTTATCTATTGTCAGATTTTCCTCCGAATATTTCTCCCAACCACTACTGACGGTGACAACAAGTAGTGAGTACTGAATCAGTTCTCAGTACAAGTTTGAGATATGGAGACTCGTTTGATTTGTTTAATTAAATAATATTTTATTAATATATTATTCAAACCTTAAGTATATAAATTTATTAGTTGTTGTGGTTTATTTTTATTAATATATTGTGTGATTGATTATTTGTGATATTGAGATATGTTTTTATTTTGAATGATTATTTGTGATGCAGTTATTTGTTAGTTTTGAATTTTATATTAAAAATATTTATTTGCTTTATATTAAAAGTATTTATTTTCTTGCTTTTTTATAAATATATATATTTTTTTCATTTTGATAAAATCTGATAAACAAGTCGACATGACTGACTCGTTTGATAAATGTGTTGTGTTAGGCTCTGCTTGGGAGGAGAGAATAGAATGAAATGGAATGGAAAGGAATAAAAAGAATAATTTTAAAATATTCTTCCATTATCTTCTTTGGGAGTTTTAATGGAGGGAAAGTCCATTCCCTTATTTGAGAGTTTAAGTGAGAGATAATAGAATGGGTAGGAGGGAACACTCATTCTTCTATATTCTCTTAAAATCTCAAATTTTCATTCCCCCGAAATTTGGAGGAATGTGAGAGAATGAAATTAGATTTAATAACTTTTTTACTAAAACTCCCAAAATACTCCTTATATATTCAATCCTTTATTTTAAAATATGGGTCTAATTGTAATGTTGTCATAAAATGATTCCATTCCATTCTCTTCATGTTGCTCCCAAACATAATTACTTACATTCCATTTATTTTCATTAATTTTCATTCCTTTATTTTAAAACATCCAATCAAGGTTACTTAATTCCATTCCATTCTATTCTTTTCCATTCATTTCCCTTACTTAAATACATTTCATTTCATTCCATTCATTTCCATTCTCTTATGACTATCTCATTCCATTTCATTCCATTCCTTTATGAACTCTCAAGCGGAGCCTTAGGGTTTAGGAATTTTGACCCGTTTAATAAACATGTTGAGTTAGTGTTGATTTACATAGTCGGATATTCATAAGTTGACATGACATGAATCTGACACACGAACACGAATTACTATCCTTATCTACTATTTCAAACAAGTTCTACCTTTTAAAGACATTTTGCAAAAGCAAAAGCAAGGTCATTAAGGTTGTTTAAGAGTTAACTATCTCTCACCAAACTCTTTAGTTTCTTTAATTTCGAGAATAAGACTTTTGTTAATAGCACAAATGGAAATCCCTTTTTCTCCCACCTCACCAAACTAGAGCCATAATCCTCCTAAAAATTAAATTTAGCTAAGAAAATTTTTTATTTTTTTTAATAAATAAAAACCTTTATTTTTATGGGTTTAAAAGCATCCTTGACTAGATGTGGTGACTAGTATGTGATCTTAACTTGTTTATGAATGACTAAGTAGATAATTAGATAGTAGACACAAACACAATCAATACCCATATATTAGTTTTCTAAAATTTAAATTAAAAAAAAAAAAAAAAAACCCTATATAAGGTCCACATTCTCCCTTCTTCCTTGTCATTGAACTACATGTTCTAGAGCTTGAAAAAAAATTAACAAAGCCTCAATTTTTCTGTGTGATTTGTTTGGCCAACTGGGAATTCCACTTAGGACTTGACGTTCAAGCCGGTCCAATAATTTCTCTAGCCAATTTTATGACCTTGAGAAGCAAAAAATATCGCCAGTTTCTATATTTGCAAGTGTGATACATGGACCCAATAGAGGAATAGTCGTAATACAAAAACTTCTTTTGTTTGTGGTGAATTTGGATTTGGTCAATTTGTAGTGTCAACTTAATTTTTGGAGTGGTACTAGGCTTGAAGTTGATTGATGTGGTCTATTTTGTGAACTTTTGTTAGACTTGTGTTTATTTTCAATAGGTTAAATTTGATTACGGGTCTATTTAGGATTCACTTATTTTGTTGAAACTGAAAGCTTTTTACTGAAAGTACTGTAGATAAAAGTAAAAGTTAACTAAAATAGTATAGTGGGACTAATGAATAGTACAAAAAGTGTAGTGAGACCCATAAATAGTAGTAAAAATAAGCTGAATAGTAAAATAAATTGGTAAAATTAATCATGCCAAATGGACACTACATTGTGGCTTTTGAGACCATGCATACCAATTTGAAGTTTATTTATTATGTTAGTATGTTATTATTTTGAATTCTTGATGTGACTTTGGGAATGTTAAGACTTTGTAAGTTTATTGATTTAATTTTCCTAAGTTGTAACGCAAAGCCTATTGTTTTTTAATTTCCTAATTTGTAAGGCAGAGCTTACTTTTGTTAGAGATATACATCTCTTTTTCATTAATCCTATGTTTGTGTTGGAATTGAGATTTTTCAATGAAATCCACCTTTAGTTTTTTGTGTGCATTAGTTATATTTTGAGATTATTCAATAACAAATTGTAGTTTGTGATCAATTTTTTTTAATAAAAAAAACCTTGTTAATGCCAACCCGCCCAACTCACCTAACCCACCGAGTTGAAACCGCCAAAATTCGTAACCAATCCGCCAGATTTAGACTTTGGTGGGTCGATGGCAGATTGGAATTTTTCCAACCTGCTAGTGGTGGATTGGATAGAAATATTGGCCTTTACCCACCCAATCCAACTCGTGCACACCCCTACTACGAATACATCTCCACAAGTTAAAATTTTTAATCATGTCATTTTATATATATATATATATATATATATATATATATTGTATTGCAGATAAACCATTCAATTTGTATTTTTTGTCAACATTTTGGGATAGGGATATTGCCACGGGACAGAGCTGTCCTGTCCTACGCCAGAGAGCAAGGACAAAGATACAGCTAATACATTGAACAAGTTTTGGCTACTTGCAATGACACCAATGGTAAGAATAAAATTGATATGTAGTAAGAAAATGGAGAACTAAATAGGCGATTAACCCATTTAAAGAACCAAAGTGCATGTTTGGTACATTGTGTAGATTACATTAGGGATAGTAATCTTTATTATTAGAAATAGAAGACATTGTAATAGAATATTTATTACTGTCCATAAGTTTAGGTGTTACACGTGGAAAACTAGTAAAAGGTAATGTATAAGGAAAATTTATATTTTTGAAAATATATTAATTTTAAGACCTATTATTATATACACTAAGGGATAGCTATTACATCTATTTTAAAAATAAATAGCTATTCTTCAAT
This sequence comes from Quercus lobata, assembly GCF_001633185.2. NCBI lineage: Eukaryota > Viridiplantae > Streptophyta > Magnoliopsida > Fagales > Fagaceae > Quercus > Quercus lobata. The sequence goes on along the minus strand of NC_044909.1, from coordinate 5,112,982 downwards.
TTAAAGAATAAGTAGTCCTGATAATAACTAATCTATTTAATTAATAAAGATGCAACCAAATGACCGAATTGCTATTACACATGAATAACTATTTTATTACGGAAGTTAATACAACATACAAACATACCCTAAGATATAGAGGTTAAATGTGTTGGACCTCTCTCTCTCTCTCTCTCTCTCTCTCTATATATATATATATATATTTATTTATTTATTTATTTCGTCTCATTTTGTTTCTCCTGTATGCATCTCCAAATCGATGTCTTACAATCATATTGAATCAAATTTTTAAAAATGCATATATATTGGAAAATGTTAAGAAAAGTGCTAAAACAACTACAATTATATATATATATATTTATATATATATATATTTAATATTGATAATACACCAATTTATAAAATTTATATAGTAAAATTTGTAAATACTGGTACGTGGCTACACACTCCACATTTGCACCAATTAGTAACACAACTATTCAATTCCATAATGCCCCACATAAAATTAACGCCAATTTAGTAATAAACAACCAACATCAAGAAGAAACTGCTTCCGCTTTGAGCACATTCAAATCCAACCTAATGCCATCCTCATCCGAGTCCAAATCTTCTATCCCACCCTTTCTGTTCCATTATATACTTCACAAATAAAAACATGATACATGTTCATCTAATTTATTAAATGCTAAATTTATGCCTTCTATTATTTCAATTTCCTAAAATAAATAAATAAATAAACTATCACATTTAGGTAATTGAAATAATAGAAGACATAAATTTAGCATTTAATAAATTAGATGGACATGTGACATGTTTTTATTTGTGGAGTATATAGTGGAATAAAAAGAGAGACAAAAAATTTGGACTCATCCTTGCAATGTTTGCTACATGAAGAGTACCAGAGACTAGCCGTTGCTTGCCAAGCCAACTGATGTCTTGCCTGGATTCTTTACTATAGTTTGTATATTTTTTTCTTCTTCTTTCTTTTAGTTTCATTTCCTGGGCTGCATGCTACTGTGCTGACTTTGAGTTTGAATTATGCTTGTGCTACATAAAGTGGCACAACTTGTACCATAACTCACTCACGTGGCAAGTTGTGAGTAGTAAGGAGTAACAGTGGATCCATGTGGGGACATTTCTCTACTACTCATAACTCATCATATGAACAAATTGCAGTACAAATTGTGTCATTTTATGTATGCACTAACATAGCCCCTAGCTTTATGTTACAACTTTCAGGATTTAGGGCGTGTACTTTTTTTTTTTTTTTTTAAAAATACTTCTATCATTTCTGTAAAAAGAAAAAGAAAAAAAAGAGTTATATATATTTTAATTTTTAAGTTAAAAATTAATAGACACACACCTGAGTCCTGACACACCACCCACTGTAATGGCCACACGTACACCCAACCTCACTCGATTTCCAAAACACACACGCCTATGTTCCGTCTCATTCCTCTTGTTTCGTTCTTATGGTATATTCCTCCTCATTCTCAGCGGAGGAAAAAAAAAAAAAAAAAAAAAAACTCCTCATAGACCATGAGGACCATTTAATAAATTGAAAAGTTTTGGCTAAATCAATAAATACAAGGGAGTTAAGGTAAGCATTTATAAAATTGGGATTACCAAACTAAAAATACTAAATACTTATATTATATACACAAATAGAGCAGATTATCTCTTTCTGATTTGAGTTTTGTATATTTAGGTTAAAAATTTTAACTCTTGGAAATGTATACATAGGAGGAGGAATGGGATGTACGTGGAATAAATAGATATAATAAGAAAAGGTCCAACACATTAGTGACTTGAAATGTCGGTTTCTGTGCAGCCTACAAGTGAGAACTATATACATGATTGTCCCATGAATTTTTTTTCTCAACTCTTATAAACCGCCTTACAAGTTACAATATGGGATGCATGATTTGTTAATTAGTGTTCATTGAAAATCATGGAGCTTAATTAGCAATTTGGTCATCTGTGGAGTTGTGTTGTCACGTTTATTAACTTTTTTTTCTAAAGAGTTTTAACTTATGATATTTGTTCTTAAACCCAATTGATTTTTAATGTAGACGAAAATTGAACCTTAAATCTCTTATCAAGTTTATTAACTCCATATTTCAAGAATAAATAAAATTGTTGTGCAGTAGAAATAAACGGCAAAATGGCTCTAGCTAGAAGGCTAAGCAATATTAATATTGGTTGGTGTTCATAGCTAGGAGGTTAGGCAAGTTGGCAGCTTCATCGCCATGTTTCTATTTTTTTTTTTTGGCTAGGATGTTGACTTTCTCTTCTTTTATATAGATTTTCGTTAAGTAGTGTTTGAAATTACATTTTTGTTCATAAAATTTTATTGTGTCAATGTGTGTTAAGCTGGATGGTTTTTCGTAATTTAAGTTATCTATGATTCACAGTTTGACAATTAGTACAATAAAAAAAGAAAAAATGTACTCCTAATATATTTTGCAAATAATAGACAAAACTTGTTCAATGACATCAATGGTAATAGTGATCAATGTAATATACATTGATGTGTATTACATTATTTTTATGATTTTTTAGGGTATCATGAAAAACATATGAACAAGTTTTGGTTTAATTTTTTTTTTTTAATTTGTTGTTGCAATGATCGAATTAATATATATATATATATATATATATATATATTATGTTGTGATATCAACAATATCAAATTCATATGAGAACATTACTAACGCCTATTAGAAAAGATAAGATATTGTTTTAGAAAGGACAAAAACATATTTCTGAAAATATTATATTAGAAAATGCGAGACATAACTTTCAGACATGATAAAATAGTAAACAGTAAAATGAATAATATTTCATAAAAAAATTAATAATATACAAAGAAAGAGAAGCATTAACTAGTTTTGGCTATTTGCAATCACATCAATGGTAATAGTAATCAATGTAATATACATTGATGTCGTTGCAAATAGCCAAAAACTTGTTCAATATATTAACTGTCCAAGAAATTGCAATAACACCAATGGTAATAGTGAATCAGTGATCAATGCAATATACCAAAAGGATGCCATGGTATATTCTGTCCAAGAAGTGTGTTTTTTTTTTTTTTTTTTTTTTTTTTGGGGGGGGGGGGGGGGGGGGGGGGGGTGGGGGTGGTGGGGTTGAAAGAAGTGGGCGGTTTAAGTTTTTATAGATTTGAGTGTGTGTTTTAATTTGGACACGACCGACTAAGTTCCCTTTGAATTTAACACAATTTTTTTTTTTTTTTTTTTTTTTGGGAGAAAAAACATCATCAAATTGGATTAATAAACGAACTAAAGGATTTACGAAAACTAAATAAGAAATGTTTGGTGGTATAGATTTCATCCCAACTATGGTCTGTTTGGATAGAATTTATTTTGCTGAAATTGAAAACTGAAAACACTATAGAAAATAATTTTTAAATATGTGAATAATATCGTGGGACCCATTTTTAATGAGAAAGTTGTTGAAAAGTGAAGTTTGTAGGATTCATGAACAGTATACGAATACATTGCTGACTGGTCAACAACTGCGGCTGAAGCGAAAAAAAAAAAAGAGAAAAAGAAAAGAAAAAAAAAAGAAAAACAAAAAAAAAAGGGGAAAACGCAGTCTTAAGACATCGATCCTAGCTCTTTTAACTAATTTATGAGTTATAGAATTGCCTGCAGCTTAGTGTGAGAGAAGGAACAGATTTGTAAGAAACCCGAAATAGACTTACAGTCTTTGACATTATGACCTATACAAGATTGATCTGGAGACTCTCCAGATAAGGCCTTAAAAACAATTTTTGGATCACCTTCAATGACAACCCGATGCAAACCCAATTCCGCAGAAAAAATTGCTGCTCTCCTCGCAGCCAGAGCCTCCAACACTTCGACGCTTACTGGCATGTGAATCCTTTCTGCTAGGGAGGCCATCACTTCACCCTTGTCATTCCTTTGGAGTGACTTGAAATGTCGGTTTCTGTTTGGCTTGCAAAGGAGAACAAAATAGGTGATTGTCCCATTTAATTAAAGAACTAAGATTTGGCATCAAATACCATTAAATCCACAAACTCCAACAAAGTTAACCTTTTGTTTGTCACCGAAAATGGAAGTCAGAGACCAAATATTAGAAGCACTGGTACACAACTCCAGCTTATATGCCATGTGTCTCAAGCCAAACTTTCACGGTTTTCACCCCTCACACAGTAACAGGTCATTCATTAATAGTAGCAAAATGTAATATTTTGCTAATAGCCAAAACTTGTTCAATGACATCAATGGCAATGGTGAACAAGTTTTGGCTTTAAATGTTTCTTTATTAATATTACCATCGATGTCATCGAACAAGTTTCTTTAAACATGTCCAAACTAAAAAATGTAATATGTTTTGCAAATAGCCAAAACCTGTTCAATGACATCAATGGTAATAGTGACCAATGTTATATTACATTTTTTTTAATGATTTGTTAGGGTGCCATGAAAAACATATGAACACTTTTGGCTTTAAAAATTTCTTTATTTGTTGTTGTAATTATCAAATTAATATATATATATATATATATATATCATGTTGTGATATGAATAATATTAAATACATAAGAGATCATCACTGATGCTTATTAAAAAAAAAAAAACTCTATACTGTTTAGAAAAGATAAAAACATTAATTTTCGAATCTTTGATATTATATTAGAAAATGTGAGACATAACTTTGAGACCATGATAAAATATAAACAATAAAATGAATAATATGTCATAATTTTTTTTTAAAAATAATATACAGAGAAATGCATGGAAGCATTAACGTAATTTTGGCTATTTGTAATGACATCAATAGTGATCACTGTAATATACCAAAAGGATGCCATGGTATAGATCTGGGTGTGCATGTGTTTTGGACTAATTAAGTTCCCTTTGAATTTCACACAATCTATTTATTCACTTTGAAGTGGGTATAGATCTGCCAGACCAAAAGGAAAATTTGAAATGGGTACCACCTCCCTAAGGCTGGTTCAAAGCTAATGTTGATGGAGCTATCTTCAAAGTGACTAATAATGCAGGCATAGGTGTGGTGGTGCATGACAGCCAATGATGGGTGCTGGCTGCTTTATGGGAGAAAGTGAAAGGTGAGCAAGATGCAAATGTCATTGAGGCATCGGCCAGCTATTTGGCGGGCTATTCAGTTTGCAATTGAGACTAGTTTTAGTTGTGTTATAATTGAGAGTGACTCACTTTCGGTGGTTAAAGCTATCCAAAACGCTGCTGTCATATTAGACATATCATAGATGACGTGAAGCATTTGTCGACGGTCATGAAAAGCTGTGAATTCCATCACACAGAGGGAGGCAAAGCTTGAAGAGAATCCTCCTTAATAAAAGGTGACTAGAAACGTGAAATATCTCTTTGCCGAAAAAAGAACTAAGATTTGGACGGTTTTTTGTCGGAGACCAAATATCAGCACTGGCACGCACAACTCCAGATCACTTATTTGCCATGTGTCTCATTAGAGCCAAATTAAACTTGCATAGTTTTCAACGCTTGAGATCACCGCACACTACCTTCTCAATGGTTCAGATTAAAAGTTAAAAAATTAATTTTTGATACCAACTATTCGATCAAAAAATAAAAAATAAAAAATAAAAATTTTGAAAAAATGAAAATGACGCGAATGGTGCAATAGTATATCCTCAATGTTCCATTGGATTCCAATCCCTCGTCGGCACACTCACACAGTGACACGGGTGACAGGTCAATCACACCACAATACCTCAGTGTTTTTCAAGTGCTTCCAAAATTTCTGGATGATAATACCAACACCATACTTTAGGAACCGACTTTATCATATGAACCGCCTTAGCAATCGTAATACGTGGCCTAGACGCCTCTCGAATTTCTGTTACTACTATAAATTTAAGCCACTTGTTCATTCACCAAACATACATTGAAAATTCACATCCTATATCTCTTGTGGTTTGATGACAAACACATCAAACCACATCTTGATAGAGAAAAACATGTTTTCGGAGAAAAATGTCTTCACCATTGTAAAGGTGGTGATGATCTTGGTACTCACATTGTTCATTGTTAACAGCAAGCCTGTTGAAACTACAAGGCTTTTTGTTGTCATGAAGTCAAATAAACTTGAGACAGTCAAAATGGTGCCAGTTTCTCAAGTTCCAGCCCTGATTCCACCTTCGGCGCCTAATCCATGCACTTACTTATTGCCTGGACCCGGTGATGGTTCAGGCTGCCATCATCATTGAAGATAATGGAGCTTGCTTAGCAATTTGGCAAATAGTTCTAGCTACTTGCCAAATTTTTGTTCTATGTTATAGTTGCAATTAATCGTCGCAAACGAAAAGAAAAATGTTCTCTCATTTTCAGTATTATTGGTTATTTATTTAGTCGTTTTTCATTATCAAAAAAAAAAAAAAAAAAGGTTGTTTCCGGATTAGCAGTGTGTTTGGTATAGCTTGCTGTGATGAGTAATCTGCCCTCACCTATTAATTTTTTTAAAACTATTTTAGTATAGCTTGCTTCATCCATTTTTTTTCCAATCATCTAGGTCTGAACTATTGTTGTGCTGAATGCCTCCTGACAATTATTTTTATGGTGAATGTTGTCTGATGGATTGATGAATATCGAAACTTAGATTCATGAGATGTGCCATTTATAGGTTGCTTTTGTTAATAGATTTTGTTGTTTAAGTATTGTTTTCGGTGATTATGCTGTCAATTGATGCAATGGATTAGTGATTGGGCTTGTCCCGTTGATGTGAGTTTGATTTGGAATGTGATAATGGAACTGTATCTCTTTCTAGTCTCTAATTTTTTTTTTTTTTTTGGTAAATACAGCTGTAGAGAGGGAAAATTCCCGACCTATCACAAGCTGACACGTCACATTATCAAGTCCACAAAATACAGCCAATTACAGAACACCATGTATTGCTGCTAGGTTTTGCTATCACTATTCAGAAGCCAACAGAAATTTGCCAAGTGTCATGCAAGAGCCAATCACGCATCAGCGCACATGTAAGCGATGACTCAAGCAGTCTCGCACGTGTAAGCGATGACTCAAGCAACCTCGCACGTGTAAGCGATGACTTAAACGGACCAATCAAGCTGTGACATGTGTCACCAATCAAGCTCCGCCACGTGTCGCTCACCCACCCCAAAACTCCTATAAATAGAAGCCTTCCTGAGACATTTAGAGGACCAGGGATTCAGAAGTGAAAGAGCTCTGCTGGAATCAAGCCCTGAAGCCTCCAGGAACTTCAAGAACTTCAACCCCAAAACCGGAGAACATTCGAAGCAGAATCATTCAGATCATCTGCCTAGATCCTAAAGTTTGCGGGAATTAAGCTCAAAGGTCCGAAAACATCAACAAATCACAAATCAGTGAAGCTCTACGGATTCAAGCCTCCAAAGCCCCGAAGAACTTCCACCACAAATCTTCAAATACAAAGAACAGTCGAAGCAGAATCATCCAAACTATCTGCCTAGATCTCAAAGTTCACTGGAATCAAGCTCAAAAGCCTCCAGAAACCTCAAACAACCACAAATTAGTGAAGTTCCACGGATTCAAGCCTCTAAAGCCCCGGAGAACTTCCACAACAAACCTTCGAAGACGACGAACACACGAAGAACACGAAGAACACGAAGAACAAAGAATTTCTAACAAGCTCATAGCCAGAGATTCATTGTAATTCTGTTCCAAAGATCTTCGATCCATTCCTCAACCAAATTGAAGGATAGCTTGTGTTCAAAACAAAATCACATCATCACAAATCCAATCAACAAGTCTTTTAAGGAGATCGAATCAGAGGATAACTCTTTTGTAATCACAGAGAATTGTACCACACAATCATAAATACAAATTCGCATTTGTGAAACTATTTTACTTGTTTGATTTATTTCAAACTAGAAATTTAGTCGCTTACAAATTCTGGCACGCCCGGTGGGACATCTCTGCCTCCCATCTCATTCTCCTTCAAAGAAAGAAATCAACATCTCCAATGGCTTCTCTCATTCTCCTTCAAAGAAAGAAATCAACATCATTTTGCTACCAGCTCCAATGGCTTCTAGCAAAAACATTCAAGCTTCAACAATAGCTGTTTCAACTAAACTTGGTACGGCTACCACCAACAACTGCATTGGTGTAATCAATTATAGCCAACCCAAAGCAAACAATCAACTTCAATATCAAACAACCAAGGAAACCAAGGTCCAGACAATCATCTCCTTAGACCCTCTTACAAGAAACAAGGTCATCAACAAGGACGTCTCCACCTTGGAACACCTCAAGTATGGGGGCAAATCCCCTTCTTCCTACACAAGAAGTTGGTCGCACGATTTCTCTCCCATCAAAGGGAACCTAAAAGATGAGATTCCACGTGCTCAAATCAAATCACTTTCTTCTCCATCATCTTGGGAGGTTGTGTCAATCATGATGACTAACACCTCTACCATGGAAGAAAAGATGGCCGAAATGGAACAAAGGGTTGTCCTTCTCACAAAAGCACTTGAAGATAAGGACCTCCAAATTGCAACTTTGATGAACAAACTCGAAGTGCAAGATCTTGGTGAATCAAGCCATGGTCATAAATTCACATCTGCAAAGGATGACGAAGGGAGAGAAATTGAAAACACTCCCCGACAAGAACAATCTACTTCGGTTGCTTCGTTGTCAGTCCAACAATTACAAGACATGATAACAAATACCATCCGAGCACAATATGGAGGTTCTTCTACAAGTTCTCTCACATATTCAAAACCTTACACAAAGCGCATCGACAACATAAGAATGCCAAATGGGTATCAACCCCCCAAGTTCTTGCAGTTCGATGGCAAAGGAAATCCTAAGCAACACATTGCTCACTTTGTAGAAACTTGTGAGAACGCAGGGACTCAAGGAAGCCTCCTTGTAAAGCAATTTGTCCGTTCACTCAAGGGAAATGCCTTTGATTGGTATACAGACTTAGAACCTGAGTCAATCGATAACTGGGAACAACTTGAAAGGGAGTTTCTTAATCGATTCTACAGCACACGACGCACGGTAAGCATGATGGAGCTTACCAATACTAAACAGTGGAAAGATGAGCCCGTCGTTGATTATATCAATCGGTGGCGTTCTTTGAGTCTAGATTGCAAGGATAGACTTTCTGAAATATCTGCTATAGAGATGTGCATTCAAGGCATGCATTGGGGACTTCTTTACATCCTTCAAGGGATAAAGCCCCGAACATTTGAAGAGTTAGCAACTCGTGCCCATGACATGGAGTTGAGCATTGCTAGTCGCGGAAGTACAAACCCTCCCATACTTGAGAAAAG